>NC_090324.1:213911182-214246612 GCF_040869045.1 Eurosta solidaginis | reverse complement strand
ACAGATGTTTCCCCTTATGCGCGCGCTAATAAAATTTCCCAAATCCCCAATAATACAACTAGGGACCACTCGCCCCTGCATCTCGAGAATGACTCGACCCAGTCAAACATATTGCAGTTCTTTCAGGAAAATGGGTCGTTTTGCCGCTTTAAAACGAAATGCTGCCACGAACGCAGCGCGTTATTCGTCGGAATGCCGAGTGTGTCTTGAGCGACACCCTATCCGCTTGTGCCCAGCATTCAGGGCGAAAAGGCCAGAAGAGCGCCTCTACGTAACCATTCGCGAAAGCTACTGGCGCCTGATCACCGCTCTAACGCATGCCCAAGCCAAGGGCGATGCAAACGGTGCGGCGAGAAGCACCATACGATGCTGCACATCGCCTCGATCGACGAAGAGGAGCAGCTATTACAAGAAGCCCGCTCCAAGCCATGGAGCGTCCAAGTGGAAGAGGAGCTAGATTCACCCCGAGAGCGGATAGACGACTCAATCTCGTTATATGCGTCGGACGCTGGAACGGAGACTGGACCTCTTCGTCCACCCCGAAACCGAGATGCCGGCCGAACCGGAGCGGAGACGCGGTCTCTTCGCCCGACCATACCACCTACAGCCAAATCATTTCGACCACTTCTGCAGCACGAGAGGAAGCGGCTCCAACAGGGGACAGCGACAGCACGACGCCATACATATAACGGCCGAGCGGAGACCCGGTATCTTCGCCGGCAACCCAGGAACCCCCAACGGAGACGACATTCACGTGACCACAGAGCGGAGACAAGGCCTCTTCGCCTGCCCCAACGACATCAGCCACAAGATCGCAGCCACGGAGGCAACACACTGCAGCTCACCACCGTGTCCGCCTTCCGGTCAGGGCTCGTAGCCCAGCATTCAGCAGCCACCGCCACCATGATACCAACGGTAGCGATCACACCCACCGCGGTCGTGAAGATAGAAGCTGGGGGGCGGCTACACCTCGTCCGTGCCTTACTTGACGGATGCTCCCCCACCACCGTGATTGCGGATGAGCTCGCCCAGGAGCTCCAACTTCCTACCAGCAACATTGGCGGGCAAGCAGGATGTCTGCTGCGTATCCGAGGTAGACACGGACAGAACAAAAGGATTGCGACCCATGCTGCGGTCTTATCCAATTTTCGGCGCATGACACCGACGACCAGCATCGACAGCGCTATCGCAGCCCCGTACGCACATCTCCGTCTAGCGGATCCGCAGTTCCATGCATCCGAACCGATTCGCCTCATCCTAGGAACAGATGTATATGCGGAGATAATCTTACCAGGGATTCTGCCCACCACGTTTGGCCCTTTGCTGGCTCAGAGTACCATCTTCGGTTGGGTACTCTCGGGCACAACCAAGGCCTAACATCAAAATGTTCGGTAATGACCGACACAGATGAATTTTTTATACTTTGTTATTTTTATTGAATTTTTGGTGTACACAGTTGCAAAAGACTTGCATTGTGAATTCGTATCAGCGAAAAATCTTTCGATTCCTCCATTGCCATACCTGCGTGTCAAATCATAGCTGACAGGGAGAACGGCAGTCGCGTTTGGCCATATAATGGAATAAAGGTTTGTTTTTCCGTTGCTCGCCGTTATTAAATTGAAGTGCCATGAATTGTACATTTGTTTCAAATCAGCTTTCCTTTAAATTTGTATACCGAAAATCAGACTACATATTAATACTCACTCGCTGTTCACTATTGTGAACGTTTTATCGAAAATTCGCCACTTGTATGAATTCACAATGGAGGTGTGCGTTTTAAAAGCTTGTATCATTACAATAAGCTATTTTTTATTAAATTTTCTTCATACAAAATTCACGAGCATAGAATTTCCAATGAATTTGTAATAAACGGCAAGAAATATGAACACGTATATCTTCTTACTTCTTTTCGCTATCCCTAGCTCTAGGCAAGCCTGGCTTAGGCCTTGAATCATAACGGGAAAAGTGCCGAATGACAGAGGCATCAGCAACCAAGCTCACCCATTGCGCAAACCATCTTGCGTGCCGCCAAGCCGGCGGACTGACCGGCGTTTATGTTAAGTTAGATATAATTAGTTATAAGATTTTACTTTTTTCCTCTCTTCCTCACGGTCGGTGATCCTTGGCGGACTGTGATATTGCGTACCGCAAGGGGGGCGGCATGTTTAGGCCAAATGCCTAACTTTTACCTGATTGACGGCGCCCCTCCCTAACGTTTTAATAATATTTCCAGCCACCCACACTCACGCCGCATTTGTGTGCATGCATGCACATGCATGCGTTTCATACACATGCACGTGTGTGTGCAGGTTGTCAGCACCCATGCACGTATATGTGGGGGTTGTTGTGTGTGTGGCTTTTTTCCCCTCCTTAATACCAGAGGACCTTTTCGTGGCTTAGCGGTTGTCCTCAACGGGATAACCGGCCTTTTTCTCGATCAACCGCCAAGCAGTTCACATCGCCCAGGATCATCACCGCCAGCATTTTGTACGTTAAGGTAACATTATACCTATTGTATATTTTTCTTTTCACTTTGGAATTAAACATTATTTTATAACGAGGAATTCCTCTTTTGCGTTCTTCTTTATTTATTCCGAGTGACCCATCCATTCCGAGATCGACCCGTGTGCGCCTACCCACTGCCGGTTTCAGACGCACCCAGGCCGAACATTGAGGGTGATATTCTGTCGACCCACAGATCCTAGGAGGTTGGGGTCGTATGTAGAAGTTCACTCACGGAGAAAACCTTATAATGGCCGTTCATGTGGGAATGACCAGAGATACGTAGATGAGGTTATGGCAAAGTTTATGAGATGCGTAAGAGAGGGGATTGCAGAGGGCAATATTAATTTTAAAAAGCGTAGACTAAGTCCATCCACACCCACAACATTCGACTTGATGTTGTATACACACTTGGCGATCTCATCTTCCCTGCCTGAAACAAATGCTAATTTATTAGAGTGGTTGTATTCTAAGCTCTGATTCACAACAAATTTTTATAAATGGTCATGTCGTCTATTTATTCCTATTAAATACGAGTTCATTAAATTTGCATCAATAACGCAAGCTTTATCAGCCTTCGGCTTGACGCAAATCAGTTTTTAATTTGTTTCTTAATTTTTTGTATTCTCTCCACCGCTGAGTATTAGGGTTACGCTTCCAATATTTATAACCATTATTACGGTTTTTGATAAGCTGTATGATTCTATTATTGAACCAAGGCATTTTATTGTCAATTTCATTGGTAGTGGAAATAGGAACGTACTTTTCGTATAAATAATTTACCAGCATTACGAAATAAGATAGCTTATCTTCAATATGCGGAAGAAGATAGCAGTAATTCCATTGCGAAACTTTCATACTGGAGAGCATTCATATTTATTTTTTTAAAATCCCTATACATAAGTTTCACAGCATTTTTAGTTTTGCTGAACTCAACATCGTAAGACAACAAAATTAACTCGTGGTCAGAAATTCCAGCTAAAGGAAATTGGTCAATATGCATTATATTTCTAGTGTCACTTACACCAAAGAGATCCAGCATAATTGGTCTGCATTGAAGTGCGAAACGTGTAGCGTATTTGTTAACAATGGTAATACCAACAGAGTTAAATTTACATAGCAAGTTCCTGGATTTATTACTATCAGATAATATATCTACATTAAAATCACCACAGATTAGGACATGTACATAGTGCATTGACAATTCGTATATTTTATTGAAAACTATGGTAAGTTCATTGCTGTTATGGGGATCAAAGTATTTCTTAAGAGAATAAGCATTGAACATTAATAATATTTTCTTAATCATAACCAAATAGATATGATGACATATTTATGGCTCATGCAGCGGCTGCAATGCTACCGATGTTTTCGCGATTCAAAACCTTTACTGCTTCACTGGTGCGATGCTTTCGTACATAAATAAGCCCACGAATTGTAAATGCACTCACTAAATGTTTTTGTCTCTTCAGCATACTGCATTAATTCTCAATTCTTTTTGGTAAGACATTCGTGCACATACAATTTTTCATCAGCATCGATCCCAATGTCACGCAGAGTCAATGATTTGTTATTTGTGTGAAATAAACTAGCGTTCGCCTTGACTAAGAGAGAGCGGTCGTGTGGCAAATTTAGTTTAAAAATGAAGGGAGGAAGGTTTCTGCTATTGGTATTGTTTTTGCTGCGTATTCTAAAACATGAGCGGATAGTGAGTGGGGCCACTTTAATTGCTTTGCATAGTTGAGAGAACAATGCAGGCAGGTTCTCATCAGTAAGTTGCGGTATTCCATAAACAACAACGTCACTACACACCAATGTATTTTCTAGATCCTCGACACTTTTGCAAAGATTGTTTATGTTTTTACTTCGCTCACCGTTTTCGCCACAGCATCCCTCCAACGTCGTAACCCTCTCACCAATATTCATGACTTTCGTTCTTAGGTTAGATATCTCTTAAGCAACTTCATCTATTATTTTCATAACGCGCTCTTCACCTTCAGCTATTTTCGCGATTATGTTCTCCATGAATGTTTCTATCTTATTTTCCATTATTTCCAGCCTCTCAAACAAACTAATTGTTGAGCAGTCCATCAGTTTAGTTCGCTTTTTCCCTGGGGTTAGCAATTGCGGAGGGGCATTGCGGAGACCTCTTTTTTGTGACATACTTATTAAAGTGTTACGTAACTGCTTGTGTTGGGAGAGGAGGAGTGGCGGCTCGGCATGGTTGTAGCCCGGCTGAGGCTCGTCGGCTTAGGGGCGCGGTTCTTGCCACGTCTCTTTCCCACAGTTACATAGCAAAAAGGGTTCATGCCTAGATGTGCGTGTTTGTGCAAAAGAAAGGAAAAGAGATAGGAAGGCAAAAGCGGGAGAAATGCCCAGTCCTTGTCAGGTGTGGAGCTTTCCCACCCCTTCTGTTCACAAAAGGGTGAACAGCCTTGGACTCCACTATGGCTCCGTCATCCGAGTGGAGTCCCCTATTTCCTGACATCGTCCGTCACTAAGTCTTCAGTCCCTGTCCATCACTCCTACACTTATCTCAACTCAACTGCAACACTTGCCACAGGGGCAACACCTGCACCAACAAGGAAAGAAACTTTAGCCTGACATACCTGTGGTCATTGCTCTATAGACTCAACCCATATAAATAAATATCCTGAGGATTTCTCTAAAAATTCACAATAATTTCTTTATTCACAATTTTATTGTCTTAAATTATCAAAGAAAATCAAACATGTAACTATTAATAGGTACTACTATTAAAACTTTAAATTTAGTAAATTTAAACTTTAAAGTGATTTTAATCAATTTCCCAGTTTCAATTATCTTCAAAATTTTATACAAAAAGTATTCAGGCTACACTAATACTAAATTTATTTTCTTTTCATTATTATTATTAATCTATTGATATATATTTTTCTTCGATAAAAAGTTTATTAAATTCGTTAATAAATTTCATACTAATGTAGTTTATTTTATTTCAAAATCTCTATATGCCTTATTCTCCCAACAAAAGAAAAACCTCTAAAATTGGTACGCCCTAACGCCTATTCAGATATTTTCCTTGCACTTGCTCTAAGACAAGCTTTCGCAAAAACCCTATTAACTTCTTAAAATATGTACATTCGTGTGTACACGCATATCTATTGAAAACAAGAAAAATGTGTTTATAAGTATGTTAATTGTTGTTCAAACTCACCTCCCATTGTCAACCGGGTTTGGTACCAAATGCGGCGTATAGCTGAAAGTGGAGGACAAAAAAAAAAAACATACAAAACTACAAAGCAAAATTAGTATACTTATTTGATCAGTTAGTAGGGCTTTGGCCGTGTGACCGCGATCAAGGGCAATATTTGCCTTGATTTCGAAATTAACCGTGTGGCGTGAACAAACAAATTAAAAAGTAAAAAAAAAAAACGCGTATTCGATTACGTGAACTTTGTGCAAAAAAAAAAAAAAAATTTTACAAAATGGTAAGTTTGTTACTACTGTCGGGCAGTAGTTACGCAACTAAAAAAAATGTAGTTATTAAGAAAGTTTTAAAGAAAGAAATCAAAATTGATTTTATCGAAGTTATGTGTTTTTACACATAACCCCAAGCATGTGTCAACTATAAACAAAAGGAAAAAGTATAAGAAAATTCAAAGGTGCAAAATATTACGAGTTTCTCCTTTCCCACGAGTTGAGGAGAATTATGAAAAGTTGTAAGTTCAAAAAAAAATTTTCAAAAAAAAATCAAATTCAGTAAAAAAACCAAAAATCGAAAATATGTATATGATGTGTTTGCCTTCTAATAAGATTAGAAGGATTATTTCAAATTGAAATTCGAAGAGAAAAAAAAAATTTATAATGCCTAAAAAAAATTCATTAATTCAAAAAAAAAATTCTCAATTTGTATTGGATTCAAAAAAATGTGTGTATAAAAATAAGGTAAAAAAAATGTTTAAGTCTAAAAATTAAAAAAAAAAATTTTATTATTTTTTTTTTTCGAGGAAAATAATATGAAAATTGTGGTGCTCCCTAATGGTGTGATTCGTTTTGGCTATTTTTAAGTGTTGTGAGAGCCGCTGATTGATTTTGAATGTGAAGATTACTGAGAGCCGCTGTGGTGGGTTCTCCGTGATGTGCTCTGTCTATCTCCTTTTGGATGCTGATGGAAGGTTGCCGGCAAAAATGTGTGGTGTGTATTCTGATGTTTCGTGTAACTAGCTATGTGTTACCAAATGCTGCTGGCGCTAGGTTGCTTTCGCCTTGTAAACCAAGTCAAATGCGAATGTTAGGTGTTGCGTGTTCGTGGAAAGTTGAGTTAATGTTGACGTGTTTAGTCAACAATGTTGCCTCACGTGTGTTGTGGAAATGGGTACGTGGGCGTGTATTGGTGTAATTTTGTCTTACCAAATTAGTGTTTGTGCATGCGAATGATGAATTCCGTTTGTGTAGGTGTGATTCTGGGTTGGCGCAATCTTGTTGGAAAAGATCGTTGTGTTGTGTTTCGTGTACCTCTGTGAATTTGCCGCTTTATTGCTACCTCCTTAAAAACGTGTTATGGGCTTTTCTCCGGTCTGGTGGATGACGTCCTCTACCCACTATCTTCTCCTTCTGCTTTAAACCTCCTGGGCAGTTTTAATCTTCCTTAAAATTCGTCCAAGTCGCGGCCTACGACTGCTTCTCGTTCCTGGAAAAAATGGAAGAACACACACAACGTTAACACTAAAAATCATAAGCACACAAACACATAGTCGGTTCATAACTGCAAGAATATGCAAATAAGACAATGCAACACAAAAAAAAACAAAACATACGATTTCACATACATTTTTTTTTTTTTTTTTTTTTATAAAAAGTTTTGATTTTTAATTCACTTTTTATTCAAAAGTAACCACGCACTAGAAATTTTATTTTTTTGTAATTCTTGCATTTATTTCACTGCGTTAAAATTATCAAGCCTGCACAATATTATAAAAAAAAATTTACAAAAAAAGGAATCAAAGCGGAATTTTTATTTCAACTAAATCGAAGGAATTTTGGTTTTCCTTAAATTTCCGAAGTTGAAGACTTTAATAAAAAAATTTTTTATTCACAAACAAAAAAAAATTCTATCATAAAAACTAAAAATTACAACTATTAAAATTAATGCAAAACAAATAGGAAGAAAATTGATAACCTATTAAAATTGTTGTGCAGCCTTACAATTCACATTTCACAAGAAAGAATTTCTCACTTCACCGAAAAAAAAAATCCCTAAAAAAATTGCATTTTACTTACCGAAAAAAAATCAGCAATATGAGGGCAAAAGGAAACTGATCTCCAACCGGGATGTGTTTCTTCCTGGTTCCAGGATTTTGATGGTCCTGGGGAAAATTCCCAGGGACTTAAGCGTTCACTCACACTTCACTTAACGCGCGACACTTTTCGTGGAACCCGCACTTGCTAAAATAAAACTTTATATTTCAAACTTTATTTTTCAGCACTGTACACTTTTAAAATAACTTAAATTTGTTTTACTGCCTTTGACAAAGCAAACGCTAAGACCGCGACTTGCGATTTTTGTGAAACCGAATACTAAGCGGACCCCCTTATATACCAAAATGTATCTTGCGGCACTTATCTTTGTCACCGTACAGCAAAGCCTTTCTGCCCCTGTTTAACTGAATGTCATAGCGGGCGTGTATGTACGTATACGCATCCCTCTAGTTATCTAACTACAACATGCATGCATTAACTTTAGTGTGTGAAGTGCTGAAAGGGGAAAGATCGTTACTGCCGTTGTATAGCTATCTGTGCATATACCCACTTGCACGTGATTGGAAATTATTTTAGGGAAATCACAAGGGCTGCCGTTACAGGCTCGCACCCGCCGATGGTGCCTGCACTATGGAGCGCGTGCGTAAAAGAATTCATAACGAAGCCTTGGGATAGCTTTCTGTATCAAGGGCTCACTTGTGGCATCGACCCACTTCCTAAGCCGGGCTTCTTCACATTCAGCCTGCTAAGACTTACGCTTCACAATGCTATCTAACACATTTAACGTATATGGTACAAATTTTAACATTAATCTACATAATCTCGAATGCACTGTCACCGAGTCAAAATCTATCACTGGGTTAAACACTACTATACTAGTATCACAGGCTTTAATACTAAATCTATATCATAGGGTTTTCTCTTAAATCTATATCACAGGTAATAAACAAAAGGGTAATCGTAGTCAATAAAGGTTTGTATAATAAACAAAAAAAAAAAAAAAAGGAACATAAATAAGTAACCAAATAAATAAATAAATAAATAAAGAAAATAAACAAAAAAGTAAATAAATAAAAGGAATAAATAAAATAAAAAAAATAATTAAATAAAAAAAAAAAATTGTAAATAATTAAAATAAAGGTAGTCCGGTATCTATGTTAATTCGTCATTAGGAGTCACTATATCGCAGATCGTCTAACAGAGTACCTACAACAACCATAATGACAAGATCACAACTTTTAACACCTAGAACAAAGGCTACACTTAACATGGAACTATGATGCGAATAAGTCCTTGGCGTGGTATACTCCAATCTTCTTTCCACTGCCATCACCGAGTTCATACATAGAATTCCCTACTGCTCTCAGCACAATGCACTTAACCTGCTTGGGTGCTAGCTTGGCGTTAAAATTGTCAATTTTAGAGCTTTGCTTAAAGTTACGTCGGTACACCGTTTGTCCAACTTTGAATACTACATGCTTCGCTCTAGTATCGTAGGTCTTTCTGCTTTTTTCATGCGCTAGTTTTAATTCAACCATTATCTTATTTCTGAGCATCTGGAGCTTATCTGCTTTCGACGCTACTTCGCAATCTGCATCTTTCAGTGCACTTAACTTCCGACATAGTTCGTATGATGCTCCGTGTTGCATCATTGGTACACCAAATACTGCTGTATAGGGAGACGTATCAATAGCGGTATGTACGACGCTGCGTAACGCGAAAGCGGCATCGCTCACATACTTATCCCAATCCTTTTGATTGTCCTTGATGTAAGATCGTACTATTTGCAACACTGATCGGTTCACTCTTTCAGCCGCGTTTGCTTGTGGCGAGTAGAAAGCTGTTCGGATGTGAACTGTTCCATATTTTTCGAGGAATGTTGTAAACAGTTCCGACGTAAATTGTTTACCGTTATCTGAATGTACGTATTCAGGAACTCCAAAAACATGAAATATATCTTTTTCTAAATACTTAATAACTTCTGCCGAAGTGGCTTTTCGCATCGGTTTGAGGAAGACAAACATAGAGAAATGATCTACACACACAAACACATAAACATTACCATCACGAGTACGTGGGTAAGGACCCATAAAATCGACGAACAAACGTTGAAAAGGGCGTTCAGTGATACGTTGGTTTCCCATTTTGGGCTTGTTGAAGGCATTTTGCGTCTTGTTGCCTTTACATATTTCGCATGATTTCAGATATGTCTGAACATCTGTCACTATACCTGGCCAATAATACTTATCTCGGATACGCGATAGGGTCTTATGTATACCTCCGTGACCAGCAGAAGGTGATGCATGGGATGCTTCGATCAGACCCCTGCGCAGCTCGGTTGGGACCCAGAGTTTCCAGGCATGGTCTTCCTGTAACTCGTCTCCTCTGTTGAACCGTGAGCGTTTGTATACGTATCCGTCCGATTCGCAAAGTTCTGGCAGTCGGTCTTTATTTTCAGTCACTGTTTTCCGTAGTTCTATGTATTCGTCCGACTGAAAGTATGGTGAGTTGAGGTCAATGTCTAGTACCCTGTCGCCAGTCGTGATTTCGTCCATATTCATTCGCGATAAAGCATCAGGCACTATGTTTTGGGTACCTTTACGGTGTTCTATATTGAAATTATACCCTTGCAGTTTCAAACTCCATCTTGCAAGTCGACCCGTCAGATCCTTCTGGTTCATAAGCCACTTCAGGCTTGCATGATCCGTTATCACCGTAAAAGGTAAACCCTCCACATAGGGCCGGAACCTCTTTATACTAATTACAGCCGCGTAACACTCTAACTCTGTAATACTATAATTTCGTTGTGCCTTATTGAGTTTTGCGGATACATAAGCAATGGGTCTTTCGTTACCTTCGTCGTCTAGTTGGAAGAGAACTCCGCCAACTCCGTGAGTTGATGCGTCACATTGTATGTAGAAGTGTCTGTCAAAGTCAGGATGTATTAGTACTGGTGCTGATATCAGTTTCTGTTTCAATGTTTCGAAGGCCATCCTGGCGTCTTCTGTCATCGTGAATTTCTTTATGTTTTCTTTTGTTAGTCGGTCATGTAGAGGTGCTGCAATAGTGGCATAGTCTTGTATAAAACGTCTATACCATCCTGTCATTCCAAGGAACCTTCTAAGCTCTTTTGGGGTTCGTGGTTCGGGGAAGTCGCGCATGGCGGCTATTTTGCTATCATCCGTGCGTATGCATCCATCCCCGACCACGTACCCGAGATAACGTACCTCTTTAAAGCAGAATTTGCTCTTTTCAACGTTGATCGTCAATTTTGCATCCCTAAGACATTTGGCAACTACAGACAACAAATATAAGTGGGACGAAAAATCATCGGAACAAACAAGTAAATCGTCTAGGTAAACAAATACAGATTCTCTAAGGGAAGCGGGTATGACTTTATCCATCAGTCGGCACATTCGTTGTGCCGCATTGCACAGACCGAATGGCATGACTGTAAAATGATATAATGGTCTACCAGGTACAGTGAAAGCAGTTTTCTCCCTGGACTTTCGCTCTAAAGGTATCTGCCAAAACGCATCTTTCAAATCAATGGCCGATATGTACCTGGTATTTTGCAGGCGACTTAGGATTCCATCTATGTTTGGGAGGGGGTAGGCATCCTTAATGGTGCGCTCATTTACCTTGCGTGCGTCGAGACATAGACGATTCTTCGTACCCTTAACGACAAGTGAGACTGGAGAATTCCAGCAACTATTGCTTTCTTCAATAACCCCCATCGCTAACATCCTATCTAACTCGCTATAAACTAATTTTTGTATCGCCGGAGAAATCGGATAATGTCGCTGTTTTATGGGAAGATTTTCATCCGTCACTTCTATAATATGCTCCTCTACATCAGTTTTCCCTAATCCAAGTACTGCGAATGAAGGAAATTGTGCTTTCACGCATTCCAAAGCTACTTTTTCCTCATCACTCAACACATGCTGTACTGCATCGAATGTCAGGTAACCTTCAGCGGGTGCGATCTCTGAAACAACAGAACCTTTTGACTTTACTATGGGGCCCCTGCTAACGACACTCAGCTGAAAGGCTTGCCAAAAATCGATCCCTAGATAGACCTCCTGCTGTAAACCAGGCACTATAAGGAACTCTAGCTCTCTAGTGGCATTGTCCCATAATACTGGAAGAGTCACTACTCCTACTACCTCAGTTTCACCACCATTGGCTGTCTTGACGTTCTGTCCTTGGATCGGCACAATCAGACTTTCCTTTCCTTCAAGTAACTTATTGGCATTTTTCCCTAAGCAGCTAGCCCCGGCCCCGGAATCCAAGAGCGCGAGCACCTCGCGTCCTCCGATCTCAGTTTTCGCGAAGAACCTATTGTCACCTTTAACTGACACAATCGTTGAAATTATTTTCTGTCTAATCCGCCTAAACTTCTTCTGTCTTTCCCGCATTTTCATAATTTTCTTGAAATTTTTCTCTTTCTTTTTAACATTCAGCTCTTCACAAAATATTCGCCTACGCGCCTCTTCATATCTTAATTTTCTCTCATGTAAACTTATACCACCTGACCCACGTTTCTTTTCAAACACATTTTTCTTTTCTGTATCCCAATTTCCCTTCAGTATGCTAACTAATCCGCCGGGCGATCTCGAGTCTGGACAGAGTGCCCGGACATCTCTGCCAGTGCCCTGTTTCCCGCTTCGGGCTTAAACACACAAAACGAGGAATCTCCTCCACACGCAAAACATTTCATCAAATGGAAGGAGGACTTACACTTTGTGTCTTTCGCTGCTTCTGCCGGATTCTTTATGTAGAAATCCACCGGCATTCCACAGGAAAAACATAACATTAAGTGGAATGGGGAAGGACAAAACATTTGGCTTTGGACTGGACTAACACCTTTACTGTGGACATTGGAGGACGAACTTACAATAGGATTAGGGGAATGTGTTGGAATGGTGGGCTTAGGCGGTTCTCGGGGAACAGAGGCAACTGTCAGATTCCTATTGATGGGCCTCTCTGCTTGACTCCTATTGCCCTTGCTGAACGCTTCCACGGTCAACTCCTCTTCCTGACTCTCTGACCACAAACTCCTGTTAGTCCCTAACTCGCTTACTGGTTTTACTCTAGACCTATTCTCCTTCATTAGCTTCTCTGCCCGTTTGCATTCTAACTTTAACTCCGCTAATGTGTCTGTTTTCGCCGCAAAAGTTAAGTTTGCCAAATATGGCTTAAGATTTCCCTTTATTATTTTAACTAACTCATTTTCTGGGATTCTCTGTCTAAGGCGGAACGTGAGATCGTGGACGTCGGCGTAGTACTCGTCGAAACTCTCCTGGGGTTGCTGCTTTCTTTCCATAATCTCACGTATTACCTCGTAGTCTGATTCTGCCGACTTAAACTGAGCCAATATCTCCCTCTTTAACCCGAAATAATCAAACGACTCGTCATCAGCGTGGTCTTCCAGTATTTGCCAATACCACTTGAGAGCAGGCCCTGTCACTAAGCAATGAAAATCCGAAAAAAGTTGTTCAAAGGACAGCTGATACTGGACTCGCATCCTTTCCAGTCGGAAGACAAAACTCTCTACCGTCATACCCTTAGCGGAACCATCAAATTTCAGGTGCCATTTATCCAAATCTACCTTTTTCCTACCCGTGTAACTATAGGAAGATCCTGGCTGCTGCTGACTGTTGGTTGTACTTTGATGATTTTCTGTAGTTCCCCTAGTATGACCTGGTGTCGACGTCGTGGCTTGAGGGCGTGCTACCGTTGGGTTATGCATAGATGTTTCCATGCCAGCAACGCGATCGCTTAGCTTGGAAACATCCGATCGTACCTTTCGCACCTCCTCCATATGCTGTGCCATATCCGCGTTTTGTTGCATCATCACTTCCATCATCAATCCCAATTGTTCAATCCTATCCTCGAGTGGTGCCGCCCTGTCCCTATTTCCCGCCACATTAGTAACAGGCGATGTCGATCCCCCCGGTGGCGCACCTCCAACTGCCCCCTCTTCTTGATCGGCCATTTCTAATATCCTCTCAAGCCTACGCGAAAAATTCAAAGAGCTGTCAGACGAGTCTACAGCGATCCTCTCGGTCACCGTAACCTCCTGCCTTTGGTTTCCCCCCGGATCACGCTGCCCAAAAACCCTACTTGCGCACTGGTTCAGGAGATCTATCGGAAGGAAATCGACTGGGTGCTCAATACCTGTATCTATTTGGGTGAACAAAGATCCTGCCACTTGATTTTGTAGTTGCCTAGAGTAATCCCGCGTTACCGGTCTTTCACGAGTAAAAAGACCCAGACCTCGTTTCGGTATTGCTCCCTTTTTCTTGGAATTCTCCATAGACCAATAAGGGATTGGTTTGTAAGGGGACCCGCTTTACTAAGACCCGCGAAATAAAAATCAATTTAAGAAAAAAAAAAAAAAAAAAAAATCTGCTTAATGACTTCTATACATATGTATGTATGTATAGAAAAATGAACCAAAAAAAAAAATGTAATATATCAAATATAAAGATTCACTAACTTAATAATCTATCTTTTAATAAATAATTAAATATTCAGAAAGAGAAAAAAAAAGATAAAAATCCTAAAAATTTACGAGCGTATATGTAAATGTATCAGGGATATCCAAAAATACACTTAAAATTCCTTAGGTGTAAACTCAAAAAGAAAGTTCAGAGGAATAAATTTTAAGGGTGAAAAGTGTGCATTAATCCAAAGAAAAAAAACTTCAGCTTCAAGGCGTGCATTCAATGTATCTGTGTATTAAAATTTTAAACAAAAGTAATAATAAGATAATGAAAATTCACAAATTTTACGTGGATACAACTATGGACCAAAAAATGTCAAAATCCTCTGAATATAAACAAGGGAATAAGCAAAAGAAACTTGAAGAAAAACGAAGAAAAAAAAAAAAAAAAATTAATAATAATAATAATGGGACTAAACGTGTCTATGGAAAAATGCGTGTAAAGAAACTCTTACAAAAATTCAAATAAAGTCTCCAAATAAAATTTTTATAGGTAAGAAAAAAATTCAGTAAAAAAAACAATAAAAGAAAAAAAAAAAGTGTAAATCAAATTTTTATAAGTATGTTAAAAATAAAAAAAAAAATAAAAAAAAGAGGGTGTATTCATAAAATAAAACCAAAAGTTTAAAATTTCAA
Source organism: Eurosta solidaginis (assembly GCF_040869045.1). Classification (NCBI taxonomy): domain Eukaryota; kingdom Metazoa; phylum Arthropoda; class Insecta; order Diptera; family Tephritidae; genus Eurosta; species Eurosta solidaginis. The sequence goes on along the minus strand of NC_090324.1, from coordinate 214,231,725 downwards.
CAATAAAATTGTGTGAATTCAATGTGTGAGTGTATGTGTGTTAAAAATTCAAACTAAAATAATGTTTTGATAAAAAAGATTAAAAGTAATAAAAATAAATGAATTCGAATTTTGGTGTGTATATTAAGTTTGCATATATATATATATAAAATTTTCAGATATATAAAAAATGTATACCTTTTTTATTTCAAAAAAATATAAAAAGTGGCAAAATTAAATAAGTGCAAACTGTACAGCCTAAGCTAACCAAAAAAAACTTTAATACTTTGAAACGAAATTGTAAACGAACGAAAATGTAATTTTTTTCTAATTAAATATGTTCAACTGTTGGTGCATGATGGTGTTGTCCTCGCCTTAATGGCTCTGCTGGTGAGTAGAGTGCCGTAAGAATGTCTACTGTCCAAAGTCAATGTCAAATAATCCCCTCGTCTGGCTATGGAAGTGTGACACTACGCGTTTTAAGTACTGGCTCAAAACGTGGCTGCCGCTATTCCCCCCTTACCCTATCAAATTATTTACCCCCGGACAAGCATCCAAAAACCTCACAGGTATATCGTGCTGGACCGCATACCTGGCAGTTTGTGTTTGCTTGCAACAAACAAATTTTGCATTAAATATTATCTTCCAAGCACTAGCAAAGATTACGGATACCACTTTTACAAACGTTGAAGTTCATAAAAGGAACCCCGAAATCTTGCCAGCGCTCCCCCCTAAATTTTGTCAATCATGCACTAATCGCTCAGTGTTAACAATAAGTTATGTTGCATTCATGCCCCTAACTCTGTCCGAAAAGATGGAAATGAAAGATAAAAGGAAGAAATAGCATAGTAAAAAGTTACGCAAACAACTAGGATAAAGATAAGTTAGTACAAAGAAATTTAATTTAAAAAAAAATGCGAAAAATGAAATATATTTAGTGGGCTATACGTTGGGCGCCATTGTTACGTAACTGCTTGTGTTGGGAGAGGAGGAGTGGCGGCTCGGCATGGTTGTAGCCCGGCTGAGGCTCGTCGGCTTAGGGGCGCGGTTCTTGCCACGTCTCTTTCCCACAGTTACATAGCAAAAAGGGTTCATGCCTAGATGTGCGTGTTTGTGCAAAAGAAAGGAAAAGAGATAGGAAGGCAAAAGCGGGAGAAATGCCCAGTCCTTGTCAGGTGTGGAGCCTTCCCACCCCTTCTGTTCACAAAAGGGTGAACAGCCTTGGACTCCACTATGGCTCCGTCATCCAAGTGGAGTCCCCTATTTCCTGACATCGTCCGTCACTAAGTCTTCAGTCCCTGTCCATCACTCCTACACTTATCTCAACTCACCTGCAACACTTGCCACAGGGGCAACACCTGCACCAACAAGGAAAGAAACTTTAGCCTGACATACCTGTGGTCATTGCTCTATAGACTCAACCCATATAAATAAATATCCTGAGGATTTCTCTAAAAATTCACAATAATTTCTTTATTCACAATTTTATTGTCTTAAATTATCAAAGAAAATCAAACATGTAACTATTAATAGGTGCTACTATTAAAACTTTAAATTTAGTAAATTTAAACTTTAAAGTGATTTTAATCAATTTCCCAGTTTCAATTATCTTCAAAATTTTATACAAAAAGTATTCAGGCTACACTAATACTAAATTTATTTTCTTTTCATTATTATTATTAATCTATTGATATATATTTTTCTTCGATAAAAAGTTTATTAAATTCGTTAATAAATTTCATACTAATGTAGTTTATTTTATTTCAAAATCTCTATATGCCTTATTCTCCCAACAAAAGAAAAACCTCTAAAATTGGTACGCCCTAACGCCTATTCAGATATTTTCCTTGCACTTGCTCTAAGACAAGCTTTCGCAAAAACCCTATTAACTTCTTAAAATATGTACATTCGTGTGTACACGCATATCTATTGAAAACAAGAAAAATGTGTTTATAAGTATGTTAATTGTTGTTCAAACTCACCTCCCATTGTCAACCGGGTTTGGTACCAAATGCGGCGTATAGCTGAAAGTGGAGGACAAAAAAAAAAAACATACAAAACTACAAAGCAAAATTAGTATACTTATTTGATCAGTTAGTAGGGCTTTGGCCGTGTGACCGCGATCAAGGGCAATATTTGCCTTGATTTCGAAATTAACCGCGTGGCGTGAACAAACAAATTAAAAAGTAAAAAAAAAAAAACGCGTATTCGATTACGTGAACTTTGTGCAAAAAAAAAAAAAAATTGAACAAAATGGTAAGTTTGTTACTACTGTCGGGCAGTAGTTACGCAACTAAAAAAAAATGTAGTTATTAAGAAAGTTTTAAAGAAAGAAATCAAAATTGATTTTATCGAAGTTATGTGTTTTTACACATAACCCCAAGCATGTGTCAACTATAAACAAAAGGAAAAAGTATAAGAAAATTCAAAGGTGCAAAATATTACGAGTTTCTCCTTTCCCACGAGTTGAGGAGAATTATGAAAAGTTGTAAGTTCAAAAAAAAATTTTCAAAAAAAAATCAAATTCAGTAAAAAAACCAAAAATCGAAAATATGTATATGATGTGTTTGCCTTCTAATAAGATTAGAAGGATTATTTCAAATTGAAATTCGAAGAGAAAAAAAATTTATAATGCCTAAAAAAAATTCATTAATTCAAAAAAAAAATTCTCAATTTGTATTGGATTCAACAAAATGTGTGTATAAAAATAAGGTAAAAAAAATGTTTAAGTCTAAAAATTAAAAAAAAAAAATTTTATTATTTTTTTTTTTCGAGGAAAATAATATGAAAATTGTGGTGCTCCCTAATGGTGTGATTCGTTTTGGCTATTTTTAAGTGTTGTGAGAGCCGCTGATTGATTTTGAATGTGAAGATTACTGAGAGCCGCTGTGGTGGGTTCTCCGTGATGTGCTCTGTCTATCTCCTTTTGGATGCTGATGGAAGGTTGCCGGCAAAAATGTGTGGTGTGTATTCTGATGTTTCGTGTAACTAGCTATGTGTTACCAAATGCTGCTGGCGCTAGGTTGCTTTCGCCTTGTAAACCAAGTCAAATGCGAATGTTAGGTGTTGCGTGTTCGTGGAAAGTTGAGTTAATGTTGACGTGTTTAGTCAACAATGTTGCCTCACGTGTGTTGTGGAAATGGGTACGTGGGCGTGTATTGGTGTAATTTTGTCTTACCAAATTAGTGTTTGTGCATGCGAATGATGAATTCCGTTTGTGTAGGTGTGATTCTGGGTTGGCGCAATCTTGTTGGAAAAGATCGTTGTGTTGTGTTTCGTGTACCTCTGTGAATTTGCCGCTTTATTGCTACCCCCTTAAAAACGTGTTATGGGCTTTTCTCCGGTCTGGTGGATGACGTCCTCTACCCACTATCTTCTCCTTCTGCTTTAAACCTCCTGGGCAGTTTTAATCTTCCTTAAAATTCGTCCAAGTCGCGGCCTACGACTGCTTCTCGTTCCTGGAAAAAATGGAAGAACACACACAACGTTAACACTAAAAATCATAAGCACACAAACACATAGTCGGTTCATAACTGCAAGAATATGCAAATAAGACAATGCAACACAAAAAAAAACAAAACATACGATTTCACATACATTTTTTTTTTTTTTTTTTTATAAAAAGTTTTGATTTTTAATTCACTTTTTATTCAAAAGTAACCACGCACTAGAAATTTTATTTTTTTGTAATTCTTGCATTTATTTCACTGCGTTAAAATTATCAAGCCTGCACAACATTATAAAAAAAAATTTACAAAAAAAGGAATCAAAACGGAATTTTTATTTCAACTAAATCGAAGGAATTTTGGTTTTCCTTAAATTTCCGAAGTTGAAGACTTTAATAAAAAAATTTTTTATTCACAAACAAAAAAAAATTCTATCATAAAAACTAAAAATTACAACTATTAAAATTAATGCAAAACAAATAGGAATGAAAATTGATAACCTATTAAAATTGTTGTGCAGCCTTACAATTCACATTTCACAAGAAAGAATTTCTCACTTCACCGAAAAAAAAAATCCCTAAAAAAATTGCATTTTACTTACCGAAAAAAAATCAGCAATATGAGGGCAAAAGGAAACTGATCTCCAACCGGGATGTGTTTCTTCCTGGTTCCAGGATTTTGATGGTCCTGGGGAAAATTCCCAGGGACTTAAGCGTTCACTCACACTTCACTTAACGCGCGACACTTTTCGTGGAACCCGCACTTGCTAAAATAAAACTTTATATTTCAAACTTTATTTTTCAGCACTGTACACTTTTAAAATAACTTAAATTTGTTTTACTGCCTTTGACAAAGCAAACGCTAAGACCGCGACTTGCGATTTTTGTGAAACCGAATACTAAGCGGACCCCCTTATATACCAAAATGTATCTTGCGGCACTTATCTTTGTCACCGTACAGCAAAGCCTTTCTGCCCCTGTTTAACTGAATGTCATAGCGGGCGTGTATGTACGTATACGCATCCCTCTAGTTATCTAACTACAACATGCATGCACTAACTTTAGTGTGTGAAGTGCTGAAAGGGGAAAGATCGTTACTGCCGTTGTATAGCTATCTGTGCATATACCCACTTGCACGTGATTGGAAATTATTTTAGGGAAATCACAAGGGCTGCCGTTACAAAAGTTTGTTGAAGATGAAAATAAAAGCCTACAAAAATTACGAACATAATGCGGGTAATGCTAAAATATTCTCAGCAGATCAACGAAAAGCTGCTGTTTTAATTTATATTTGCTTAGTTTATCTAAAACACTAGGAAATTACTTAATATATAACGATTTACCGCAGCGCCACAAAAACACGTCCACTTACAGCGACATTCTTACTTATCGTCAATACAATATCTTCGGTTCGACTTTTTCAAACTAAGTTGGTAGCATCGTATTATTCTTCAGAGTTGTAATTTGGTGTATGCAACAGTATTTCAGAGTATATATTTTATGCATATTTGGCTTAACAGTAGTCGTATTTTAGTTATCGTGACAGCTCGGCCTATCCTGCTCCAAATCGTCCTCGGTTTCGTCGTCGGATTCGAGTTCAGGGCTGTTACGATACCAAGGCTTCATTTTTTCGGAAGCGTATACTGAGCAGAATTTTTATTTGTTATTTGGTACCTAGGAATATCTTCTCGCAAATAGCGGTCGTTTCCCAGAACTTTACGGACAATGTATTGCCCACAATATTTCGGTTCGACCTTTTTGGACTCGCCTGTAGAAGATGGTTCATTTTCGATAACAACAAGATCCTCTTCGACGTAAATTTTTAGAGCTTTGTGACACTTATCGAATTGTTTTTTCCATTTTTCGAGTTCGGAGGATAAATTTACTTCGGCTTAATTACGTTTTTCCGCGGCGTTTAACTCATCTGGTTCGTCACTTATGTATATCATCATGCACGGCTGCAAGGAATTGATTAGTTACACAGTCGCGAAGTTGAAAATCGAAGACCAGTTCATTAGGGCTGAAGCCAGTTGTAGAGTTTTTACGAGAATTAATTGACCATTGCATATCTCTTAACACGTTATCCCAGTCTTTTGGATTTTCGGTCGTCGCTCGTAGAAATTTCAAAATGTCTTGATTTGCTCGTTCAGCTTGCCCATTTGCGCGTGGAGTACAGACAGCAGTTTTAGTATGTTTAATATTGTTTTCGATACAAGATTCTTCCAATGCTTTCAACGTAAATGACGTTCCTCTGTCGGTTACTATGTGTGATTGTAGACCAAAATATGATGACATTTCATTTAAAGTTTTAAGGACGTGGACGGTTCTTGTATCTTGGACAGGTTTAACGACTAGAAATTTGATGAAGGCGTCAGAAGTGGTAAGTACGTAACAATTTCCTCTTTTACTTCGGTCAAATGGACCTAAGTGATCCAAATGTATGCGATAGAACGGGACGGGCTTAGTGGAGTCGATGTGAAGGCTACCTTCACTTTTCCCAGAATATTGCGTTTGGTAGCAACAATTTATACATGCTGCTATGTAGCTTTTGACAAAACTTCTCATAATCGGGAACCAGTACGTTTTCTTAATGCGCTCGAGTATCTTTTCTAGCGCTGTATGCCCAGCCTGATCGTGGCAGAACTGAACAATGCGCCATCGTACACCTTTGGGACTACAAATTTTAAACCATCGGCTTTCTTACGAGAGAGACGGTGATTTCTTAGTCAGTTTTGATCAATTTTTCGTTTGGTGAATTTGGTTTGCCATTCAGAACATCTAAAATATCTCGAAGTTTTTCGTCTTGAACCTGCATCGTCAAGAACCAATCGTTGATATCGCAGTTAATGTTTATTATAAACCAGCTGGGTCGACCTCATTCGCGGGTTGTTCGGGCATGTGGCTTAAAGCGTCCACATGTTGCAATCTGCGACCTTGGCGATGTATGCACTCATAGTCACACTCAAGTAGTTTTAGCCACCACGGTGCGAATTTCGTTTTCAGCTCTTTATGCTCTTTTACTTTGCAATTGCGGAACAGTCGGTGATAAGACGAAAATGTTTGCCTAATATATATATGTATGTTATGGATTTTTATCGTAATCGGAGTCGACAAAAATTCGGGTTTGGTGTCACAGATTCTGATTTTATCGGTTTCATGTTCGAATCTGAATTGAAATCGATTTTAGGTGTTACAGAAACTGATTTATCGGTTTATATATCTGAACTAAACCGAAGCGCTTTGAGTTAACGGAATTGCAAATTTAATACGCAAATAGTCGTTTTTCATCCTTGGTCGCGTTGCATGCTTACTTTCTTTTAAATATTTTAGAGTGGTAAAATGTGCGTTAGTAATTTAGTTATATAAATAAAATACATATTTAATTTTTAATTGTTTTTCTCATACTTATTTAGGGGCAAACATAAAAATCAGTGCCAAATCGCAATTTTAATACAGTTTATGGAAGAGAATCCAGATTTAGCTAAGCGATTTTCAAAGCGATATAGGTCCCTCGTAAACTCCTTATGGCAGGAAATAACAGAATCGTTAAACGCTACAGGCCCACCAACAAAGAATGTTAGTGGATGGAAAGAAGTAAATAAGAACTTTAAATAAAATCTTAAATTTTGTATAACGGTACATCTTCTATAGGTATGGGCCGAGTGGAAAAGCGACACAAAAAAGAAATTGGGAGAGAATAAACAAGAAACGCGAGCAACTGGTGGAGGGCCTTTCTCCAAACACTCTTTAACAAAGAACGAAGGGGCTATTGTCCGAATATGTGAAATGGCGAAGGCTATTGACGGGATACCAAGCAAGTCACTAGGCCCAAGGCAGGAGGCGGACGATGAACAAATTGATGACCCTCCCACGACATCATCAAGGAGAGGAGCCGAGACTCCACCTGCTCCCAACACACCGAAGAAACGTAAAGAAGACATTTCGCAGCAGCTCACATCATTTTTAGAAGAGGACAATGAAAATAAAAAGAACTTAAATAGTTTGCTCGGTGAACTTATAAATATACAAAAAGTAAATTCTAGTAATATACGACGGGTATATAAAGCAATTGAAAAAGGTACTGAGTCGTTTGAGAATAAAGCAGTAGAATTTAAAAATGAGCTGTGTAGCAGTGTCCGCGTGTTAACTGCCATGCAGGAGAAAAATGAATTGAAGAAGAGGCAGTTAGATTTAGATATTTTAAAATATGAATATGAAACGAAGAAGAAATAATTAAATTAAGAATGAATGATCCACATTCAGATAAAAATGTGGTATGCAAATGAAACAACAACGAATATCTGGATCACAAAGATGCTGTTATGTTTGCATGCTAAATTTTCCTTCCGATCTGGATTATTGACTTTTGGAACATATCTAAAGACTTATTTTTTTATACTATTAGTAAGATGTTAATTATTTTTTTTTAGTTTTTTGTTTTTATGTTGAAATAAATAGACTGAAACGAACTCCAACAAATAAATGAAATGTGATAGTTGAAAATAAAAGCTTTCTATTGCAAATTTAAACACGTTTATTGAAGGGTGGATGCGATTACATTCCTTATTCTTTTACCTTCATTTTGTAAAGACAAGGTAGGGAGTGAATCACTATCACTATCGTCAGGCAAAGTTTCGAAGGATTCCAAATGATTCTCGATACATTGTATTTTGTAATGTCTGCAATTGTTGTGAAGTGCACAACAAACGTTCACTATTTGAACCACTTTTTTGGGCTGTAATGCAGCGTTCGTATCAAACATCGAAATCGATTTTTTAGTACTCCGATCTTCCTTTCAATGAGATTTCCCGCTGAGAAGTGTACCATATGGAATTTCTATTCACGGGAGCTGTATTGTGTATCCCTGTATGGCGTTAAAAGGAATGGTTCAATTGGATAACTGCCATCTCCCAGCAACCTATGATTTTTTTCGCCGTCCTCATATCGATTAAGATAGCATAGTCGCTCTCTGCTTATGTTCCTAACAAAAGCGTCGTGGCTTCAACCAGGATACCTGGCATCAACCGCCCGAATTAACATGTCGTTGTCGCAGATCTTTGAAAAAAGTTGATAAAAAAATTAAAAGATTTAACGACACATTCATCTACATTTTTTACTTACAATTATAGCATTGAGGCTGAAATATCACTTTCTATTAAAATATAAATTTTCATTAATAGAGGGTTTAACAATCTTAATATGCGTTCCGCCAATGCCCAGTAATATCTGGAATGAGGTGTTTTGTGTAGAAATATTCTCTAACCCTTCGTTTCTCACTTTCGCTCATTTCATGTTTAACCCAACGCCTGCATATCAATTGTTCTATGGCTTTCAATAACTCTGTTATCACCACAGACACCGTGCTCCTTCCCAAGCACACTCAGATCGTTACCTACCGATCTTTGATAAGATCCCTCAGCGAAAAATCTCATAGCCGCTGCAAGTTGCAACACTGGAGGAATAGATAGCCGATTGAGCTTACATTTTACAGTATCTAGCACCATAATAAAAGCATCCTTATTGATATTGATCAACAAACCTGCAAAAGCGACGAAGAATATTGAAGACACAGAAAACTTGATACACTACACTTACGTTGCTTCGGGGAGCTCCAGTGGATTACTCTTATCTCTCAAAATCTTGCGCTTAATTTTTTCAGAAACTTCTCTGTCCTCATTCATTAAAATAAATGCAATCACGGCCGAAGTCATATTTTGTTCACTTTTACTTTTTATTTCTTGCTTCACAATAAAAAAACAGCTGATTTCGAATATAGGTTTTGCTTATCATCGAAAAAAGCAAAATCAATTCGGTTTCATAACACCATTTCAAACCGATATCGGTTTCAAATTCCGACAATTAGCAAATGCGATATCTTTTTTGTAACACCCATGATAAACACGAAAATGTTCTCTCTACAACGGCGAGTACCTCGATCTCATAGCTATGGTATTTGCTTTCTATGACAATAAAATCGCGACTAAAATAACATATTGGGCGTCATTCGTTACCATCGACGGATTGGAGTAGTACACCCGCAAGACCAATACTGCTTGCATCTGTATGTATTTCACGCTGTGCATTATAATCGTACAAAACAAGGAGAGGCTCGTTTGTAAGGATATGAATAAGTTTTTGGAAAGAGCGTGGCTGCTCAGGACCCCATGTGAATTTGTCCTGATTAGCTTTAGTCAATAATATGGTAATAGGTTTCGATATAATAGCATAGTACTTCACAAATTTCTTGAAAAAACCCGTGAGGCACAAAAAACGTCTTACCTCGGTTATGTTGGTTGGTTGCTTAAAATTTTGAACGGCGGATACTTTATTTCTGCCGGGTAAGATTCCCTTTTCATCGATGCTGTGTCCAAGAAAACCGATTTTTGTGGCCAGGAAGTTACACTTATCGGGACGTAACGTAAGTCCGGCTTCTTTGAGAAGTTGGAAAAATCGTTCTAATCGCAAGAGTCTTTCATTGATTGTTTTGCTGGGAATTACAATACCATCCAAATACACAAGCACTTCACAAGTTTGCATTTTATATGCCATTTTATTCATAATAGATTGGAAAACGGCGGGCGCGTTAATGAGACCGAAAGGCATACGGTTAAATTCAAACTGTCCATCTGACTTCACATATGACTTCTTTTCGAGGCTTCATCAATTTCAATTTGATGGGAGCCCATGCGTCGTAGGTCGAGGGTGGTGAAAAACCGATTTCCCGCGAGGTGTGAGAACTGTTCCTCCATGTTCGGCATGGGGAAGGGTTGTTTTACCGTAATTTTGTTAAGGCAACGATAGTTCACGCATAGTCGGTGCTAATTATTTTCATTTTCTACCAAAACTACGGGAGAGAATATGGTGTTTCACTTAATCGGATAATTTCGTTTTCTAATAGATCGGCTATTATTTTAGATATTATAGGTCGCTTGCAAAAAGGTACGCGATATGGCTTCAACTGAATAGGCGTATCAGTTTTTAAATTAATTTTCATTTTAGAGATACCGTATTTTCCTATATTCGCAATATTTTCGCAAAAACTTCACGAAATTCACTCATAATATTTTCGAACTGGTTATTTCGTTTTTCGCTTAACCCGTTTGGAGTATTGATATTACGAATTTGCTCAACACGGCACTGATCATTTTCTATTATAAGGCGTTTGATACAGCCTTACCGAGGAGTACGTTCTCACAAAATTTACTCAAGTTACCGTGTTAACGAACAGACGGACGGACGGACATGCCTTAATCAAATTTTTTTTCAATACTGATGATTTTGATATATGGAAGTCTATATCTATCTCGATTCCTTTATACCTGTACAACCAACCGTTATCCAATCAAAGTTAATATACTCTGTGAGCTCTGCTCAACTGAGTATAAAAATAGGTAGGTACTTTTTTGAGGATGCAAAGTTTCAGGTTTTTTGTGGTCTGCGTGTAAAAACTATGACTACGAATCACGTATTTCAACAAAATATGACGTAAACGTAAATATTTGATGAAAAGTTTTTAATTTTGAAGCTTGTAACCGTAAAAAAGGGACAAAAAATACAATTTATATGGGGTATATAATATATGTACCACCGATCTCTATGATTTTTTTCAGACAACAATATATGCTATATACGTAAGCATTTGGTGAAATTTGAAGCTTCTAGCTGTAAAAACGGGGCAGAAATTGCGCAAAGTTTCTTATCTGAACAATCGGTTGTATGAGATATATACTATATATACCACCGATCTCAATGATTTTTTCAGACAACAATATATACTACACACGTAAGCATTTGGTGAAATTTGAAGCTTCTAGCTGTTAAAATGAGGAAGAAATTGCGCAAAGTTTCTTATCTGAACAATCGGTTGTATGAGATATATACTATATATATCATCGATCTCAATGATTTTTTCAGATAACAATATATACTATACACGTAAGCATTTGGTGTAGCTGTTAAAATGGGGAAGAAATTGCACAAAGTTTCTTATCTTAACAATCGGTTGTATGAGATTATATATACCACCGGTCTCTATGATTTTTTCAGACAACAATATATGCTATACACGTAAACATTTGGTGAAATTTGAACATATCTAAACGATTTTTAAGATAAGTATAAAATAAAAAATAGGTAGGTAATTTGTGTGAGGATGCAAAGCTTCACGTTTTTTGTGGTCTGCATGTAAAAACTACGACTACGAATCACGTATTTCAAAAATATATGAATTAAACTATTTGATGAAACTTTATGAATTTTGAAATGTTTGTATGAAGTATATAATATATATACCACCGATCTCTATGATTTTTTCAGACAACAATATATGCTATATACGTAAGCATTTGGTTATATTTGAAGCTTCTAGCTGTTAAAACGGGCCAGAAATTGCGCAAAATTTCTTATCTGAACAATCGGTTGTATGAGATATATACTATGTATACACCCGATCTCAATGATTTTTTCAGACATCAATATATGCTATACGCGTAAGCATTTGGTGAAAATTGAAGCTTCTAGCTGTTAAAATGGGGCCGAAATCGCAAAAAAAAATATATATATATATATATTATATATACCATCATATATATATTATATATATCACCGATCTCTATGATTTTTTGACACAACAATATATGCTATATACGTAAGCAATCGGTGAAATTTGAAGCTTATAGCTGTTAAAATGGGGTAGAAATTGCGAAAAGTTTCTTATCTGAACAATCGGTTGTATGAGATATATACTATATATACAACCGATCTCTATGATTTGTAGACAACAATATATTGCATATACGTAAGCGTTCGGTGAAATTTGAAGCTTCTAGCTGTTAAAATGGGGCTAAAATTGCGAAAATATATATATATATACTATATATACCACCATATATATACTATATACACCACCGATCTGTATGATTTTTTCAGACAACAATATATGTTATATACGTAAGCATTCGTTGAAATTTGAAGCCTCTAGCTCTTAAAATAGGGCACTAATTACGAAAAGTTTCTTATCTGAGCAATCGGTTGTGGGGGATATATACTATATATACGACCGCTCTCACCAATTTTTTCAGGCAACAATATGTGCAATATACGAAAGTATATGGTGAAGTTTGAAGCTTCAATCTGTTAAATTGAGTAAGATATTACAAAAATCCTCTTTTTCTGAAAAATCGGTTGTATGGAGGATATATGCTATAGTGGTCCGATCCGGCCGGTTACGACAAATGTCTAATCGAACAACCAAATACACCTGCTCACCAAATTTTATCACGATATCTCAAAAACTGAGGGACTAGTTTGCATACAAACAGACAGACGGACAGATGGACAGACAGACAGACGGACATGGCTAAATCAACTCAGCTCTTCATTCTGATTATTTCGGTATACTTAATGGTGGGTCTCTCTATTTTCCTTTAAGGCATTACAATTTTGGGTTTCGTGAAGAAATTAATATACCATTTTATTTTCATGAAAGGTATAAAAACTCCTTTAGACTCAAAGATAGGTTGGAGAAAGTTGAAATATGCGAAGACGACTTATTGGTATCCTTCGATGTGGTGTCATTATTCACTAACATACCCACATATCTTGCTATCAAAATCATAATGAGTAAGTTTCATTAGATCCAAACAAACATACCGAGAAATAAGTTTCTGGAAATACTGAACTTCTCTCTGAAGGAAAATAACTATTTAATGTACGATAACAAAACTTATACGCAAAGCTTTGGGATGCCCATGGGCAACCCCCTCTCTCCGACAATAGCGGACGTAATCATGGGCGATTTACTCGATGCCACCATTTTACAATTAAAGAAAATTCACAACATAAATATAAAGTTTATAATAAAATATGTAGACGACATTTTTGCTATTGTAAAACAAGCGACGTTGAGGTTATTCTGAACTCTTTCAACCAGTATCATAACAAATTACAGTTTACTATAGAAAAAGAAGAAAACCAAAAGATCCCGTTTTTGGATGTCCTTTTACATAGAAACAACAAGGAAGTTTTTCTCAATTGGTACTCGAAACCTATAGCGTTAGGCAGAATAATCAATTTTCTCTCAGCCCAGCCGAAAAAATACAAATCAATACAGCTAAAAATATGATAAATAAAGTTTAAACCCTTAGCCATGAACAGTTTACGGAATCGAACAAGGAAAAATTTGCAAAGTGCTTATAAATAACAACTACCCGCGTCATTTAGTAAATACCCTCATTGAACAAAAAACCAAAGAAATTAATAATAAGTCCAAACAAATAACCCTTTCACAAACAACAAATGAGATAAAACGATACCACAGCATCACATACATTCCAAAATTCTCAGAAGAGCTAAACAAAAAATTAAAAGAACACAAACAAGACATATCTCAGGCGTACAAATCAAATTGCACACTCTCACTCACACTCACGACTGCAACATTATACATTATACATTATACATTGGAACGACAAAAAACCACTAGGAGTGCGATTACAAAAACACGAATCGGATATAAGAAGAAACAAAAGCGGTACAGCTCTTGCGCAACATATACTGACACATGCGCATACAGCTGATATACAAAACGCCAGAATTTTATACACAGAGAAAGGAGAGAGAACAAGATATACACTGGAGAGCCTACATATTTTGAAAAACAGAGAAAAAACAATGAACAAAAAGGAAGATAGCGACGAAATCGCGGCAGCATATTTGTTATGTTTATGATAAAAAATCAGTCTGACAAATGTACCTGACATTGATGATACAGATAAATTATGTTAGTTGACTCAAATTTAAAAAAAATTTTATTGTTTAATATTTTAATATATATTTTTTCCAACTTTTCAATGTAAGTGACACTTATACAGTTTTTTATGATATTGTTTCTTATGTATTGTCTGTGTGTGTTTTATAAAATAAAGATCCTGCCCCTGAGGATGCCAAGGAGATTGGCGAAACGTAGGGAGTTAAGTGGAGAAAAAGTGTATCATTTTAGTGCTTAATCCACAATGTGATACACCCTAACAAACTCACAACGCTATTTAAATTTTTCGTTTCTTATTTATTTACTTTGTCTTTCGTTTGGTTTTGTACAATAAATATTTTTAATTCCTTATTTATAATATTGTTAACACCTTTTAGTTCTTTACACTATTTTATAATTTGTTTCCACTTTAAACGCACGCGTGGGTAGCGCACTGCACTCACTCCGTGCCGGCTCAATTCAAACTGAAATGAAGCTGAAAACTCCTGAAGCTTCAAAGCAGCCCTGCCGGTATGCATTTTCGCATAACGAAAATCGCATTATGTAATGGGGCGATTGGTTGAATCTCCGCGTCATTCGACTCTAACATTTTAAGTGATGGCAAGTGTTAATATGAGGGTTGCATCTTTTTATGTATTTGAGGGAGAGTTGCCAGATTTAATGCAGTGACCCAATTTGACATTACAATAGAAATGTTGATGGTCTTCCACTTTATCGAAGCAAAGAACGTAATTATGGCCCGTTTTAGTGAAAATCGTAAACGTAGATAACTTATCAGTGTTCCCTGTTGGCGTTTGTCTCGGGAAAACTAAACCAGGATGTGTTGAAAGTTATTTGAATGAAGCAATAAACGAACTAAAAACCTATACGAAAATGGTTTGTTTATTCGAAATAAGCTGATTAAAATAAAAGTAAGGGCAATAGCCTGAGATGCTCCAGAGCGAGTATTTGTATGTGGTATGCCCGATCACACTACTACACATGGCTGTTCGAACTGTATCCATCCAAATAGATGGTGTATTAGCGTACTCACCTCAATGTAAGAAGCTTGTTACTGGCACAGATTTCGAGTGCAGGAGATATCGTAACCATCACAAATCGTGTTTTTAAATACGTAAAACTCCTTTCGAGCATTTAGATATTGATATAATTCAACAAGTACCACTGGACCCCACGCATGTATTAGATTCGGGGATGACGAGGAAGATCTTATTGAGATTAGATTGTAACAAAACTGAACCTACTTTCAAACTAAGTACTGCCCATAAAGATGACATTTCAAAATATCTAGAGTCCTTTACTTCATATACTCCAAAAGAGTTTGTCCGAAAGCCACGGACATTTGATGAGCTTATTCATTGAAGGGCAACTGAGTTCAGACAATTTGTTTGTATTCTGGAATTTTGGTTTTAAAAAAAAAGTAGGGCATGACTTTTACCATGCATTTCTTCTACTACATACTGCTTGTCTCCTGATTTCCTGTCCGAAAACATGTATATCCAACGTTTCAGAAGCTCACTCTTTCCTGCGACTTTTTGTTCAATAGTTTACAGTAATTTTTGGAAAAACAGTGTATCATACAGCGTTCATTGGTTGCTCCATTTGAGTGAAAGTGTTGAGTGGGCCATTATATAGCTTTGCAGGGTATGACTTTGAAAACTATTTGCCAAAGTTAAAAAAATGCGTTAATAAGCCCACTCATGTTCTGCAGCAGATTTCTACAAACGTCCAAAATGAAGTCATATACCAGCCATAAAAAATACTTGAATTAAAAGAAATAAATGGAGAAATATACAGTTTTCATTCGTGGTTCTAAGTACAAATATGGCAGATAGCTTTTGTTGCCTTAAAAATAATGTACCAGCAAAAATAGTAGGGTTCGAAAAAGACACACATCTTAAAATTTTGGTAAAAAAATTTATGAAAGTGAGAAGCTTTTTTACGAACCCAGTGGATTCTTTCTTGAGTTTGGGTATGAAATTTTGCAATCAATATATAAGTTTAGCATAGATTAAGTTGAACATAAATTTGTATGTTTGCCCTATAACAATGGATTTCTTTTAGTGCCGTTATTGCATACATCAAACCATGAGTAAGAAAATGAAAGTAGCTCGATTTAGTACGACAGTGGGTGAAAGTCTGCCATCGAAAGGAATGTATATTTAATCTTAATTTGATCTTAAATTTCAAATTAATCGTTTGCTATTTTCAGAGTCAAATCCAAAAAACTGTATAAATCAGCAAAAATAAATAAAAGAACTAAAAGGTAAATTTTCATAAAACCTGGTGCCATTTTTATAAGCATGTACAATGGTGGTCAGATAAAAATCACAATTATGGCTTAATCTGTGCTCATAAAAGTGATACTTAAATATTTCATACAAACCTCACAGAAATTTTTTATTTTACATGCTTTTTTTGCCTTTATGCAATTAACGATTCCTGACCCGTAATATGGTCGTTTTCATTAAAATTTTAGAAACTAGTTAGTTTGACTTCATTTCTTCAAATTAAATTAGTTTGTTTTATGGTGTCGTTTTTTTTAAATGCTTAGTAATTCATCAGAACAAAATAATTATGGAAACGTTGGCAGCTCACAACGTGTTATTCAAACAACTTATACACCAATACGCAATATCAGATCATTTGTTGAAGACTTTCCCTCTAATTTCGTTGGAGGAGGTTGAAAAAGTGGAAAATGAGATATGCAGCGAAATTATACTCACTTGTGTAAGAATATACATATATATATAGTAACCATATATAAGCCGGCTACATTAAAAACGAAGTTCCACTAAATCAAATTTGAATGGCATGGAGTGAAATTGAAACCAGAACGGTAATTTTAGACATTCGAACCTTTTTTTAATTGAAGCAGGGGCCAGTTCGTGTTCTAGGCAGTGATAAAATGTAAAAAATATTCATACAAAATGAACGAAAATAAGTTCAAATACATGCAATACATGTATCTTATTTTCTTTATTTCCATACGACATAAACAGAAGCAATTGATGGTCCTGATCCTATGAATGTGCTCCGTAACGAATTAGCTGTCACTAAAAAAAGATATTTCCACAAAGCAAGTAATCAGCGAACAGCTGCTCAGGAAAACCTACCAACAACTGCCGACTAACATTTTTTCCTTATTTGTTCTGAAAAAGAGGCTAAGGAGAACAATTTTTTTGCTGAAATCTTATTATTAATAATATAACCCAAAGTATTAATATAGGTTCTAAGTTGAAAATTAATTGAATTTATTTAACTAAAGTTAGTTCAAATTATCAAAATGTATTCGCTATATCTTTTGCTTTGACAAATGCTATGCCAACTTATGTACCTAAAGGAGAAATTAAATAATATATGTATAATGGAATGTAAGCTTGTTAGTACTTCTTTATTCGTAGCTTGTGGCAATAAGAAACACATTTTGAAACTACTAAGGAAGAAGGTATATTCACGGCAAGTTAAATTTTCAAATTTGAAAATTTGTCAAAAACGTATGAGTTTAACCCCTCATTTGATATTAACTCTAGAGTTAAAAATTTAAATTTCCATCGAGCAAGTGGGCCTAAGGCAATCAATGTTATAACATACTAATTTGATATATTTTGAAATTTTATTTTAAATAATTCAATACGAACTTATCTATCTGAATGGAATTTATGTAACTTAATGCCAAATAATGTTATCCACATTGACATATTTCAGATATGGTTTTTTTTTTTTTAATTGTATCTTTAATAATTCAATGTAAAATTGAAGTTTTAATTTACTCAAATAATATGAGCATATCCCCCAAAGGGAGAGTGAATTGAATTTAATTAATAAAGTGTATTTTAAAGAATGAAAACTGGTATTTTGTAACGTATAATAAACCAAATTTAAATGAGCAACACGTAAGTATTTAGTTTCCAGTGAAAGGAAGCTAGCTTTAAACCGCCTATTAATGTCCAGATACTAATAAGGTGATTAGAAGTTAAGTACCAGCTAGTTTTTTATAGCCATCATTATTTGGGTAAAAAACCACAATATTAAGTAAGCAACATGTAAGTATTTAGTTTCTAGTTAAAGGAAGTTAGCGTTAAACCGGTCAAAGGTAGACATGATTATCATTTGGGTAAAGGTAGTTTGATAATATCTAGTTTACAGGTCATGCAGAGGTAGTGATAACTGACCGGTTTTTTGGCCATCGCCTCGCAAAAATAGTTAATCTAAATCTATTAGAATATGCAAAAAGTAATCAGCACTAGGCTCCACCGACACCAATTAAAAGTGATTTCTAAAGTATTCTCATTTCCTGCAGGGTAAACATACAAGTGCCATTGTACTAAAAAGCGTTATTACAATAAAAAGTTCAGGGCAATTAACGAAATTTTTCCACTTTTACTAGCAATAGCTTATTACCTGCATCTACGCACTTTTACAAACTCTTTTATATAATAGAAGGCGATTTAACTGATTTAGTCCATTTTTACTGAAAATATTTCCTGTTAAACACCAAATTTTTCGTCGAGTTATGGCTCCAGAAACGTTGCACATAGGTAGATTTTCAATTTTTAGGCGTCCAAAAAAATTTTATTGCCTACATCTTCTTAAAACTGTTTCATAAATGAAAAATTATAATAATTTGTGTAACTAATCGGTTGTATTAAAAAAAATAGATATTAAACTGTGTAACACTAAAAATACCTGCGCAGTGAGGCTATTTTTCTTGTTGTACAGCAAGAAGTGTAATAACTTAGTTCTGTCTTAACTAGGGTAAATTTTTAATTGGTTTTATAAAAACTATAATAATTTGTGAAAGTAATCGATTATATTAGAATAGATATTACACTGTGTAACACTAAAAAATACCTGCGCAGTGAGGCTACTTTTCTTGTTGTACAGCAACAAGGGTGTATCAAACCCTCTATCTAACCCTCTATCTGCAAGTAGATGCAGCTAAATTTAATGCAGTTGGCAAGCTAATTGTGCCAAGTACCATGTTCAAAACTAATTTTCACTTGGACGGAGTTGGAAACATAACAAAACTTGTTTTGAGACCCATAAATAAAAAAACAAATTTAAATTTTTTTTACATCCTAAATAAAATAAGTTATTTATCAATTTATAACTTTTAAAAATCACAAACACCATTAATAATGTTAGCATTTACCTGAAATATCAGAATCCATCACAATTACTCAATTCAATTGTCTCAAAACTTAAAATATTCACGATAAAACATGCGATTTCACATAGGTTAAAAAAACTATAACACGCGTTTCAGAAATAGCTAAATTCCGATTACTTTACAGCTAATACCAGGTATGCGATGGCTGGGAAAAGGTAGAGTTATTGTTCCTCTGTCTACTCTTAAGCCATGGGAGTGCTATTTTTGTAATTGTGGCAACTTTCAGAAATTATAGCCGCCTAAATGTCTAAAATCTACCTACATATGTGCGTTGGGAAATGCATTGTAAGAAAGGGGCAGTACCACGCCCAATTTTCAAGATATGAATTTCCAATCTTATAAATATGTGTACTAAATTTTGTAACGATATGTAAATTTTTCTTCGAGTTATGGCTCCCGAAACATTGAAAATTGCTTAGACAAAAAAGGGATGGTGCCACACCCATTTTAAAAAATTTTAGTGTTCTCCAATTTAATGTTATAATTCAATGTTGAAAGTAAAATTCTATTGATACAAAGCTCTTTTTCGCTAATATATAGCATATTATTTTCGTGTACGATCCTTTTAAAAATCTTTTATATAAAAGTGGGCGTGGTCTTTAACCGAATTCGTCATTTTTTTATAGAAATATCTCCTGCTAAATGGGAAAATTTGTGTACCAAATTTTATTACGATCTGTTAATTTTTCTTCGAGTTATTGCTCCTGAAACATAAAAAATTGCTTAGTCATAAAAGGGGCGGTTCCACACCCATTTTTTAATATTGAAGTCTGTCCCATTTAGTGTTATAAATCTACTTGGGAAAAGAGATATCATTTATGTAAAGCCCTTTTTGCAAAGATATAGCTTTTTTAATTCATCCACGATCCTTTTAAAAATCTTTTATATAAAAGTGGGCGTGGTCCTTGGCCGATTTCGTTAATTTTTCTTCAAAGCATTCCTTATAGTAAAGGCAACCTCTCTGCCTAATTTTGTTACGATAGGTTTAACGATTTTTGATTTATGATTATCTAATAATATTAGTAAAATAGATTTTATCACAAGTGGGCGGTGCCACACCCAATTTAAAAAAATTTTTCAAATTTTTATCAAGAGTCTCAATAAGAAACAGAAAAGAAAAAAAATAAACAAAAAATAAAAGATAAAAAGAAAAGGAAAGAAGAGAAGACAAGAGAGAAAAGGAAACAAGTAAGGAAGTTTAAGTTCGGGTGAAACCGAACAATGCATACGCAGCTGTACACTTGAAATATTTTTGTTGTTTGTTTTGTGTGCTTAATAGTGTTACTATGTTGCGCAATAATACATATACATTTGGTTCAATTCTGAACTAATTTTCGTTTAAAAGAAGCAAAAAGGATACAGAGACTAACGCCAATGACTTCGAGCGGGTAATAATACAGTTTTCCTTCAGATATGGGGATTTCCCTACTGTTTATTTTAAAATAATGATATATAAGAACAATAAATATAAACACACAAGTGCCATTGTACGAAAAATAGTTATTGCAAAAAAAGGTCACAATGTTTATACCATTTTATGCGATAAATTGAAATCACAAATTTGTAAATCATCTCAAACTATTCATGTGTATGAAAAATAAACATAATATAATATTTATTTTCAATTACCAAATATATAGACATATATATATAAGGGCGGGTCGATTTAAAAATCGCTCATTGCTCTGTGAAAATCATATTTTAGGGATCAAAATAAGAAACTTTGCCGAAGGAACCATACCTCTAAAACAAATTCTGATGCCCTCCCCCCCTTTGGATCGAACTTTTGGGTAGGGGCAATTTCAATTCTACCTGCTGTGTCTTGTGGTGGCTTAAAAAAAACAACACAAGCAATTTTACGATCTGCAATTGTGTCACAGTGATACCTTCATTTTTAATACGGTTGAATAAAAAACCCACACACCTATGTTTACGACATGCAAATCCATCACAGTGTGATGCCTTGTTTTTAAAATGGGGTTGTAAAAACGCTAATTTCTAATAATTTTTTTTTAATTTCTTTTCTATTACTACGTTAAATTTATTTTTTCATTTACATATGTTCTGACTATATAAATTTTTAAAGAGAAAAATAAACTCCAAAAAGAAAAAACATAGGCATTTCAAAGTCGGATTTTTCAAAATTTGCCCCTACGACTCAAAGGGGGGGACATCAGAATTCGTTTTAGAGGTATGGTTCCTTCGGCAAAGTTTCTTATTTTGATCCCTAGAATATGATTTTCACAGAGCAATGGGCGATTTTTTTGCCTCCCCACATATCGATCCGGCTTTATTTATATATATTAAATTTTATTTAAATATTAGGCAGGGTTTTTAATATCGAATTGTATTGTCGACGTTTCAAAACATTTATATCGAGTCGACTTTGTATAGCACTGACGCCGTTATATATTGATTGTGAACGGAAACATTTACATTTTTCCAAACTTTCTGTATACTGCCGACATATAAAATTAACAAACTCCTCATAGGCGAAATTCTTAAATTCTTTTATATATTTTGTCAACGATTTAAGTTCACGTTCACGTTTTTTACAATGAAATTTTTTATTCAAATTACATAATAAACTTACATTATCGATCAGTTTATCCATCTTATAACATTACATCGATAGTAAATCGTATCCGAATTATATAATCCCTAACCTGGTTAAACGTACTATTAATACTAACAGGTTGTTCTTCTACTTTTTGTTGTTAAGTGTAGAGTATATTATCTACATGTGTAGATAATATTTTTAGCATTTCAATATTGTTTTCAAGACTCATGATGTAGGTATGTTGTGTATTTGTGTTTTCAGTTGTTGAATTTCGCCTTTTAGTTGTTCTATTTCTTGATTTTTATATACAAGTTGCTGTAATAATTCACAGTTTTCTCGAAGGTGTTGTAATTTAACACAGCAAACGTTGTAATAACAAAATTATTGCATCACAGCAATATCAAGTGACACTGCGAACATTTAACCTGATTGTCTCCCACGGGCAAATGACACCACACGCGCTACCAAAATATGATGACGCTGCTACAACAAATTTTTATATACAAGTTGCTGTAATAATTCACACCTTTCACGAAGGTGCTGTGAGTTAACACAACAAACGTTGCAAAAACAAAATTATTGCATCACAGCAATATCAAGTGACACTGCGAACATTTAACCTGATTGTCTCCCACGGGCAAATGACAACACACGCGCTACTAAAATATGATGACGCTGTTCCAACAATTTTTTATATACAAGTTGCTGTAATAATTCTCACTTTTCTCGAAGGTGCTGTGAGTTAACACAACAAACGTTGCAATAATAAAATTATTGGATTACAGCAATATCAAGTGACAATGCGAACATTTAACCTGATTGTCTCCCACAGGCAAACGACACCACTCGCGCTACCAAAATATGATGACACTGCTACAACAAACCCGCAAAATATTCCCAGCACATGCATACATGTGTATATGTCTTATTATTAATACAATCATATATATTTATAATAAATGGATGGATGATTAGTATAAAAGCAGAAACATTTGGTTTGGATTTTCATTCAACTCTGCGACATCCAACCAAAAATAACATACAATAATAATAACAAATGTTTGATAATAGTTGTGTATGTATATATCATTATTAAATTTGATAAAAATTGGTGGTTTATAGAATATATATATTTTTCATTGGTATCATAGACGAATATGATAAAATGGAGAATTGGTTTCATTCTCTGATGTCTTTTGTGACGGAAAAACGACATAACAATCGAAATCATGAATACAATATAGTACAATCATCTATTTACCAACAGAGGAGCGTATTTATATACATGAACAGCAATTACAACAACCACATCAACATTATAACTGCAAGGAACATCGATGTCGACGTTCTTCTGCGACATCATCGTTATTATTGGATTATAAAAATGAAAATTAATTAAATAAAATTTGATATAAATATATATGGTAACTGGTTATATTATTTAGTTTGAATTTGTGAGATGGATAAGTATCAGCTGAAAAACGGACATATTAAATATAAATTTAAACACATCCTTTTAGATGAAAATCTAGCAAAAAGTATCTCTTGTCCTATAATGAGATATATGCCTTACTAAAATCATGGAATGGCTCAATAAATCAAAGCAAAAAACACTTGCTACTTCGTTCGAATTATCTTTGGTTATTTAGTAGTCGTAATGCAATTAAAAATGGAGAAAATCTCAGTAAACATAAAATATTACCTATAATTACGTTGAGTGAAATAGGTAGGAAATCGTTGACTGCTCTAAAAAATGTCATCCTGTATGACAAATATGCACATTTCATCGAACTTCTGACTCATATGGGAATTTTCAAAATGGTTCAAAAATCTTTCAAAATTGCCAACAAATGTTAAAAATCAACCTTGTCTTGTACATGACATGAATATTATGATGAAAAAAAGAAAATGTATTCAAATAATGTTACATTCCTAACTTTATTGATTCTCCGGACATTCTGCATTGTATGTATACAAATGATGAAGTAGGTGTTTATGCATACTAATTACAAGCGTTGGCATATTATAAAATGACCCATCAAGAAATGGAAAAACGATTAAATACCGTAGACGCAATTCAATATATTCGTTCAATTTGTGAAATTGTTTTGGGAAGTAATCGTAAAATAATCTCATACCTTCAGGGTAAGGAGAGTGCCGTGCGCACCGCTGTACCAAATCGTGTATTGTCATACAGGGCTCAAATAAGCTTGGCACAAATCGGAATACCATATTGGTGGGCAAAATATGTAAACTTCCAAAGTCATAGTATGGAAAAACTGAAAATATGGGACACACAAACTCTATATGAAAGTTTACCCCAATAGTATATATATAAATTACATGGCCAACGTATAATTGCCAATCGAGATCCGATTATTCATATTCTAGCATTTTGTGTCTTTGATGAAGTTTACTTTCATTCGGATTCGAGATGTAAAATTGGAGCAGATTCGCTCAAGAAAACCGCATCCGATTTTGATGGGGACACATGGATATTTTATTTTACAGAAGATTTACGTATCATGTATGAAATTGATTATAATTCATCTGCAATTCCACATTGAAGACTGTACAACTTTTTACGTAATCGTTTCATATACAAATGGTTTACAAATATACGCAACTGTACAACACTGGAATTTATCGCCACAAAAAGGTCTACACACAATGAGTTCAATTTGAGTCAATTATATAACATGATTGAACCAACCGATACAATTTTTGCCGGTGTATCTACGACTAATACACTATTGTTAGAGTGTTTTAGAAATTATGATATTCACAGAATTTTAAATACAAAACTATATTTTCTTTTCTTATGGAAGAACAAATTTAACACAGGCGATGACAATATATCTTCAATACCGTATAATGGTTACTTAAACTGATTACGAGACGGTAGTAAACCATACAGATATTTGCGCATGCACACAAAACAAAGCCACCACCCAAGCGTATCGACATTACCGGCTATTATTAGTGATTTTCGGAAACACTTTATTAATTCACAATACGGCTATGACTTGTGTATCGATATTCAAAGCCTTGTTGTACGACACAATTTTAACAATAGGTCAATTAGCGTGTTAGATATAAAAGCGCTTTGTACTCAGCTGGAAATATTTGTACATCATTATAAAATAAAAAATATAATTAGTGAGAAATTGGTATTATCTAATGAGACTGTATTGACTTTAAACGATGTGTTGTCAACAGAACCGATACATTCAAAAATATAAAAACCCCATAAAATTGTAAACAAAACTTGTATATTTGTTGTTAACTCGTCTTTTTTCTCCATATATGACAATGTCGACTGTAAGCTATTTAAAGGGTTTCTAAAAAATTGTTTTGTTGTTGTATGGATAAATAATAAAAACATCGACAGAATGCAAGTGCAAAACTTTTGAAAAACACTAAAGTGCACATACAACATTTCAATAGACTATATGCTTTTCGGCCTGGACAGAAATACAAAAGTATATCGCTTCTTAGAAGAAACCTGCCGGCCACGAATCTACCGTTCATTCTGATAGATAATTTGGATGGTATTTACAATGCTGACAATGCGCAATATAGTTCATTTTGCGACTATGACTTTTACATTAATCTGTCTGAATTTCTGGCCGAAAAAATATTTTTTGACATGAGTACAATAATTTGTAAAATAAGAAAATGTATCCACCTGTTTGGGAATTTAGTAGTCAAAAAAAGATCAAAACGACAATCATCAAAACCAACAATTGAAGAATACGAAAGTTATGGCGAAGATAAGACTATATTTTCATCCAATAATATACATTATAAGTGTTAAAACGATGTCGATATAGACGACTAGAAAAAATTAGAGTAAGGATTTAAATAATGGATGTAATTAATAACCATTACGTGGAAGAAGTTATTAATATACAAAATGCAGACAATATTTTAACTATAGAAAAATCAATTAAAAATCTAACGCAAATACGTAATATAATATTATAAAAACATCCTGAACTTACAGAGTCAATTTAAGATATTGATTACCATCTAGCATGTGCAGCATTTCGTATAAACGACATAGAATTGTTTGAACAAACTACTCAAACCCATTACTATGATGACACTCGATTTAAATATTTATAGATATCAATCATTTCGCGAAGTGGAGACAAACAATGTATGTAATAATATTGTAAAATCAAACGTTACTCATTTAGAAAAAATATTTGTACGTTAACTCAGTGTAATTATACTACTAACTTTTGTTTGTTTATCTTTAAGGGAAGAACAAGACGGTCGTTTTGATACGTGCTCCGTGTTTTTATTAAAAAAAAAAAAAGTAAACAACATACAAAAGCACTAAAAAAACGTACAACATCTAACAACAGGTGCGGGAAGCTGTATTCAAGTGGACAAATCTAAAAACATAGTTTGGAAGAGTGGAGTATTTAGGTGGTTAGTAATTTGCAAAAGCTATCTGCTGTGCTGCCATTACCGCAGCCGGCGCACTTCAAACATCGCCAAGCACACTTTCACACAAACGCCTGCTGATACGCTGAGTACGGGTGAGAACATCAACAACTTGTCAAGCCGCTTTGTTGCTATACTGTCGCTACTAATCGTGCTCTTTATTTTGTGTTTTTGACTTTTCTTTCCTATCATTAACTTAGCGCGAAAAATTAGCGCCCGATAAGCACTGAAATTGTTCAAAAAGGTGAATGATAGAAAGGGCAAGTGGAAGACATAAAGGAGTGAAAAGTGTCAGCCAAAAACAGGGATGCCATCACGGTAGAAAAATATATATTTATACATATCTTTCAGTTTATTTTTTGAAACCAGTCTTGCGAATATTTAAAGTTATGTATCACAAAGTTGCCATGTAAAGTTGCTTATCTTTTACATTTTCTTATAAAGATATACGTTTACAATGCCAGCAGAGTGCAAAGAATGTACTGCGAAACTGCTTCAGTTAGATGAAATAGTAGCATGCTCTGGTGGGTGTGGCTATATTTTCTGCTTGAAATGCAGTAATATTAAAAGAAATGAAAAAAAGATAATAGAAGGTAATATGAACATAAAATGGTTCTGTAAAGTATGTGCATTATCGGATACCAATACAAAATTTGTGGAAATCAAACATTTGATTAATGAATGTGAAGAAACAAAAATGAAAGCCGTTGATATTAAACAGATAGTCGAGCAGATATTTTGTAATAAATTCTCCCAGATTAAAAGTAGCATTATTGCGGACTTCAACTCCCTTTTAGAGCATAACATAGAAGTAAAATTGATTGCAATGAAGAATGAGATAGTAAAAGATTTATCTAATGAATTAAAAACGAGCACTGAATTGCTTAAAGATTTACGCCTAGCAAATAATCAGCCAGAAAAACTATCTTATGCTCAGGTCGCTTCAGTAAATGAGAATAAAATTGTCATTAAACCGAAAAAGAAGGGCAAAAAGCTAAGGAAACCAAGGAAGCTCTAAAAAAAGTTGTCGAACCTACCGAAAGCCTTGCTAAAAATGTTAAAGAAGTAAATAGTGGTGACATTATTGTAGATTGTAAAAATAAAGACGCCTGTGAAAAAGTCCAGCTAAAGGTAAGAGAAGGTATTGGAAACGATTCAAGGTTCGATTCGAGCTCAAGGCCAGAACAATAATTTTTTTCTAATGATAATTCTTGTTATTTTTAAATTTTTCTAAATTTGACAAATTGTATTTTGTTTTTGGAATAGTAAGTAGAAATACTTTTTTCTTTGTCTTAAAAAATTTCTACTTACTATTCCAAAAACAAAATAAAATTTTTCAAATTTAGAAAAATTAAAAAATAACAATAATTATCATTAGAAAAAAATTATTGTTCTGGCCTTGAGCTCGAATCGAACCTTGAATCATTTATCAATAGGCCGATAAAAACAAAAACAATTGGTATTGGAAACGGTTACGAAGCAGAGAAAACCAAAAATAAGGATGAAATAAAAAAGAAAATAAAAATTGTTGGTTTAACTGAAAAAGTTAGCAATGAGCGTTTGGTAGAATGCTTAACTAAGCAAAATGACTCATGTAACGGAAAGGATTTTAAAGTGTTAAAACTGTATGAAAATACCAATCGTAGAGAATTAAGCTACATTGCGTTAGTGGAAACAGATGCAGTAACATTCGATAATGTGTTGCAACAAAAGAAACTATATATAGAGTGGGATACTTGCGTTGCTTACGAGCATATAAGTGTTTTGAGGTGTTTTAAATGTCTGGGATATAAGCAAAAAGCAACTGAGTGCACGAATAAAGTAGATTGCAGTAAATGTGCTGGACCCCATGATAGCAAAGAGTGAACATCTAACATTTTTAAATGTGTCAACTGTAGCGAACTTGTTCAAAAAAAAGTTATTGACGTAGATGTTAGCCATTACGCTTTCAGCAAAGATTGTCCTGCGTATAAAAAATATTCGCAGCCAAGAAATAAGGCACGAGTTTAGCAACGAATACCAGAGGAGCTAAGTTGTATATATTTAAATATTAGCAGTATCGTCGCCAATAAAGCTAGATCGGGTGATAGATGTACACAAACCACATTTAATATTTTGTTCGGAGACTTGTTCGACTGAAGAAATAACAAATCAAGAGCTACAGATACAAACACATAAACTTGTACGGTGAGATTCCCACAGCAGGCACACAGGCGGTGTGCTAATATATATAAATGAAACAATTGAATACTCAATAAGTTACAACAGAACATTAAACAAGAACATCTGGTGTATCATACTAAAAGTTAAAAATATTTTCCCCCAATACCAAATAGCTCTGATATATCACTCACCGAGCCGGAGTGATGCAGAATTTATAACGTACTTATACGACATTTTAAATAATAACTGCGTAACACAGGATAATATTATCTTTGTGGGCGATTTCAATATAAACCTTTACAAGAGCACATCTATATAGTAAACAGTAAGTTGACTTATTTCGATCCTTTGTTATGGAGCAAAAAATTGATTTTTATACACGAAAGGCCGATAAGATAGATACATTGATCGACTTGTTATTTACAGATAGTAGCTCTATATCATGTTTAAAATTAGAAGAGTTTCAGATTTCAGATCATGAAACGATTAAATTCAAAATCAAATTACATAAACTATTTCAGATGAGAACGAAGAGAACAATAATTTCCTGGGAAAATTATACAAGCGACAGCCTTGTTAATGAATTACGACAGCTTAACTACACTGACTTTGAAAATCTGAGTATCGAAAATAAGGCAACATTCCTATAAATCAAATTACATAAACTATTTCAGATGAGAACGAAGAGAACAATAATTTCCTGGGAAAATTATACAAGCGACAGCCTTGTTAATGAATTACGACAGCTTAACTACACTGACTTTGAAAATCTGAGTATCGAAAATAAGGCAACATTCCTATATAATATGCTATCAAGTGCAGTGACCACCCTGACATACTATAAAGAAGGCAGTGTCAAACTTATGAGCAAGTGGTATGATTTTGAGCTGGGTAACTTAAATAAACGTAAGCTAAATCTTTACAAGATCAGCCTATCAACGGGAGAATGGAGTGAATATTACAGTGCGAAACGCCAATATAAACGGCTAATTAAGATAAAAAAGCCAAGTACATGGAAAACAAAATCAACCATAGTGTTGGTGATAGTAAGGTCATGTGGAAAAACTTGAAAAATTCCATAAGCATGACTAAAGAAAACAATGGTATTAAAAAATTTAAATAAACGACCAACTCCACACAGAGGCAAATGAAATAGCGCAGTCTTTGAATAACTATTTCATTGATAGTATATTGGAGATTAGCATGCATATTCCTACTTCTTTTAGTAATAAAGTTACTATATATGAGCAAAATGGACCTAATGTTTTAAAGTTTCAGAAAGCGTCCACTTCAGAAATAGTTGATATAGTAAGTAAGTTTAAAAATAAAATTGGAGGGAAGAAGGAGGGAAGGAGTCGTTAAAGACTCCATAACGTATACAGGTTTTTTCTATTCTCAACTTGTTAATGAGAGCATAGGTAAAGGTCTCGTTCCTAGTTTATGGTAATCTTCTATATTTGTTCCATTAGAAAAAGTTAAAAATACCATCAAAACTGAGGAGATAAGACCTATTAACACGTTACAATATGATGAAAAAATTTTGGAAACAGTGGTAAAAATCAGGTGGTAAAATATTTAGAAGATAATGTAATTATTATACCTCAACAATCTGGTTTTCGAAAGAAACATTCCTATGAAAGTGGTTTGAATTTGGTTGTAGCTAACTAGAAAGAAGACTCAAGCAGGAAAAAACACATATTAGCTGTGTTTTTGGATTTAAAACGTGCATTCGAGGCGATCGACCAAAACTTAATACTGAAAAACTTAAGCGTTTCTGGTATAGAACTAAAAGGGTTTCAAGACTTCCTAATTAACAGATATCAAAGAACAGTGATTGGAACGTCCGTATCGGATAAAAGGGAGGTACCTGTTGGTCTATCTCATGGGTCTGTGCTGGCACCCATATTGTTCAATATGATGAATTTCATATCAAAGGCTGAGAAAAACGTACATTTTGAACCCGACCCCCTCAGAATTTGATGAAATTTTGCATGGGGTTACATCTTACCCACCCAATCACAACCTCATTTTTAGAAATTGCATTTTCGAAAAATTGTGGGCGTGGCAAATTTGTGGGTAAAGCCATTCTGTAGTAATCACACTTTAAAGTACCTATTATCGTCATTTTTCTAATATTTTCGGATATTTCGATACCTTGCCACGCCCACAATTTTTCGAAAATGCAATTTCTAAAAATTAGGTTGTGATTTTTCAGCCTTTGATATGAAATTCATCATATTGAACAATATGGGTGCCAGCACAGACCCATGAGGTAGACCAAGAGGTACCTCCCTTTTATCCGATACGGACGTTCCAATCACTGTTCTTTGATATCTGTTAATTAGGAAGCCTTGAAACCCTTTTAGTTCTATACCAGAAACGCTTAAGCTTTTTCAGCATTAAGTTTTGGTCGATCGCCTCAAATGCACGTTTTAAATCCAAAAACACAGCTAATATGTGTTTTTTCCTGCTTAAGTCTTCTTTCTAAATAGCTACAACCAAATTCAAACCACTTTCATAGGAATGTTTCTTTCGAAAACCAGATTGTTGAGGTATAATAATTACATTATCTTCTAAATATTTTACCACCTGATTTTTACCACTGTTTCCAAAATTTTTTCATCATATTGTAACGTGTTAATAGGTCTTATCTCCTCAGTTTTGATGGTATTTTTAACTTTTTCTAATGGAACAAATATAGAAGATTACCATAAACTAGGAACGAGACCTTTACCTATGCTCTCATTAACAAGTTGAGAATAGAAAAAACCTGTATACGTTATGGAGTCTTTAACGACTCCTTCCCTCCTTCTTCCCTCCAATTTTATTTTTAAACTTACTATATCAACTATTTCTGAAGTGGACGCTTTTTGAAACTTTAAAACATTAGGGCCATTTTGCTCATATATAGTAACTTTATTACTAAAAGAAGTAGGAATATGCATGCTAATCTCCAATATACTATCAATGAAATAGTTATTCAAAGACTGCGCTATTTCATTTGCCTCTGTGTGGAGTTGGTCGTTTATTTAAAATTTTTAATACCATTGTTTTCTTTAGTCATGCTTATGGAATTTTTCAAGTTTTTCCACATGACCTTAACACTATGGTTCATTTTGTTTTCCATGTACTTGGCTTTTTTATCTTAATTAGCCGTTTATATTGGCGTTTCGCACTGTAATATTCACTCCATTCTCCCGATGATAGGCTGATCTTGTAAAGATTTAGCTTACGTTTATTTAAGTTACCCAGCTCAAAATCATACCACTTGTTCATAAGTTTGACACTGACTTCTTTATAGTATGTCAGGCTGGTCACTGCACTTGATAGCATATTATATAGGAATGTTGCCTTATTTTCGATACTCAGATTTTCAAAGTCAGTGTAGTTAAGCTGTCGTAATTCATTAACAAGGCTGTCGCTTGTATAATTTTCCCAGGAAATTATTGTTCTCTTCGTTCTCATCTGAAATAGTTTATGTAATTTGATTTATATAGGAATGTTGCCTTATTTTCGATACTCAGATTTTCAAAGTCAGTGTAGTTAAGCTGTCGTAATTCATTAACAAGGCTGTCGCTTGTATAATTTTCCCAGGAAATTATTGTTCTCTTCGTTCTCATCTGAAATATTTTATGTAATTTGATTTTGAATTTAATCGTTTCATGATCTGAAATCTGAAACTCTTCTAATTTTAAACATGATATAGAGCTACTATCTGTAAATAACAAGTCGATCAATGTATCTGTCTTATCGGCCTTTCGTGTATAAAAATCAATTTTTTGCTCCATAGCAAAGGATCGAAATAAGTCAACTTACTGTTTACTATAAGATGTGCTCTTGTAAAGGTTTATATTGAAATCGCCCACAAAGATAATATTACCCTGTGTTACGCAGTTATTATTTAAAATGTCGTATAAGTACGTTATAAATTCTGCATCACTCCGGCTCGGTGAGTGATATATCAGAGCTATTTGGTATTGGGGGAACATATTTTTAACTTTTAGTATGATACACCAGATGTTCTTGTTTAATGTTCTGTTGTAACTTATTGAGTATTCAATTGTTTCATTTATATATATTAGCACACCGCCTGTGTGCCTGCTGTGGGAATCTCACCGTAAAAGTTTATGTGTTTGTATCTGTAGCTCTTGATTTGTTATTTCTTCAGTCGAACAAGTCTCCGAACAAAATATTAAATGTGGTTTGTGTACATCTATCACCCGATCTAGATTTATTGGCGACGATACTGCTAATATTTAAATATATACAACTTAGCTCCTCTGGTATTCGTTGTAAACTCGTGCCTTATTTCTTGGCTGCGAATATTTTTTATACGCAGGACAATCTTTGCTGAAAGCGTAATGGCTAACATCGACGTCAATAACTTTTTTTGAACAAGTTCGCTATAGTTGACACATTTAAAAATGTTAGATGTGCACTCTTTGCTATCATGGGGTCCAGCACATTTGCTGCAATCTACTTTATTCGTGCACTCAGTTGCTTTGTGCTTATATCCCAGACATTTAAAACACCTCAAAACACTTATATGCTCGTAAGCAACGCAAGTATCCCACTCTATATATAGTTTCTTTTGTTGCAACACATTATCGAATGTTACTGCATCTGTTTCCACTAACGCAATGTAGCTTAATATTCTACGATTGGTATTTTCATACGTTACATGAGTCATTTTGCTTAGTTAAGCATTCTACCAAACGCTCATTGCTAACTTTTTCAGTTAAACCAACAATTTTTATTTTCTATATTGGTTTCCGATCGGTTTGATTGATTTTCATATATTTTTGTTAAGCTTTTCCGATCTATTCTGAACTAGTGCAAATAAAACAATTTATTTCACCTTACAGCTCGACGTTTCGCCAAATTTTCTTGGCTTCTTCTGGAGCAATTCTGTATTTATTAACAATAACAAGTAAGAACGGGACTGTCTTCGGCTGTGCCGAAGACTTCATACCTTTCATGAATGGGGCTGAACAATAATCTTATCCCGTTCGTAATCTCCGAATAATCGGATGTATAAGATAAGAAATATATAGTGAACAGATCTGCATACCTTAACGATTTTTAAGATAAATATAAAATAAAAAACAGGTAGGCACTTTGTGTGAGGATGCAAAGTTTCTGGTTTTTTGTGGTCTGCGTGTAAAAACTATGACTGCGAATCACGTATTTCAACAATATATGACGTAAACGTAACTATTTGGTGAAATTTGATGAATTTTGAAGCTTCTAGCCGTAAAAAGGGGGCAAAAATTGAGTTTATATGGGGTATATAATATATATACCACCGATCTCTATGATTTTTTTCAGACAACAATATATGTTATACACGTAAGCATTTGGTGAAATTTGAACCTTCTAGCTGTTAAAATGGGGTAGATATTACGAAAAGTTTCTTATCTGAACAATCGGTTGTATGAGATATATACTATATATACAACCGATCTCTATGATCTTTTCAGACAACAATATATGCTATATACGTAAGCAATTGGTGAAATTTGAAGCTTATAGCTGTTAAAATGGGGTAGAAATTGCGAAAAGTTTCTTATCTGAACAATCGGTTGTATGAGATATATACTATATATACAGCCGATCTCTATGATTTTTTCAGACAACAATATATGCTATATACGTAAGTATTCGGTGAAATTTGAAGCTTCTAGCTGTTAAAATGGGGCTAAAATTTGCGAAAATATATATATATATATACTATATATATCACCATATATATACTATATATACCACCGATCTTTATGATTTTTTCAGACAACAATATATGCTATATACCTAAGCATTCGTTGAAATTTGAAGCCTCTAGCTCTTAAAATGGGGCAGTAATTACGAAAAGTTCCTTATCTGAACAATCGGTTGTGGGGGATATATACTATATATACGATCGATCTCATCAATTTTTTCAGGCAACAATATGTGCAATATACGAAAGTATATGGTGAAGTTTGAAGCTTCAATCTGTTAAATTGGGTAAGATATTACAAAAATCCTCCTTTTCTGAAAAATCGGTTGTATGGAGGATATATGCTATAGTGGTCCGATCCGGTCGGTTCCAACAAATGTCTAATCGGACACCCAAATACACCCGCCCACCAAATTTTATCAAGATATCTCCAAAATTGAGGGACTAGTTTGCATACAAACAGACAGACGGACAGACGGACATGGCTAAATCAACTCAGCTCTTCAACCTGATTATTTCGGTATACTTAATGGTGGGTCTATCTATTTTCCTTTAAGGACTTACAATTTTCGGTTTCATGACGAAATTAATATACCATTTCATTTTCATGAAACGTATAAAAATGGGTAGGTAATCTGTGTGAGGATGCAAAGCTTCACGTTTTTTGTGGTCTGCATGTAAAAACTATGACTACGAATCACGTATTTCAAAAATATATGACGTAAACGTAACTATTTGATGAAATTTGATGAATTTTGAAGCTTCTAGCCGTAAAAAAGGGGCAAAAATGACAGTTTATATGAAGTATATAATATATATACCACCGGTATCTATGATTTTCTCAGACAACAAAATATGCTATACACGTAAGTATTTAGTGAAATTTGAACATATCTAAACAATTTTTAAGATAAATATAAAATAAAAAATAGGTAGGTAATCTGTGTGAGGATGCAAAGCTTCACATTTTTTGTGGTCTGCATGTAAAAACTATGACTACGAATCACGTATTTCAAAAATATATGACGTAAACGTAACTATTTGATGACATTTGATGAATTTTGAAGCTTCTAGCCGTAAAAAAAGGGCAAAAATGAGAGTTTGTATGAAGTATATAATATACATACCACCGATCTCTATGATTTTTTCAGACAACAATATATGCTATATACGTAAGCATGTTGTGAAATTTGAAGCTTCTAGCTGTTAAAACGGGGCAGAAATTGCGCAAAGTTTCTTATCTGAACAATCGGTTGTATGAGATATATACTATATATACAACCGATCTCTATGATTTTTTCAGACAACAATATATGCTATATACTGAAGCATTTGGTGAAATTTGAAGCTTCTAGCTGTTAAAATGGGGTAGAAATTGCGAAAAGCTTCTTATCTGAACAATCGGTTGTATGAGATATATACTATATATACAACCGATCTCTATGATCTTTTCAGACAACAATATATGCTATATACGTAGGAAATTGGTGAAATTTGAAGCTTATAGCTGTTAAAATGGGGTAGAAATTGCGAAAAGTTTCTTATCTGAACAATCGGTTGTATGAGATATATACTATATATACAACCGATCTGTATGATTTTTTCAGACAACAATATATGCTATATACGTAAGTATTCGTGAAATTTGAAGCTTCTAGCTGTTAAAATGGGGCTGTGCAATATACGAAATTGTGGGCGTGGCAAATTTGTGGGTAAAGCCATTCTGTAGTAATCACACTTTAAAGTACCTATTATCGTCATTTTTCTAATATTTTCGGATATTTCGATACCTTGCCACGCCCACAATTTTTCGAAAATGCAATTTCTAAAAATTAGGTTGTGATTTTTCAGCCTTTGATATGAAATTCATCATATTGAACAATATGGGTGCCAGCACAGACCCATGAGTTAGACCAAGAGGTACCTCCCTTTTATCCGATACGGACGTTCCAATCACTGTTCTTTGATATCTGTTAATTAGGAAGCCTTGAAACCCTTTTAGTTCTATACCAGAAACGCTTAAGCTTTTTCAGCATTAAGTTTTGGTCGATCGCCTCGAATGCACGTTTTAAATCCAAAAACACAGCTAATATGTGTTTTTTCCTGCTTAAGTCTTCTTTCTAAATAGCTACAACCAAATTCAAACCACTTTCATAGGAATGTTTCTTTCGAAAACCAGATTGTTGAGGTATAATAATTACATTATCTTCTAAATATTTTACCACCTGATTTTTACCACTGTTTCCAAAATTTTTTCATCATATTGTAACGTGTTAATAGGTCTTATCTCCTCAGTTTTGATGGTATTTTTAACTTTTTCTAATGGAACAAATATAGAAGATTACCATAAACTAGGAACGAGACCTTTACCTATGCTCTCATTAACAAGTTGAGAATAGAAAAAACCTGTATACGTTATGGAGTCTTTAACGACTCCTTCCCTCCTTCTTCCCTCCAATTTTATTTTTAAACTTACTATATCAACTATTTCTGAAGTGGACGCTTTTTGAAACTTTAAAACATTAGGGCCATTTTGCTCATATATAGTAACTTTATTACTAAAAGAAGTAGGAATATGCATGCTAATCTCCAATATACTATCAATGAAATAGTTATTCAAAGACTGCGCTATTTCATTTGCCTCTGTGTGGAGTTGGTCGTTTATTTAAATTTTTTAATACCATTGTTTTCTTTAGTCATGCTTATGGAATTTTTCAAGTTTTTCCACATGACCTTAACACTATGGTTCATTTTGTTTTCCATGTACTTGGCTTTTTTATCTTAATTAGCCGTTTATATTGGCGTTTCGCACTGTAATATTCACTCCATTCTCCCGATGATAGGCTGATCTTGTAAAGATTTAGCTTACGTTTATTTAAGTTACCCAGCTCAAAATCATACCACTTGTTCATAAGTTTGACACTGACTTCTTTATAGTATGTCAGGCTGGTCACTGCACTTGATAGCATATTATATAGGAATGTTGCCTTATTTTCGATACTCAGATTTTCAAAGTCAGTGTAGTTAAGCTGTCGTAATTCATTAACAAGGCTGTCGCTTGTATAATTTTCCCAGGCAATTATTGTTCTCTTCGTTCTCATCTGAAATAGTTTATGTAATTTGATTTATATAGGAATGTTGCCTTATTTTCGTTACTCAGATTTTCAAAGTCAGTGTAGTTAAGCTGTCGTAATTCATTAACAAGGCTGTCGCTTGTATAATTTTCCCAGGAAATTATTGTTCTCTTCGTTCTCATCTGAAATATTTTATGTAATTTGATTTTGAATTTAATCGTTTCATGATCTGAAATCTGAAACTCTTCTAATTTTAAACATGATATAGAGCTACTATCTGTAAATAACAATTCGATCAATGTATCTGTCTTATCGGCCTTTCGTGTATAAAAATCAATTTTTTGCTCCATAGCAAAGGATCGAAATAAGTCAACTTACTGTTTACTATAAGATGTGCTCTTGTAAAGGTTTATATTGAAATCGCCCACAAAGATAATATTATCCTGTGTTACGCAGTTATTATTTAAAATGTCGTATAAGTACGTTATAAATTCTGCATCACTCTGGCTCGGTGAGTGATATATCAGAGCTATTTGGTATTGGGGGAAAATATTTTTAACTTTTAGTATGATACACCAGATGTTCTTGTTTAATGTTCTGTTGTAACTTATTGAGTATTCAATTGTTTCATTTATATATATTAGCACACCGCCTGTGTGCCTGCTGTGGGAATCTCACCGTAAAAGTTTATGTGTTTGTATCTGTAGCTCTTGATTTGTTATTTCTTCAGTCGAACAAGTCTCCGAACAAAATATTAAATGTGGTTTGTGTACATCTATCACCCGATCTAGCTTTATTGGCGACGATACTGCTAATATTTAAATATATACAACTTAGCTCCTCTGGTATTCGTTGTAAACTCGTGCCTTATTTCTTGGCTGCGAATATTTTTTATACGCAGGACAATCTTTGCTGAAAGCGTAATGGCTAACATCGACGTCAATAACTTTTTTTTGAACAAGTTCGCTATAGTTGACACATTTAAAAATGTTAGA
This sequence comes from Eurosta solidaginis, assembly GCF_040869045.1. Lineage (NCBI taxonomy): Eukaryota > Metazoa > Arthropoda > Insecta > Diptera > Tephritidae > Eurosta > Eurosta solidaginis. Next base: position 214,193,397 of record NC_090324.1, on the reverse strand, counting down.
TGTGCACTCTTTGCTATCATGGGGTCCAGCACATTTGCTGCAATCTACTTTATTCGTGCACTCAGTTGCTTTGTGCTTATATCCCAGACATTTAAAACACCTCAAAACACTTATATGCTCGTAAGCAACGCAAGTATCCCACTCTATATATAGTTTCTTTTGTTGCAACACATTATCGAATGTTACTGCATCTGTTTCCACTAACGCAATGTAGCTTAATATTCTACGATTGGTATTTTCATACATTGCATGAGTCATTTTGCTTAGTTAAGCATTCTACCAAACGCTCATTGCTAACTTTTTCAGTTAAACCAACAATTTTTATTTTCTATATTGGTTTCCGATCGGTTTGATTGATTTTCATATATTTTTGTTAAGCTTTTCCGATCTATTCTGAACTAGTGCAAATAAAACAATTTATTTCACCTTACAGCTCGACGTTTCGCCAAATTTCCTTGGCTTCTTCTGGAGCAATTCTGTATTTATTAACAATAACAAGTAAGAACGGGACTGTCTTCGGCTGTGCCGAAGACTTCATACCTTTCATGAATGGGGCTGAACAATAATCTTATCCCGTTCGTAATCTCCGAATAATCGGATGTATAAGATAAGAAATATATAGTGAACAGATCTGCATACCTTAACGATTTTTAAGATAAATATAAAATAAAAAACAGGTAGGCACTTTGTGTGAGGATGCAAAGTTTCTGGTTTTTTGTGGTCTGCGTGTAAAAACTATGACTGCGAATCACGTATTTCAACAATATATGACGTAAACGTAACTATTTGGTGAAATTTGATGAATTTTGAAGCTTCTAGCCGTAAAAAGGGGGCAAAAATTGAGTTTATATGGGGTATATAATATATATACCACCGATCTCTATGATTTTTTCAGACAACAATATATGTTATACACGTAAGCATTTGGTGAAATTTGAACCTTCTAGCTGTTAAAATGGGGTAGATATTACGAAAAGTTTCTTATCTGAACAATCGGTTGTATGAGATATATACTATATATACAACCGATCTCTATGATCTTTTCAGACAACAATATATGCTATATACGTAAGCAATTGGTGAAATTTGAAGCTTATAGCTGTTAAAATGGGGTAGAAATTGCGAAAAGTTTCTTATCTGAACAATCGGTTGTATGAGATATATACTATATATACAGCCGATCTCTATGATTTTTTCAGACAACAATATATGCTATATACGTAAGTATTCGGTGAAATTTGAAGCTTCTAGCTGTTAAAATGGGGCTAAAATTTGCGAAAATATATATATATATATACTATATATATATACTATATATATCACCATATATATACTATATATACCACCGATCTTTATGATTTTTTCAGACAACAATATATGCTATATACCTAAGCATTCGTTGAAATTTGAAGCCTCTAGCTCTTAAAATGGGGCAGTAATTACGAAAAGTTCCTTATCTGAACAATCGGTTGTGGGGGATATATACTATATATACGACCGATCTCATCAATTTTTTCAGGCAACAATATGTGCAATATACGAAAGTATATGGTGAAGTTTGAAGCTTCAATCTGTTAAATTGGGTAAGATATTACAAAAATCCTCCTTTTCTGAAAAATCGGTTGTATGGAGGATATATGCTATAGTGGTCCGATCCGGTCGGTTCCAACAAATGTCTAATCGGACACCCAAATACACCCGCCCACCAAATTTTATCAAGATATCTCCAAAATTGAGGGACTAGTTTGCATACAAACAGACAGACGGACAGACGGACATGGCTAAATCAACTCAGCTCTTCAACCTGATTATTTCGGTATACTTAATGGTGGGTCTATCTATTTTCCTTTAAGGACTTACAATTTTCGGTTTCATGACGAAATTAATATACCATTTCATTTTCATGAAACGTATAAAAATGGGTAGGTAATCTGTGTGAGGATGCAAAGCTTCACGTTTTTTGTGGTCTGCATGTAAAAACTATGACTACGAATCACGTATTTCAAAAATATATGACGTAAACGTAACTATTTGATGAAATTTGATGAATTTTGAAGCTTCTAGCCGTAAAAAAGGGGCAAAAATGACAGTTTATATGAAGTATATAATATATATACCGCCGGTATTTATGATTTTCTCAGACAACAATATATGCTGTACACGTAAGCATTTAGTGAAATTTGAACATATCTAAACAATTTTTAAGATAAATATAAAATAAAAAATAGGTAGGTAATCTGTGTGAGGATGCAAAGCTTCACGTTTTTTGTCGTCTGCATGTAAAAACTATGACTACGAATCACGTATTTCAAAAATATATGACGTAAACGTAACTATTTGATGAAATTTGATGAATTTTGTAGCTTCTAGCCGTAAAAAAAGGGCAAAAATGAGAGTTTATATGAAGTATATAATATATATACCACCGATCTCTATGATTTTTTCAGACAACAATATATGCTACATACGTAAGCATGTTGTGAAATTTGAAGCTTCTAGCTGTTAAAACGGGGCAGAAATTGCGCAAAGTTTCTTATCTGAACAATCGGTTGTATGAGATATATACTATATATACAACCGATCTCTATGATTTTTTCAGACAACAATATATGCTATATACTGAAGCATTTGGTGAAATTTGAAGCTTCTAGCTGTTAAAATGGGGTAGAAATTGCGAAAAGTTTCTTATCTGAACAATCGGTTGTATGAGACATATACTATATATACAACCGATCTCTATGATATTTTCATACAACAATATATGCTATATACGTAAGTATTCGGTGAAATTTGAAGCTTCTAGCTGTTAAAATGGGGCTAAAATTTGCGAAAATATATATATATATACTATATATATATACTATATATACCACCATATATATACTATATATACCACCGATCTTTATGATTTTTTCAGACAACAATATATGATATATACCTAAGCATTCGTTGAAATTTGAAGCCTCTAGCTCTTAAAATGGGGCAGTAATTACGAAAAGTTCTTTATCTGAACAATCGGTTGAGGGGGATATATACTATATATAGGACCGATCTCATCAATTTTTTCAGGCAACAATATGTGCAATATTCGAAAGTATATGGTGAAGTTTGAAGCTTCAATCTGTTAAATTGGGTAAGATATTACAAAAATCCTCCTTTTCTGAAAAATCGTTTGTATGGAGGATATGTGCTATAGTGGTCCGATCCGGTCGGTTCCAACAAATGTCTAATCGGACACCCAAATACACCCGCCCACCAAATTTTATCAAGATATCTCCAAAATTGAGGGACTAGTTTGCATACAAACAGACAGACGGACAGACGGACATAGCTAAATCAACTCAGCTCTTCAACCTGATTATTTCGGTATACTTAATGGTGGGTCTATCTATTTTCCTTTAAGGACTTACAATTTTCGGTTTCATGACGAAATTAATATACCATTTCATTTTCATGAAACGTATAAAAATGGGTAGGTAATCTGTGTGAGGATGCAAAGCTTCACGTTTTTTGTGGTCTGCATGTAAAAACTATGACTACGAATCACGTATTTCAAAAATATATGACGTAAACGTAACTATTTGATGAAATTAGATGAATTTTGAAGCTTCTAGCCGTAAAAAAGGGGCAAAAATGACAGTTTATATGAAGTATATAATATATATACCGCCGGTATTTATGATTTTCTCAGACAACAATATATGCTATACACGTAAGCATTTAGTGAAATTTGAACATATCTAAACAATTTTTAAGATAAATATAAAATAAAAAATAGGTAGGTAATCTGTGTGAGGATGCAAAGCTTCACATTTTTTGTGGTCTGCATGTAAAAACTATGACTACGAATCACGTATTTCAAAAATATATGACGTAAACGTAACTATTTGATGACATTTGATGAATTTTGAAGCTTCTAGCCGTAAAAAAAGGGCAAAAATGAGAGTTTATATGAAGTATATAATATACATACCACCGATCTCTATGATTTTTTCAGACAACAATATATGCTATATACGTAAGCATGTTGTGAAATTTGAAGCTTCTAGCTGTTAAAACGGGGCAGAAATTGTGCAAAGTTTCTTATCTGAACAATCGGTTGTATGAGATATATACTATATATACAACCGATCTCTATGATTTTTTCAGACAACAATATATGCTATATACTGAAGCATTTGGTGAAATTTGAAGCTTCTAGCTGTTAAAATGGGGTAGAAATTGCGAAAAGCTTCTTATCTGAACAATCGGTTGTATGAGATATATACTATATATACAACCGATCTCTATGATCTTTTCAGACAACAATATATGCTATATACGTAGGCAATTGGTGAAATTTGGAGCTTATAGCTGTTAAAATGGGGTAGAAATTGCGAAAAGTTTCTTATCTGAACAATCGGTTGTATGAGATATATACTATATATACAACCGATCTGTATGATTTTTTCAGACAACAATATATGCTATATACGTAAGTATTCGTGAAATTTGAAGCTTCTAGCTGTTAAAATGGGGCTAAAATTTGCGAATATATATATATATACTATATATATATACTATATATACCACCATATATATACTATATATACTACCGATCTTTATGATTTTTTCAGACAACATTATACGCTATATACCTAAGCATTCGTTGAAATTTGAAGCCTCTAGCTCTTAAAATGGGGCAGTAATTACGAAAAGTTCCTTATCTGAACAATCGTTTGTGGGGGATATATACTATATATACGACCGATCTCATCAATTTTTTCAGGCAACAATATGTGCAATATACGAAAGTATATGGTGAAGTTTGAAGCTTCAATCTGTTAAATTGGGTAAGATATTACAAAAATCCTCTTTTTCTGAAAAATCGGTTGTATGGAGGATATATGCTATAGTGGTCCGATCCGGTCGGTTCCGACAAATGTCTAATCGGACACCCAAATACAACCGCTCACCAAATTTTATCAAGATATCTCAAAAATTGAGGGACTAGTTTGCATACAAACAGACAGACGGACAGACGGACAGACGGACATGGCTAAATCAACTCAGCTCTTCAACCTGATTATTTCGCTATACTTAATGGTGGGTCTATCTATTTTCCTTTAAGGACTTACAATTTTCGGTTTCGTGACGAAATTAATATACCATTTCATTTTCATGAAAGGTATAAAAATGGGTAGGTAATCTGTGTGAGGATGCAAAGCTTCACGTTTTTTGTGGTCTGCATGTAAAAACTATGACTACGAATCACGTATTTCAAAAATATATGACGTAAACGTAACTATTTGATGAAATTTGATGAATTTTGAAGCTTCTAGCCGTAAAAAAGGGGCAAAAATGACAGTTTATATGAAGTATATAATATATATACCACCGGTATTTATGATTTTCTCAGACAACAATATATGCTATACACGTAAGCATTTAGTGAAATTTGAACATATCTAAACAATTTTTAAGATAAATATAAAATAAAAAATAGGTAGGTAATCTGTGTGAGGATGCAAAGCTTCACGTTTTTTGTCGTCTGCATGTAAAAACTATGACTACGAATCACGTATTTCAAAAATATATGACGTAAACGTAACTATTTGATGAAATTTGATGAATTTTGTAGCTTCTAGCCGTAAAAAAAGGGCAAAAATGAGAGTTTATATGAAGTATATAATATATATACCACCGATCTCTATGATTTTTTCAGACAACAATATATGCTACATACGTAAGCATGTTGTGAAATTTGAAGCTTCTAGCTGTTAAAACGGGGCAGAAATTGCGCAAAGTTTCTTATCTGAACAATCGGTTGTATGAGATATATACTATATATACAACCGATCTCTATGATTTTTTCAGACAACAATATATGCTATATACTGAAGCATTTGGTGAAATTTGAAGCTTCTAGCTGTTAAAATGGGGTAGAAATTGCGAAAAGTTTCTTATCTGAACAATCGATTGTATGAGATATATACTATATATACAACCGATCTCTATGATCTTTTCAGACAACAATATATGCTATATACGTAAGCAATTGGTGAAATTTGAAGCTTATAGCTGTTAAAATGGGGTAGAAATTGCGAAAAGTTTCTTATCTGAACAATCGGTTGTATGAGACATATACTATATATACAACCGATCTCTATGATTTTTTCAGACAACAATATATGCTATATACGTAAGTATTCGGTGAAATTTGAAGCTTCTAGCTGTTAAAATGGGGCTAAAATTTGCGAAAATATATATATATATACTATATATATATACTATATATACCACCATATATATACTATATATACCACCGATCTTTATGATTTTTTCAGACAACAATATATGCTATATACCTAAGCATTCGTTGAAATTTGAAGCCTCTAGCTCTTAAAATGGGGCAGTAATTACGAAAAGTTCCTTATCTGAACAATCGGTTGAGGGGGATATATACTATATATAGGACCGATCTCATCAATTTTTTCAGGCAACAATATGTGCAATATTCGAAAGTATATGGTGAAGTTTGAAGCTTCAATCTGTTAAATTGGGTAAGATATTACAAAAATCATCTTTTTCTGAAAAATCGGTGGTATGGAGGATATATGCTATAGTGGTCCGATCCGGTCGGTTCCGACAAATGTCTAATCGGACACCCAAATACACCCGCTCACCAAATTTTATCAAGATATCTCAAAAATTGAGGGACTAGTTTGCATACAAACAGACAGACGGACAGACGGACATGGCTAAATCAACTCAGCTCTTCAACCTGATTATTTCGCTATACTTAATGGTGGGTCTATCTATTTTCCTTCAAGGACTTACAATTTTCGGTTTCGTGACGAAATTAATATACCATTTAATTTTCATGAAAGGTATAAAAATAGGTAGGTAATCTGTATGAGGATGCAAAGCTTCACGTTTTTTGTGGTCTGCATGTAAAAACTATGACTACGAATCACGTATTTCAAAAATATATGACGTAAACGTAACTATTTGATGAAATTTGATGAATTTTGAAGCTTCTAGCCGTAAAAAGAGGGCAAAAATGAGAGTTTATATGAAGTATATAATATATATACCACCGATCTCTATGATTTTTTCAGACAACAATATATGCTATATACGTAAGCATGTTGTGAAATTTGAAGCTTCTAGCTGTTAAAACGGGGCAGAAATTGCGCAAAGTTTCTTATTTGAACAATCGGTTGTATGAGATATATACTATATATACAACCGATCTCTATGATTTTTTCAGACAACAATATATGCTATATACTGAAGCATTTGGTGAAATTTGAAGCTTCTAGCTGTTAAAATGGGGTCGAAATTGCGAAAAGCTTCTTATCTGAACAATCGGTTGTATGAGATATATACTATATATACAACCGATCTCTATGATCTTTTCAGACAACAATATATGCTATATACGTAATCATGTTGTGAAATTTGAAGCTTATAGCTGTTAAAATGGGGTAGAAATTGCGAAAAGTTTCTTATCTGAACAATCGGTTGTATGAGATATATACTATATATACAACCGATCCCTATGATTTTTTCAGACAAAAATATATGCTATATACTTAAGTATTCGTGAAATTTGAAGCTTCTAGCTGTTAAAATGGGGCTAAAATTTGCGAAAATATATATACCGGGAGGTGGGTTGAGCACTAGGATATACGTCTGTTGGGGTCGGGGTGCAATTCTGTGAAAGTCGCAAGCTGTATAATACACATACAAGTTACTGCCGTGCGCCGTCGATATCAAAATTAAACTGAATCGTTACACTTATCAACTGAACTGCAAAACAACTGAATCTGACTTTATTATTGGCAATTTCTTTTTATACAATTTTTCTTATGCTACTTACTTAGGTAAGTTGCTACATACTTATAAATTTACTTATATAGTACGGGTGAATTCGCTTACAGCGCAATAATTTATTAACAATGTTGTTGTTGTTTCTCTTTACAAAAGTTGCTTGATAATCAAATGGATTTTAAATCGAATTGTTTTATTGCTTTTATTATATTATTCGCTTACAGCGCAATAATTGATTAACAATGTTGTTGTTGTTTCTCTTTACAAAAGTTACTTGATAATCAAATAAATTTTAAATCGAATTGTTTTATTGCTTTTATTATATTCTCACTATGGCGGCCACCGCGGTGTGATGGTAACGTGCTCCGTCTACCACACCATATGCCCTGGGTTCACACCCCTGGCAAAGCAACATCAAAATTTTAGAAATGAGGTTTTTCAATTTGAAGAAAATTTTTCTAAGCGGGGTCGCCCCTCGGCAGTGTTTTGCAAGCGCTCCGGGTGTATTTCTGCCTTGAAAACTCTCAGTGAAAACTCATCTGCTTGCAGATGCCGTTCGGAGTCGGCATAAAACATGTAGGTCCCGTCCGGCCAATTTGTAGGGAAAATCAAGAGGAGCACAACACAAATTGAAAGATAAGCTCGGCTTTAGATATCTTCGGAGGTTATCGCGCCTTACATTTATTTTTTATTTTTATATTCTTATAATTTTGCGTATGCAAGTAAAAGTAATTTACTTGGGAAACCAACGGGTTCACATTACGTCTGCACGGCTTCCGCTTAAATTTAGTGCAATGGAATTTGAAGCAGTTATTGTTGTTGTTTTACTAAAATATTGTTTACTTAATTTGGGTAGCGGTAACTGCTGTGTAGGCAATATGTGACGATTGTGCTAACTGTGCTAACTTACATACGTATATTTCATGTTCTTCCCGCCCTCGCTTACAACAGTTGTGTGTTTGCTCTTACTATATATAATATGGCTTAGTAAAATATATATCTAAATGCACGTGTATTTACTTACGGTGTTTGCTGGTTGTTTTTCCAAACCATAGACGAAATGTGTAGCGGCTCAGTGAAGGATATGAGCACGCAAAAATGTGATTGCAACTAAGTCACAGTAAGAAAGGCTAGAAGTGTAATTTTCTTGTTTATGTTGATTTGTACTAAATCCCCATTATATGAAAAACTCAGATTTTCTAGATTTCTCAGATCATGTATTATAGTTGTTCCCAACTTCATTTTTCGTCTCTACAAGGCTGTTTTTCCTCAACACCATTCGTATACGGAACTCAATCCCAGCTTCAATAAGGAACAATGTAAACCAAAGCAACTAACTTTAAGCGCATTCTTTTCAATTATTTCTCTTCACATTAATATTAAACTGACTATTTTTTTTACTAAATTTTTTCCTAAACCGACTACTTTAAGTATAGTTTTAATTAGCTGTCTTTAATATGTCTACTATATCTATATATATTTTATATCATTACTACTGTACTTTATATAGCGTTATTAAGTTAGGTTACTTCAGTAATACTGTGTATCCCTTTTTTATCCTAAAATTTTATTCAATCTAGTTAAATACATATCTATGAGCAGGCCCCATAGCCCGGGTTTCTCAGGGGGCTCGCGATTTAGAGGTACTAAGGCATTTTTTTTTTAATTCAGGAGAGCCTTTAGTTGTTGTATGTGCAAATTTTAAGCCTGCGCCTTCGAACAGTGAGGAGACAATAAAAACATCAAACAAAAATGGATGTTTACATGAATCCGAAATCGTAAAGTTTTCGTGGTGATACTGAAGAAGGTTAATCTTCAAAAAGCTTTCCAACAATAGAAATTTTATATAGAATTTTGGACACTATTTTATTTTTGGTGAAAGAGGCGTAGCTGTCAAAAGCGAAAGCATATATCTTAGTGAACGAAACAATGAAAATTTTTTGGGCATCTAAGATCTCATAAGCCATTATGATCCAATACTTAGATATCATTTGGGGAAAGTTAAGATTTCACAACGGCACCACAAACTTTTAGAAGTTCACTATCCTTCCCCAGATATTCAGAACGAGTTTAGAGAAATTTGTGCAAAGCACGTGAGGGAAACTATATTAGATCAAGGCAAAAAAAGCCAAGTATTTTGCTATTATCGCTGATGCTAGTCAGGCATAAATGACTACGTTCATTTTGCGCTAACTCCATTTCAATTCGAAAGCAACAAATTTTACAATTCAAGAACGGAGTACTCGCCTTGTGCAACCCACAGTCTCAATTTATGTGGTGTTGGTGCTGCAGAATGTTGTACGGCTGCAATTACTTTCTTCGGAGTGTAAAAAAGTGTTTTACTATATGCAGAAGCAGTCTACAACGATGGGACATCCTCAAAAAAAATTTACCGAACTCTCTCCATAGTCTCAGACAAAAGCAAATTTGACTGCGCAAGCATACGGAGATGTTACCGGCAATCTCAAGTACATCAACAAGTTCGAATGTATTTTGCTGACCTCAATTTGGTTCAAATTGCTACCATTAATGACAGAAACGTGGTCCTCCAAACTAGAGATACCACCATAGATGTTGAGGTCCGACATCTAGATGCCTTATTAGCTGATTTGAAGTTGATCAGGAACCAATGGGAAACAATTTTAAACGAATGCAAAACAGTTGCTATTCAATTGAACATCTCGCCAAAGTTTCCAGACATTCGAAAGAGAAACCCCAAAATACGTTCTGAAGATAACTAAAATGAGATGACTACGGATGATTCAGATTCTGATTTTAAAAACAATATATTCCTGGTGATCGTTGATTCGGTAATCACTGGCATTACTGAACGATTTGCAGCTATGAGAAATTTGAGCTAGACGTTTTCCTTTTTCTGGCAATTTGAAGACATGGATGAAACTACGGTTCGGGCGAGCGCTGCAAAATTTGTCGAAAAATACAAGTCAAAGCTTAGAATGTGAAATAATTCACTTTAAACACATTTACGAAGCAAATTTTGATACCATTGGAATTGTGAAATGCCATCTACATATGTTCAAAATCTGTATACAATTTTCCCCAATATTTGTGTTGCTTTATGTATCTTTTGCCCTATACCTGTCACTGTAGCTAGTGCAGAACGTTCCTTCAGCGTCCTTTCAAGAATTAAAAACTTTCATAGATCGTGTTAATCTCAAGAGCGAGTTTTGATATTATTATAAAAGTTTTGCAGCGAAAAAAGCAAGTAAAGCCACTCTTTGATATCCGAACTTTCTATATTCAATAATTAAAATCATCATTAAATTTATCAGAAATGTACTAAAATGTTACCAAATAACTAGAAAAGATTAATTGAAACAATATGTGGCTATTAAAAGAGAATTGTGTTTCGACGTTGCAATAAAATAGCATAAATAGTAAATATTCTGTGCTAATTTTATTTTCTGATGTTAGTCCAAAAATCATTTAGTTGATGTGGCAAAAAATTTTTTTGATGTAATCTATCAATAATGATTCATGAATGAGACGTCATTAATTCAAATTATCAAAATCAAATCAAATGTATTAGTGGTTTTTTTTTTTTATAGGGGGCCGTAAATTGTTTATTCCCGGGCCCGGATTTTCTCCCTACGGCCCTGTCTACCGGTGGTTCTTTGTGTCATTTCCTTCTTTACATTTTTGCGAGGTGGTTCTTTGTTTCATTTCCTTCTTTACATTTTTGCGAGTTGCCGTACTTTCGAGCCGGCATACTATTTTGTTAGTGTAGACAAACAATCTTACTTACTTAATGATCTTCCAGCAGCGGTTCAACTACAATAAGCCCATTCTAGAAATAACAGAAATGTAATTGGCACTATGAAAAAAAGATAGGACCTACACCAAGCTGCCGGAAGAGACTTAAAACTCAGTGCCTACTTTCAGTCCATTCAAGTCACCAGTCAATTTGTCTAGTACAACAATGGATAAATAATATAGCCCCAGTCCTATCCACTTTACATAAGGCATCACTACTGTCGTCCATATTCCAAGCAGTTGGATGGACATGGAGGAAATCTTAGATCACCATATCTAAAAAATTCCCTCCGTGTAGAAATCAGTTCACCTACCAGTCAGTGAAATTCACGGAGACGGCTACTCATAGCCTCATGGTTAAAATTGAAAAGGCTCTAGACTCAACAAATATAGCCATCTGCGCTTTTTCCTCTGCGCTGTCGATAACATATCACGCTATCCAACAAGATATGATCGTCAAAGATATAAGCCCTATGATAATTCGATGGGTGCTGTCCATGTTAAAGAGAAGAAAAATTCATTCGGAACTGGGAAGGACAACTTAATCAATTGCGGCCAAAATTGGTACCCACAAGGATGTGTGTTGCCCCTCTCTTGTGGACCCGGTCATCGATGACCTCCTTCCAAGGGATTGACACACAAGGGCATGCAGATTACCTAGTTATTTGCATCACAGGGATGGACGAGGAAACGATATCAGATCACATGGAACAAGCCCTTCGCATCATAGAGAGTTGGTGCGATACCAGAAGACTCTCTATTAATTCTAACAAAACTCTCCTAGTGCCTTTCACCCGGAGAAGGAAAGCATCCATTCCAGAACCATCCCTGGGTGGAACTAGAATACAATTCTCAATGGAGCCGAAATACTTAGGGGTTACACTGGATAGAACCCTCAAGTGGAATGCTCATTTGGATGCTATCCTAGGTTAGGTTGAACTGGCCGGTCCATGAGGACCTCACATAGACTGATTGAGACCGTAGTGTTACCAGAAGTTTGTTTTAACAACCAAACTGAAAAACCCTATCAAAAACCAGGACCTATGTTATCAAATAACTCCTTCCTCTTGGCAAATACTAGAAGCTTCCTAGGAATTAAGCAACTTGCTGCTTCTAGATCTGACAGTTGCATCACTCCTGATAGCTGGAGTCTTAGCCTGGCAAGTGCAGGGCACGAGCGCGAAACGTACTCGATCGTTTCCTCCTCCAACCCGCACTTCCTACATCTGCTATCACTGACCAAGCCTAATTTAAAGGCATGTGACGCCAGAAGGCAGTGTCCAGTCAGAATACCCGTCATGAGTCTACAGTCCTCTCTTTTTATGATAGAAACAACTTTTTTTAGTCTAAGGTTGTGAGACCTACACATAATTTTCGACCATTTACAGCCCGCGCTTGAACCCACGGCTTTCCCGCTTGGTCGATCATTTGCACCTCTAGCCTTCGCTTAATCTCGCCCAGTCTAATTGCGACGTCTACGGAGCAAGCTTCAAGGGATGCGCCCTTTTTATCTAGTTCGCACGCTTTTTCATTCCCATCTAATCCCATATGCCCTGGGACCCAATATAGATGTATGCTTCTCCTTGTTCCGATTCTCTCCAGAGACTGCTTATAGTCTAACAAGCATTTAGATGCTGTGTTATGCGAGATTATTGCCTTAATTGCTGCTTGACTGTCAATATAGAAGTTAACACGGTTGCAACTTAAGCTATTCTCTTCCAGGGTTTCTACTGCTTTGGTTACGGCTAATATTTCCGCTTGGAAAACGCTACAGTAATCCGGCAGCCTGTAGGATCTGCTTATTTCTGGATTATCACAGTATACCGCAGACCCTACTCCTTCCACTACTTTGGAACCATCTGTGTACATATATATCGACTCGTCCGTCAATTGCGCACCCTTGCGCCAACCGTCCATGACTATTGTGGCCTTAAGATCTCCCTCGAAGCGCAGATAGGGAATCAGGTAGTATGTTCGTCCTGTGATTGATGACGCTATACTACTATGGCCATACAGTCGGCGCTCAAGCTGCACCGAGGCACCGAGCCTGGTTGTGGTTGTTAATGCTATGTTCTTTGCTACCAGGTCTACAGGTGGAATGTGCAGAATGGCACACAGTGCAGCCGTTGGGATTGTCTTCGGGGCTCCCGTAATGCTAAGCATCGATAGTCTGCATACCCCTCTAATTTTTTGAGGTATGTTGTTTTTTGTGTGGCTTCCCACCAAACAAAACTCCATAGTATAGAATTGGGATTATAATCGCTGTAAAAACCCAATGAAAAAGAGAGGGCGATAAGCTCCACGTACACCCCAGAATTCTTTTACTTGCATAGAGTGCCGTTGAGGCCATCTTGGCCCTCTCCTCCACGTTGAGCTTCCATGACAGCTTCCTGTCTAGGATGATTCCTAGATATTTTGTGCAAGGTTTCTCCTGTAAGGTCACCCCCCCCCCCCCCTAATTTAGGCCTGGTCCAATTTGGGACCTTGGACTTCTTTGTAAACAAGACCACATCCGTCTTCTCCGCATTGACTTTCAACCCGACATTAGATGCCCAGATAAGAATATCTCGAAGCGCCCGATCCATCAAAGAACTAATCGTTGGAAGGCACTTTCCACTTATGACAATTGCAAAGTCATCTGCGTAAGCCGTAAGTTTTAAGGGTCCCTCATCGAATTGCCTGAGCAGTTGGTTCATGACCAACGCCGACAGCAGAAGTGATAGCACCCCTCCCTGCGGCGTGCCCCTGTTCATTGATTTCGTGGCCTCGTACTATCCCGATTGTGCTGTAATCTTTCTGCATGCAGCCGATCCATCTAATTAAGGCAGGATGTGTTTTAATGTAATTAAAACCATCCATAATCGCTCATTTTGAAACTTTATTGAAAGCCCCGGCAATGTCCAAGAAGACTCCTAGATCATATTCCTTATATTCCAGGGATTTCTCTATCCTTATTACCACCCTATGCAATGCGGTGTCTACAGACTTGCCTTTGGTGTACGCGTGCTGTGTTGTGGAGAGCAGCTTTTCATCCAGTAGTATGTAAATACCAGTCCTAGACCAAATGGTGAAAGGAAAAGTATATACACACCGACACACATATATATACAGCAAAACATTCGTTGCCAACTTTTAGGCGCGCACGTTCTTATGCTTAGAGTTTTTAGTTTCTGTTCTGGCCGATGTATAAGAAAAAGCTTAGATATTTTTGCTTTTAGCAGAGCTTTGCTGTTCAGGAGAGTATCGTTAAAGTGGGGCCCTACATTTTTAAAGGGCCGCAAATTTTTAAATGTCCCGCCATATGTCTAATGAGTCCTAGACTTCACCCGAGCCGTTTTAAAGAGTCCCATAGATTTCTAATCGAGCGACTGCTCTCCAATCCCGTCACCCGCCTCTTTTTTTCCGTCAACAAAAAGTACCAGTTGGACACCTGTAGTACCGCCAAACCCCCAAACCCAACCCCCAACCCCCAACCCTACCCCTTTTTTAAACGGTTTTATTTAGCTTGAGTTGACAGGCCCGTTGTGAACGAATCTTGTAATTGAAATTTAAGTAACTTCCCGATAAGCTACAACCTTGAAACTTGGAATATAGTTCATAACCAGATGACAATGCAATAATAAAAAAAAATCGCGTCTAGGTGGCGCAAGGATCGAGATATTCGCACAATTCGCATTTGTGGTCCGATTTGGCTAATATTTGGAACACATAATACATGCAAGAATAGAAATCGACCTGTGAAAAAAAATCGAAAATTCGCATTTGTGGTCCGATTTGGCTCATATTTGGAACACATAATACATGCAAGAATAGAAATCGACCTGTGAAAATTTTAAATTATTTAATTGTCTTATCAACGTCCTAGATTGATAAGGAGTGTGACGACTAGTACCTAGGACCTACCTAATTATTTTCTAGCTTTTCGTATTATTATTATTTCATGTAAGTATTGTTTTCAATAAAACCGTTTAACTTAAAATTTTTTTTTAAATTATTTTATTCTCGTCTATAAAAAGGCGTCGATGGGCACTTGTAGTAGGTCCTATAAAGGTGGCAGGCACACTATAGCAAACAACAATATTATATATTAAATAATTTATACCTCATTTATTGGCAATTTAATACCGCAAAAAAAATTTAAAGCTGCGTCCGGTTCCGAGAAATGGGAGTGTCTGTTAGCTTAAGACTCAAGCCACCAGACACTTCGTGAAAACACGACCAACGACTTCCGAATGACTCGGATAATTGATATTACATTTATTGGCAATTTGATACCGCAAAAAAAAAATTTAAACTGCGTCCGGTTCCGGGAAACGGGAGTGTATCCTAGCTTAGGATTCAAGCCAGCAGATACTTCATGAAAACACGACCTACGACTTCCGAACGACTTGGATAATTGATATTCCATTTATTGGCAATTTAATACCGCAAAAAAGAAATTTAAAGCTGCGTCCGGTTCCGAGAAACGGGAGTGTCTGCTAATTTAAGACTCAAGCCAGCAGACACATCGTGAAAACACGACCTACAGCTTCCGAACGGCTTGGATAACTATTAAATTTATTGGCAATTTAATACCGCAAAAAAAATTTAAAGCTGCGTCCGGTTCCGAGAAACAGGAGTGTCTGCTAGCTTAAGACTCAAGCCAGCAGACACTTCATGAAAACACTACCTACAGCTTCCGAACGACTTGGATAGTTGATGCTACATTTATTGGCAATTTAATACCGCAAAAAAAAGTTATAACTGCGTCCGGTTCCGAGAAACGGGAGTGTCTGCTAGCTTAAGACTCAAGCCAGCAGACATTTCGTGAAAACACGACCTACGACTTCCGAACGACTTGGATAATTGATATTACATTTATTGGCAATTTAATGCCGCAAAAAAAATTTAAAGCTCCGTCCGGTTCCGAGAAACGGGAGTGTCTGCTAGCTTAAGACTCAAGCCAGCAGACACTTCGTGAAAACAGGACCTACAGCTTCCGAACTACTTCGATAATTTATATTACATTTATTGGCAATTTAATACCGAAAAAAAAAATTTAAAGCTGGGTCCGGTTCTGAGAAACGGGAGTGTCTGCTAGCTTAAGAATCAAGCCAGCAGACACTTCGTGAAAACACGACCTACGGCCTCCGAACGACTTGGATAATTATTACATTTATTGGCAATTTAAAAGCTGCGTTCGGTTCCGAGAAACGGGAGTGTCTGCTAGCTTAAGAATCAAGCCAGCAGAAACTTCGTGAAAACACGACCTACGACCTCCGAACAACTTGGATAATTGATATTATATTTATTGGAAATTTAATACCGCAAAAAAAATTTAAAGCTGCGTCCGGTTCCGAAAACCGGGAGTGTCTGCTAGCTTACGACTCAAGCCAGCAGACACTTCGTGAAAACATGACCTACAGCTTCTGAACGACTTGGATAATTATTACATTTATTGGCAATTTAAAAGCTGCGTTCGGTTCCGAGAAACGGGAGTGTCTGCTAGCTTAAGACTCAAGCCAGCAGACATTTCGTGAAAACACGACCTACGACCTCCGAACGACTTGGATAATTGATATTACATTTATTGGCAATTTAATACCGCAAAAAAAAATGTAAAGCTGCGTCCGGTTCCGAGAAACGGGAGTGCCTGCTAGCTTAAGACTCAAGCCAGCAGACACTTCGCGAAAACACAACCTACAGCTTCCGAACGACTAATATAATTATTACATTTATTGGCAATTTAATACCGCAAAAAAAAAATGTAAAGCTGCGTCCGGTTCCGAGAAACGGGAGTGCCTGCTATCTTAAGACTCAAGCCAGCAGACACTTCGTGAAAACACAACCTACAGCTTCCGAACGACTTGGATAATTGATATTACATTTACTGGCAATTTAATACCGCAAAAAAAATTTAAAGCTGCGTCCGGTTCCGAGAAACGGGAGTGTCTGCTAGCTTAATACTCAAGCCAGCAGACACTTCGTGGAAACACGACCTACGACGGGAGTGTCTGCTGGCTTGAGTCTTAAGCTAGCAGACACTCCCGTTTCTCGGAACCCAACGCAGCTTTAAATTTTTTTTGCGGCATTAAATTGCCAATAAATGTAATATCAATTATCCAAGTCATTCGGAAGCTGTAGCTCGTGTGTTTGCTGGCTTGAGTCTTAAGCTAGCAGACACTCCCGTTTCTCGGAACCGGACGCAGTTTTAAATTTTTTTGCGGTATTAAATTGCCAGTAAATGTAATATCAATTATCCAAGTCGTTCGGAAGCACGACCTACGACCTCCCAACGACTTGGATAATTATTACATTTATTGGAAATTTAATACCGCAAAAAAAATTTAAAACTGCGTCCGGTTCCGAGAAACGGTAGTGTCTGCTAGCTTAAGACTCAAGCCAGCAGACACTTCGTGAAAACACGACCTACAGCTTCCGAATGACTTGGATAATTGATATTACATTTATTGGCAATTTAATACCGCAAAAAAAATTTAAAGTTGCGTTCGTTTCCGAGAAACGGAAGTGTCTGCTAGCTTAAGACTCAAGCCAGCAGACACTTCGTGGAAACACGACCTACGACCTCCGAACGACTTGGATAATTGATATTAGATTTATTGGCAAATTAATACCGCAAAAAAATTTAAAGCTGCGCCCGGTTCCGAGAAACGGGAGTGTCTGCTAGCTTAAGACTCAAGCCAGCAGACACTTCGTGAAAACACGCCCTACAGCTTCCGAACGAATTGGATAATTATTACATTTATTGGCAATTTAATACCGCAAAAAAAATTTAAAGCTGCGTCCGGTTCCGAGAAACGGGAGTATCTGCTAGCTTAAGACTCAAGCCAGCAGACACTTCGTGAAAACACGACCTACGACTTCCGAACGACTTGGATAATTGGTATTACATTTATTGGTAATTTAATACCGCAAAAAAAATTTAAAGCTGCGTCCGGTTGCGAGAAACGGGAGTGTCTGCTAGCTTAAGACTCAAGCCAGCAGACACTTCGGGGAAAGACGACCAACGACCTCCGAACGACTTGGATAATTATTACATTTAATACCGCAAAAAAAATTTAAAGCTGCGTCCGGTTCCGAGAAACGGGAGTATATGCTAGCTTAAGACTCAAGCCAGCAGACACTTCGTGAAAACAGGACCTACAGCTTCCGAACGACTTCGATAATTTATATTACATTTATTGGCACTTTAATACCGCAAAAAAAAATTTAAAGCTGCGTCCGGTTCCGAGAAACGGGAGTATCTGCTAGCTTAAGACTCAAGCCAGCAGACACTTCGTGAAAACACGACCTACGACTTCCGAACGACTTGTATAATTGGTATTACATTTATTGGTAATTTAATACCGCAAAAAAAATTTAAAGCTGCGTCCGGTTGCGAGAAACGGGAGTGTCTGCTAGCTTAAGACTCAAGCCAGCAGACACTTCGGGGAAAGACGACCTACGACCTCCGAACGACTTGGATAATTATTACATTTATTGGCAATTTAATACCGCAAAAAAAATTTAAAGCTGCGTCCGGTTCCGAGAAACGGGAGTATCTGCTAGCTTAAGATTCAAGCCAGCAGACACTTCGTGAAAACACGCCCTACAGCTTCCGAACGAATTGGATAATTATTACATTTATTGGCAATTTAATACCGCAAAAAAAATTTAAAGTTGCGTTCGGTTCCGAGAAACGGGAGTGTCTGCTAGCTTAAGACTCAAGCCAGCAGACACTTCGTGGAAACACGACCTACGACCTCCGAACGACTTGGATAATTGATATTAAATTTATTGGCAAATTAATACCGCAAAAAAAATTTAAAGCTGCGCCCGGTTCCGAGAAACGGGAGTGTCTGCTAGCTTAAGACTCAAGCCAGCAGACACTTCGTGAAAACAGGACCTACAGCTTCCGAACGACTTCGATAATTTATATTACATTTATTGGCAATTTAATACCGCAAAAAAAATTTAAAGCTGGGTCCGGTTCCGAGAAATGGGAGTGTCTGCTAGCTTAAGAATCAAGCCAGCAGGCACTTCGGGGAAAGACGACCTCCGAACGACTTGGATAATTATTACATTTATTGGCAATTTAATACCGCAAAAAAAATTTAAAGCTGCGTCCGGTTCCGAGAAACGGGAGTATCTGCTAGCTTAAGAATCAAGCCAGCAGAAACTTCGTGAAAACACGACCTACGACCTCCGAAAGACTTGGATAATTGATATTATATTTATTGGAAATTTAATACCGCAAAAAAAATTTAAAGTTGCGTCCGATTCCGAGAAACGGGAGTGTATTGTTATATAATATATTGTTATATAACTAGAACTAAACTACATTTCTCTTTATATTGAATAAACTAGTCTACAGTGAACCACCAAGAGGCGTAGTTTTATTGCGCTATTTTTCTTTTAATTTAGAGCACAGCTCAGTCCCTGTTTCGAATTTTTTCTGCGGTAAGAAGAAAGCTTCTTCACGCTACAGTAACAGTTACAACATACCATAATAGCATGTTCCAAACAAATCTTCAACCTGGCTGTCATTCTCATCCTTATATTCAGAACTCGAAATTTCTTCCTCCAAAAGTAGTCGGTTTTGCTCTTGATTCATTTTGCTAATTACAGGTACCTTCAAAATAATAAAATGCACAACAATGAAGAAAAAAAAAATTTTACCTGCACAAAAATTTACACATATACCCGTGCCGGTCTCACAGACCAATTATTATCAAAAACACCAGTATGCCCGTCTCGCACAAACACTAACACAAAGCCTGTAAAAAAAGCGGCAGCTAACAGAAAATTCAAATTTCTAGGCTTGCTGGAAAAAAGAATATTTACGTAAAAGCGTTTTGTTGGTCTCACAGACCACCGCATGGGTATAGGAAGGTTAAAAGATACCAGATTTCCTGGAATCTCTTCACAATTTAAGTCAATACCTAAATACATATGTATATCAAGACTTCCTTCAAAAAAAGTTTATTTCAAAGATCTGCATGTGTTCAGATTCGATGGTTAAGCAAACTTGCCCACACTCAAAATTCTATATATTTGGTTCCACTCGTCGTTTTTGTTTTATTTTGAACGTAACGACATTTACTTTATAACTGCGTTAAAGAAAGACTTTATTTTATAAAATCGAAATAGTAAATAAAAATTATACTTTTTAAACAAATATTACATACTCTATTCCCCTTTTTATTTTATTTTGTTAGTTCAAAAAATATTAACTAATTTCTCACGTTACTCCGAGCAGCTTGCCTACATTTACTTACAGCAAGCAATAGGTGCCATTAATTGTATACAGCTAACGCGTGCCTACATATGATCTCATATTTCGGACCCTCTCGTGGCCATTTTGTGGGTTTTTTTTAATATTTTTCGACAGAAATAAAATTTTTAATTTCCGCTTTCAAATCCTAAAAACTGAGATCGAAACACTATCTTTTGATACCACCTTTGATAAAAGTTAGATGGTGCACGGTCTCATAAAACGTTACCGAATAAAAACAAAAAATTTAAAGCCTGTAGTTAAACCTTTTTTAATCAAACAATAATCAACAATTTTGTAGAGGTTTATAGAAAAAAACAACGTTTAAACGAAGGATTACATTGAATAACTTTTTGACTTTATGGAGCGACATTCCGAAGTTGGACGATGCTGGCCGCAGTTCGGATGCAGCCAAAATAGGTGAAATTATGCGAACGTGAGTCCCGTTCATACTAATCACTACTCCTGGGAGTCCTGTTTTAGAGTAAAATACATTTTTTGCAGTTTGAGTTTTAAACCACTTCGCACAAATATGTTCCTCAATAAGATCTAAAACCAGTCCAACACCAAAATAATTTCCACAGCATTTTTGATAGCTGCCATCAGCACGGAATCTGAGTGTATCGCTTAATTTTAAAATAGGGATAAATCTTTCCCTCGAACGCGATTGCGGAAATGGTCCTTAATTGTGTTTAGTAATGAGCAAAATGCTTCCTTTCAAATCTGCAAAATAACTTCATAAGAAGCTCATCATTTGTCACATGAACATTTTCTTACTTAGTCCTAGGTAGTTCCACGGGATTGGAATGATCACGCGAATGTTTTCCGTATTCGCCACAAGCCAATCATCAACATTTTCGCCACTATAAAATAGTTTTCATATAATATCCATTTAATATTCATTTTTTAATGACAAAATCACTTTTGCAAATTCTTAAATTTCCGCCACAAATTGATCAGCTGTTCATTTATCTGTTAAATCATCACTTTCTGAAGTTGGCAACTCAATTCAACTTCAACTGAAATAAGTTGTAATTCGTAAAACCAAACAGGAGTTGCGTTGTCTTAAAGTTGAGTTGTTTTAATTACAACCCAACTAAGTTGAGGTGTAATCGGTAATAGCGGCATAAAACAACCTAGTTTCCCCATGCAATTTTGACAGGCTAAATTTTTCGTTGTCCTAAACAATATTTTCTAATAGCATGAGATAGCAGAAGATCTACCCTATTAGTGCGTGCATATGAAAACAGATATGTACAATGTACATGCCATGGTTGCCGTTTGGCTGCAATTGTTCCGACATGTATTTTATAAACCGTATACATGTATTTTATAAACCGTTATAGTTGCAAACATCATCAACACAAAAACAATCAACATATTGATGCAACTAAATTTACGCATTACTTAAATCATTGTATGCGCGCTGACATGTACATTGTACATGTGTACATATGCATGTATGTATGTTCATACGTGTTTTAGCGAGGCGTCTGATGGCTTCAGACTTAAGGACCCATTACTGATACTTAGTATAGACTTGACTTGACTTGGCGTAAACTTGGCAATTTAGCACCGATTATACTCCACTTAGCGCATACACTCTGGCATTATAACCAATAAATGTCAATTTGTATGTCAAAATGAAATGGAAACAAACAAATGGCATCACAAAATGTAAACGTCACTTAGAACTTACATAGAAAGTCAAAATTCAACAGACTTATAAGTCAAGTTAAGTGTTGCTAAGTTTTGAGTAATCAGTAACATGCAACTCACTGATTTTCGAAAGTTATAATTTATGTTTATTAGGGTCGGCAAAATATAAAATTTAATTTTTCCTCTTGGCATAGTGAAAATATTTTTCAGGACAACGAAACATTTAGGCAATCAATAATGTATAAATTATTGTAGTCGTTAGGGAACTGTACGTCGTGTTGTCACGAAGTCTCAGCTGGCTTGAGTCTTAAGCTAGCAGACACTCCCGTTTCTCGGAACCAGACGCAGCTTTAAATTTTTTTGCGGTATTAAATTGCCAATAAATGTAATATCAATTATCCAAGTCGTTCGGAAGTCGTAGGTCGTGTTTTCACGAAGTGTCTGCTGGCTTGAGTCTTAAGATAGCAGACACTCCCGTTTCTCGGAACCGAACGCAGCTTTAAATTTTTTTTGCGGTATTAAATTGCCAATAAATGTAATAATTATCCAAGTCGTTCGAAAGTCGTAGGTCGTGTTTTCACGAAGTGTCTGACGGCTTGAGTCTTAAGCTAGCTGACACTCCCGTTTCTCGGAACCGGACGTAGCTTTAAATTTTTTTGCGGTATTAAATTGCCAATAAATGTAATATCAATTATCCAAGTCGTTCGGAAGTTGTAGGTCGTGTTTTCACGAAGTGTTTGCTGGCTTGAGTCTTAAGCTAGCAGACACCCCCGTTTCTCGGAACCGGACACAGCTTTAAATTTTTTTTGCGGTATTAAATTGCCAATAAATGTAATATCAATTATCCAAGTCGCTCGGAAGTCGTAGGTTGTGTTTTCACGAAGTGTCTGCTGGCTTGAGTCTTAAACTAGCGGACACTCCCTTTTCTCGGAACCGGACGCAGCTTCAAATTTTTTTTGCGGTATTAAATTTCCAATAAATGTAATATCAATTATCCAAGTCGTTCGAAAGTCGTAGGTCGTGTTTTCACGAAGTGTCTGCTGGCTTGAGTCTTAAGCTAGCAGACACTCCCGTTTCTCGGAATCGGACGCAGCTTTAAATTTTTTTGCGTTATTAATTTGCCAATAAATGTAATATCAATTATCCAAGTCGTTCGGAAGTCGTAGGTCGTGTTTTCACGAAGTGTCTGCTGGCTTGAGTCTTAAGCTAGCTGACACTCCCATTTCTCGGAACCGGACGTAGCTTTAAATTTTTTTTGCGGTATTAAATTGCCAATAAATGTAATATCAATTATCCAAGTCGTTCGAAAGTCGTAGGTGGTGTTTTCACGAAGTGTCTGCTGGCTTGAGTCTTAAACCAGCGGACACTCCCTTTTCTCGGAACCGGACGCAGCTTCAAATTTTTTTTGCGGTATTAAATTTCCAATAAATGTAATATCAATTATCCAAGTCGTTCGAAAGTCGTAGGTCGTGTTTTCACGAAGTGTCTGCTGGCTTGAGTCTTAAGCTAGCAGGCACTCCCGTTTCTAGGAATCGGACGCAGCTTTAAATTTTTTTGCGGTATTAAATTGCCAATAAATGTAATATCAATTATCCAAGTCGTTCAGAAGTCGTAGGTCGTGTTTTCACGAAGTGTCTGCTGGCTTGAGTCTTAAGCTAGCTGACACTCCCGTTTCTCGGAACCGGACGTAGCTTTAAATTTTTTTGCGGTATTAAATTGCCAATAAATGTAATATCAATTATCCAAGTCGTTCGGAAGTCGTAGGTCGTGTTTTCACGAAGTGTTTGCTGGCTTGAGTCTTAAGCTAGCAGACACCCCCGTTTCTCGGAACCGGACGCAGCTTTAAATTTTTTTTTTGCGGTATTAAATTGCCAATAAATGAAGTATAAATTATTTAATATATAATATTGTTGTTTGCTATAGTGTGTCTGCCACCTTAATAGGACAGTTGTACTACCGCCCTCTTTTGCTCGTCTGCAAAACGGTCCTGTCGGACACCCGATCAGGGGCAGATTGTTAACTAAAGGTTATCTTAATATTGAACTCATGATTTTCCATTTGGGCTCCTTAACCATGCCTGCATATAAATTATAAAATTTTTTAAATATGAATATTGAACATTTGTGTGTACATGCAGTCACATATGTTTATTTGATTGTAATTTGTGTGTGTATATGCTGATGCTGGTCCATATATATGCATTAGAGAATTTCATAAAACCGCAAATAAATAAAAGACTAAACATTTTGTTTACCTTCTTATTAGTTTGTAAGTTTGTATGCCTGCATTTAGGTGCATACTTTCTAGGTGATCTATAAGAAAAAGCTTCGAATTGTTTGTTTTGTGTTCTGACTGCAAGAAAAAAAGAGTTAGAAGTTCATCAGTGCAGGAGAGTATCGAGCTCAGATTTTTAATGGGGGACTTCAAATTTTTAAAGGGTCCATATTTCTAAAGTATATAAGTTTGGGGGAATGATAAAAATTATTTTTTATACCCAACCTGTCTGTGCTGAATGAATAAAAAGGCTACCATTACAGATGTTCAATGTTTCAAAGCATACGATAATAGATTTATTGTAAAGGAAATAGCTGTGGTCCTCCACAATGGAGAATTCCATTGTTTTCACATAAAAGCTCCATTTGAGTTTTCGGATCTGATTAAGGATAATCAACGAAAAGATAATTGGTTAATGTTACACCACCATAATTTATTATGGCCCTATGGAAGCGATAGTTTTAAATATGTAAAAAACTATTTGATGTCAACATTGAAGAACATAAAAGTTTATGTTAAGGGGTAAGAAAAAAGTATATGGATAGCAGAGTTCCTCCAAAAGCCGATGTTTAACATTGAAGAGGAGAGTACAGGATGTGATGGAATGAATCTCTCTAGATTATATAGTTTACACCCAGATGTTGTGCGTTGTCAATTTCATTTTCATACTGGTTGTAATGTGAAAATCAACCAACGACAAATTCGTTGTGCTTTAAATTTTTAATAATTTAAATTTATAATGAACTATAATAGAATTAGAAATCTTAACTTTAGTGTTTTTTTTATTTTAAAAGGGTGAGAATAAGAAGAAGAAGAAAATGAAAAGTAAGTATATAAATACATTGTTTTCCAATATCAACCTCATTTTAATTTTTCTAATTCAGTTGTTTGATTTTTAATTGACGTGAACAAAGGGATATATCACAATGAATTTTAAATTTTATATATCATTATTATTATTTATTTTCAAAACTACCTACGAAGCGCCATTTTGGGAAAACCTAGATAGTAATGAGGTTGCGATAAACCAAAATTCGAAAAGTGTTCAATTTAATTTAACATTGCCGAATAGTAATGATATTTTATCAATCAATATTTCATTATTATTACTAAAACAAAGTGAGCCTCTTTTTACGAATGACGAAGAAGAAATTGAAGTGTTGTCAATGACGCCATTATTTTCACCATCTGCAACAATCGCACCATCATCTAAAGCCGAGGGAAGCTTATGAGAACTTTTACTATAGATTAAGCTATAGAGGCATTTCTTAGAGGTCTCATTGAAAAGGAATCTGACATTGGAGGAATCATTGATGCAAAGCAAGCATTTTATCGACATTTTAAATTGGAATATGATAATTTTGATCTACCATACTTAGTGTTCATAATTTTGTACGCTTCCTCATCCAAATACTCTAGGTGTAAGCAATTGCAAGTGTCTGGGTCATCTGTGCTATTAGAATTCGACTAAACACAGTTTTCATAGTGTTCACCGAAATTATTTTTTATTTTATTTAATTTATCTCTATACTCAATTTTTGAATGAATTTTCGAAAAGTCTTTTCCTCTGCTATTCAGGTAAAATATGTTTAAATTGTTTCAGAAAATTAAATATGTCTACTGCTGCTGACAACGACGACGATGACATGTGTGTGATTATTGACACTTCATATGCAATGTTTGATAATAACGATCAACATGAATTATTTTTGGATTTATATCGTACGAAGTGTGCTCATATAATGCTTCTCGTTTATGTAATGCCTCCGTATTGTCTTCCGGAAATTCAAAGCAATAGATATTTAAAGTACGCCATATATAATTGCTGTAATAAGAGCATTTAAATCGTATTTCACAATTACGTAAACTAAATTGAAATGTATGTATATAAAAACCTCTGTACTTTCAAGAATGCCTCCTAGTCTCTTTTCCTTTTCAACTAGTTATTCTTTAAAATTGTCAATAGCCTCTAGAATGGTGTCTTCACTTTTTTCACACCATGTGACTAACTCATTTGATCGCGGATAGTTGGTTTAAATATACCCCAGGGCTCTGCGTTGTTGTTGTTGTTGATCTTGTTTTTAATAATGAAGGATTGAGCTCAGGAAAAGTATTATCTAACAATTAAATTGTTACATTTATTTTTAAACGTAATGAAGTGTTTGGAATATTGTATTCAAAATTAGTCTGTTTACCATTTCCAAAATTTCTAAAGCTGTTTATATTTTGTTCTTGATTCATAAATTTATTATAGGGACAACTTGTTCCATAACTTAAGTGAAACAGGTAAATAAGTAAAATTTTTATTCAATTAGCTAATTCCATATCGGTTTTTTTTATTTTTATCTATACACGTATGAGCTACTTTATACAATGATCATATTATATGTTTGTCTATATTTTTTCACATCAATTATTTCTATATGTGGTATTTTAAATGAAGTATCCTGGGCTATACACCTTTCAATATCACCATTACTAAGAATTCGTTCAGTTTCAAATTCACGATATTCAAAATTTTTTCCACGTATCTACTATCACAAGTGCAACGAATTAAATAAAAAAAAAAAAAAAAATAAAATGCATGTTTTGCCTCAATGATTCCTCCAATATCAGATACCCTTTCAATAAGCTCTCTACGAAATGCCTCTATAGCTTCATCTATAGTAAAAGTTCTCATAGGCTTCCCTTCCGTTGAAAAATCATCTTTAGACGATGGTGCGATTATTGCGGATGGTGAAAATAATGGCGTCATTGACAGCATTTCAATATCTTCTTCGTCATTCGTTAAAAGAGGCTCACTTTGTTTTAGTACTAATAATGAAATATTGATTGATAAAATAACAGTACTATTCCGCAATGTTTAATTAAATTGAATATTTTCAGAGTTTTGGTTTATCGCAAGCGCATTACTATCTAGGTTTTCCCAAAATGGCGCTCCGTAGGTAGTTTTGAAAACAAATAAT
The DNA here is from genome assembly GCF_040869045.1 of Eurosta solidaginis. Classification (NCBI taxonomy): domain Eukaryota; kingdom Metazoa; phylum Arthropoda; class Insecta; order Diptera; family Tephritidae; genus Eurosta; species Eurosta solidaginis. Next base: position 214,165,656 of record NC_090324.1, on the reverse strand, counting down.
AATAATAATGAGATATAAAATTTAAAATTCATTGTGATATATCCCTTCGTTCACGTCAATTTAAAATGAGGTTGATATTGGAAAACAATGTATATATATATACTTACTTTTCTTCTTCTTCTTCTTCTTATTCTCACCTTTTTAAAATAAAAAAACTCTAAATTTAAGATTTCTAATCCTATTTTATTTCATTATAAATTTAAATTACTAGCCGATATGTATTTGAACAAAATATATGCTGATTTTAAAGCACAACGTATTTGTCGTTGGTTGATTTTCACATTACAACCAGTATGAAAATATATTGACAACGCACAACATCTGGGTGTAAACTATATAATCTAGAGAGATTCATTCCATCACATCCTGTACTCTCCTCTTCAATGTTAAACACCGGCTCTTGGAAGAACTATGCTATTCATACCCTTTTTTCTTTCCCCTTAACATAAACGTTTACGTTCTTCAATGTTGACATGAAATAGTTTTTTACAGATTTAAAACTATCGCTGCCATAGGAACATAATAAATTATAGTGGTGTAACATTAACCAATTAGCTTGTCGTTGATTATCTTTACTCAGATACGAAAATTCAAATGGAGCTTTTATGCCGAAACAATGGAATTCTTCATTGTGGATGACCACAGCTATTTCCTTTACAATAAATCTATCATCGTATACTTTAAAGCCTTGAACATCTACTGTCGCAAACATTATGAAAATTAATAAAGAAATATCTTTGTAATGGTAGGCTTTTTATACGTTAAGCACAGACAGGTTGGGTATAAAAAATAATTTTTATTATTCCCCCACACTTATATACTTTAGAAATATGGACCCTTTAAAAATTTGGATTCCCCCATTTAAAATCTGAGTTCGATACTCTCCTGCACTGATGAACTTCTAAGCTCTTTTTTTCTTGCAGGCAGAAAACAAAACAAACAATTCGAAGCTTTTTCTTATAGATCAGCTAGAACGTACGCACCTAAATGCAGGCATACAAACTTACAAACTAATAAGAAGATAAACAAAATGTTTAGTCTTCATATTATTTGCGGTTTTATGAAATTATCACATGCATTTATATGGACCAGCATCAGCATATACACACACACACACAAACTTACAATCAAAAAAACATATGTGAAGGCATGTACACACAAATGTTCAATATTCATATTTAAAAAAAAGTATAATTTATATGCAGGCAAAGGAGCCCAAATAGAAAATCATGAGTTCAGTAATAAGATAACCTTTAGTTAACAATCTGCCCCTGATCGGGTGCCCGACAGGCCCGTTTAGCAGACGAGAAAAAAAGAGGGCGGTACTACAAGTGACCATCGACGCCTTTTTGACGAGAAAAAAGGGGGTTGAGGTTGGGGGTTGCGGTGTTGGGGGTGGGTTGGGGGTTGGGCGGTACTACAGGTGTCCAACTGCTACTTTTTGTAGACGAGAAAAAAGAGGTGGTGGGGGATTGGGGAGCAGTCGCTTTAAAACGGCTCGGGTGAAGTCTAGGACTTATTATAAATATGAGGGAACATTTAAAAATTTGCGGCCCTTTAAAAATCCAGGGCCCCCATTTAACAATCCTCTCTTGAAAGGCAAAGCTCTCCTAAAAGCAAAAACTCTAAGTTTTTTCTTATACATCAGCCAGAACACGCCACCTAGCCGAAGATCAGCCAGCACACAAGCCGAAAAAACGTATGCGCCATCTAGCGGAATTGTTAATTGATCATGAGAGGTGGTAAAAATTTCATGTCAAGATAAATATAGATCTGCTTTCATTCCTTCGGTCAGACTCACCCAGACTGGCCGAAAATAATGAACTTGCCCATTCCTAAGGCTATACTGGTGACAGACTGGTCCAAAAGTTATAAGTTTTTATGGTGAGACATGCACCGACGTCCAGACCATACATAAACACACTACTTCATCCACGTTGGACTTTGTGTACACATCTTACAGCCTCTCAAAATTTTGAGCAGAAATTATATTCAGCTAATGGGTCTATAGTCTTTGGGATACACGTGACCGATCTTCCTCGCCTTTGGTAGGAAAGTTACACGAGCAGCTCTCAAAGAGTGCGGGACATGATTCAGCCTTATGCACCAATCGAATATTATTTTAAGCCATTCAACGACCGCCATACTTCAAACTTGTAGCATGGCCGGGAATATACCATCTGGGCCCGGCGATTTAAACTTAGAAAACGTTTTCACTGCCCATTCTATCTTGGTATCGGTCACTAAGCCCGGCATTACTAGCTCCGTGATCGAAGTGTGAGTTATGTCTGCTGGCTCTTCTAAACCGTCTTCCGATAGGAAATGTGTTTCGAGAAGCACCTCAAGAGATTCCTCACTATTACGTGACCATTCCCCGTTCTCTTTCTTTATTAGTCCCTGGACTATGTTTCCCTTTGCCAGACTTTTTTCAACCGTGATGTTTCGCTGGAACACTCTATGTCCATACAGAAACTTTTCCATGAGTTTCTCTTCGCCCTGGTAATTTCACTCTTGTAGATCCTCAGTAGATCCCTGTACTCGTTCCGACACGCTTCGCTTTCTGCGGTCTTTGCGAGCTTACAAATTTCTTTTACCTGTCTTCTTAGAACACTCAGCTCATTGATTTTCCTCTGAATCTTCTTAGAGGGCAAGCTTTGTTATACGCAGTTATAGGCGTCCTTGTTAGGAATTCATTCGACTCCTGCAGTTCCTCCACATTGGCAACCTCTTTGGGTTGTCCCTGTTTTGTTTCTACATGTTTCTGGAATTGAGTACAGGTCGTTGACCTAGGGTTTCTAAAGGTTCCTCCCTTCTCTACCCACTTTAGGGGGATGCTGAAGCTGATATACGCATGGTCGGAGAAGGATGGTCTATAAAGAACCATCCAATCATAGCTTTACATACCACGCTCGGAGCTCAATGTAATATCCAGAACATTGCTGGATGTTGGACCAATGTATATAGGGACATTTCCCTGTTGACTATCTGCAAATTGGTTTGCAGGATGTAACAAAATAGAGATTCGCCTCTCTCGTATCTGCTCCTCCCCACGCATTGTGGTTGCATCTGCGCCGATGACCAACCGCCCTTTGCGCCCTTCTTCCTGTACTAACCTTTTGCACTCCATCGGTGGAACCTCCGCAGCATGGGCCATGTAGAAGGACGCCAGGATAAATGCCTGCGTTTCTTTTGCTCAACGGCCACCGCTACGAGATCCTCAGTGGTGTAATTAGGCAGCATATATGAGTGAAGCTGTTTCCTTACCAATACTACCGCTCGCACCCGTCCTTCCGGTTGCGCGTAGTAAACGCCAAACCCGCACGCGCTAATTCCAGAAACCTTTCCTCCCGATGAGAGCCACGGCTACTGGATCAGCGCCACGTCAAACGAACCCTCCTCAAGGGTTTGGAGGAGTTCGCTCGACGCCAGTTTACTGTGTTGGAGGTTTATCTGTAGGACTTGCAGCACCTTCGTCTTGATGTCGTCGTCCTCCCTTTTCCCTTTTGGTTTAGAGTATTCGAGGCCCCATTCAGCCTCTCGTGACTGTTGTGCCGGGTGTTCCTCTGTGCGAGTCACAGCACCATTTGGCGGTTGGTCCTCTTCTGGCACCTCCGTGGTGACGTCGGGAACCTCCACCTGCCTTTTTCCCTTAGGCTTTTGAGGTCCTTTTCGACTTCACCCACCTCTAGGGTGTTAGGGTGTTTATCCTCGGGACTTCTTTCCTGAGTCGCATGTAAATTTTGCCAGTGCCAAAGTAAATTTTGACAAGCTACATGTACAAAATATCCCCCGCCTGTTCTTTTATTTGGAAGATGTAGAACTGACCATCTTCGGTAGGCCGAGATACAGTAAGTACCTCCCAATCCTGTGTCGTTATGTTCGGATTCTGATTCTGCAGAAGTCGCATTGTATCCTCCGACTCCATCACGCATGGTATCCATACCTTAACTTTTGGTACCGTGGGGATTTGCGCTTTATCCACCACCTCAAACCGCGCGTTCGTGCCTTGCCTTTGGAGGTTTGGAACCACTCCTCCAGCCACCGCAAGCTCGCGATATTGTCGCACGCTATCATCTTCACACCATTATACCATCCCCCCGGATCAAAGGTTGGAAGGGGATTACTTGGTTGTTCCAGCATCATCTTAAGCATTGAGCTAATAAGCTCCCTTTCCACAGATCTCCACCTTTCAGTAGTCACTTGTCCGAAAGGACTGCTACGGTCAACCAGCGCCACAGTCAGTGACTGATTTGCAACATCACTCATCTTCTCGGGAAAAGCAGGAGTCTTAGTGTTATCTCCCTTTGCACCTCCGAGAAAGCCGGAGTCTTAGCTTTAACTCCCTTTAGCACTTCCGAGAAAGCCGGAGCCTTAGCGTTATCCCCCTTTGGCGTATCCCCTACTTCCGTGTTTTAAAGCTTCCTCTGACTCGCAGCTTTCGAAGTAGTTGCTACCTCGCTATTGGATCCCATCTGACTTACAGCTTTTGGCTACTTGTCTTTTCTATGCGACTACCCTGCCGGCGGCTCTAGGACTGGGTCCTTTCTGCCTCTTGAAAGCAGGCTTGTCGCCTTCCGCCGAACGTTGCCTCTTCATTAACCCATTCGACGCTCTTCCTCCTCGTACCGGTTGCACAACCGAGGGTCTCTCACAGCAAACCTTTAGAACTGCCTACGACCTACTTCTTCCTCTTCATGGGCCCATTCCTAGCGCTCGACCTCCACTTCTGTTGGGTCGACAACTGCTTCCAAGCGTTGTAAAATTCTTAGTGCTGGACGATACTGCGAGAGAGCTCTTTTACTTCCTCTGCTCCGTACCCTTCTCCACTCTTCTACTCCGTTTTCATTTGTGTGATTCTCCAACACGGAGTTCATTGAATCAGAACTACTCTCGCTCCCCGAGTCCGACGCATCGCTTAATTTGTATTTGTCGTCCTTGGGTTGCGACTCAGTCCTCCTCTTTACATCTTCCTTATTACAATCAGGTAATGAGTCGTTCATCTTGCCCGACATCGCGGGTTCAGCGGCCCAGTATTATATACGGGGAAAGAACCGTCCGCCACAGCAACGCAACTTACTGCGGTAAGGCCATAAATACTTCCCCAGGTGGCCTGGTATCGGGAAGAATCCATTCGAAAACAGCCGAATTTATCCCATGGCTGCAAATCGTCAAATATCCACGGTCCGCATAACACCCTGGATTAGGGGTTGGCAGTTCTTGGTGACCGGCATCCCGTCGCCCTCCTATGAGGCGAAACGGTGTAGATGTCCGGATGCTATCCTAAAGAAAGCAAAAAGAGCTTTCTTCGCCTGTACTCGACTCTACGGCAAAACGTGTGGGGATATCTCCAAAAATAGTATACTGTACATTTAATACTGTTTTTAGGCCAATAGTCACCTATGCTTCCTAGTTTGGTGGCAGAAGGCTACGCAAAGAATGGCAACAGCAAAACTAAGCAAACCACATCGACTAGTTTGCATTGCAAATCCTTAATGACCGGGGTGCCAAAAACAAGGTTTTGTTAGGATGGGTTCCCGGACATCAGGGACATGAAGGTACTGAAAATGCAGATTATAGATTAAAGCAAAGCAGGGTGCTATAGCAGCATTCTATGATCCAGAGCCCTTTTGTGGACGCACAAAAGCACACACCAGGGAAACCATAAGTAATTGGGTAACAAAACCATTCAGACGTCGAAAAAATTAGCCAAACTCATTAATCTAATCAGGCTGGACCTAAGAACTCTCACTGGGTACTAATCGGAGGTACTATTTGGAGAATAAAACGCCGGTTCACATTATCAGCGAATGGGTCGCTCTCGCAAGGCAGCGACTCTCCCATCTAGGTGGTGTGACTCTTAATCCCTATTTGATATGGAGTAAAAAGCCTGGAGTGGTACTTAGAGACATCAAAATCCCTCGCAAACAAAATTAGACTGAAAAGGCATGCACAATATACATGTTTTATGCCGACTCCGAACGGCATCTGCAAGGCAGATGAGTTTTCACTGAGAGCTTTTCATGGCAGAAATACACCCGGAGCGCTTGCCAAACACTGCCGAGGGGCGACCCCGCTTAGAAAAATTTTCTTCTAATTGAAAAACCTTATTTCTAAAATTTTGATGTTGCTTTGCCCGGGAGTTGAACCCAGGGCATACGGTGTGATAGGCGGAGCACGCTACCATCACACCACGGTGGCCGCCAAAATATTTATACAATGACTAATATCTAAAATTAGGTCAAACTATTATGCTGACGCAAAATATATGTACCAATAATGTATATAACTTTAGCTTGTAAGTATTATTGTAAGTACGTATGTGCAGAATAGGAAATTCTGTATAAATAATAATAAAGTATTTCTACAATAAAGACAATCACTTTTGTACGCTACACATCAGCGGAACTTCTTTTATTTAGTTTAACTTTACATGGCGATCCTGCCAGGTCAGATCAAACATCAGCACAATTGCTTAAACGATCTGACTGATCAGAGATCCTGCCAAGTTTTTTTTTGTTTGTACAAAAAACGGGAAAAGGGATCTCGCGTTGTAACGCGTACAGCAGTAGAGCTAGAATACTTTAACGCGTACAGCAGTAGAGGTAGAATACTGCATTTCTCCCACCGATCCAGTAATTTCAAAAAGGCTATAAATCAGGATCCAGACGATGAATTAAATTGCGCAGAAGAATCAAATGATATTGCATTATCCAACAATATAGAACAACCAAATGATATTGCAAAAAACTTCAAGCAACAACAATAGCTACAGATAGGCAAAGCATAATCGAGTGGAATATTATCACAGAATAACAACATCATTAAACCGTGTATATTTTGGCAACAGCAAAATAACTCTCTGACTGACAGAAAGTTTTATAAGTATATTTAGAATCAATTGAGTGGCCTTATGGACGCTTTACTATGAGCAAAAACTTTTGTTTTTGCTTATTTATTTTTTTAAATAGAACTAATTCAAGTTTGAAATTTTAAGTTAATTTTGTTTTATTAAAATTTAAAGAAAAATGTTTTGAAAAAAAAAACAGAAGTATCAAGAAAAGTAAGATATGCCCTAAAAAATTTGAAAAACAAAAAAAAACATATATATAAAGTAAAAAGCTACCTTGTTAAAATTTAAGGAAAAATGTTGTGAAAAAATAACGAAATATAAATAAAATTAATATATATTTCAAATATTTTGTTAAAATAAAAAAAAAATCAATTCGTTATAAAAGAAATAACAACTAAGTGAAGAGTAAAATGGAATTTCATAGGATAAAGAATGAAATCAAAAATTTTATTTAGTCTCTTTCTCACAGAAGCAGGAAAATAATTATAGAGAATTTCAAAATGTCGTGGTGGACAAATATTGCGAACGACATCCTGATAGCGATAGCCAGATACGAATTAGGGAAAGAAATTTTGAGGTATCAGAGAATAGAATGGTTAAATACAAACCGCCAGCCAAGTTAGATATAAAAATTTGCCAAACATTCCAGATGTTTGGTTATCAGTCCTAATTTGTGCATTCATGATATTGATCATCACAATAGCTATGATGCTCAAAAATTACATGAAGCACAATATAGGCAATTGAAAAAGTGCAACAGCGCCTCTAAAAATTTTTTTTCTCCCCAAATTTCCAAACTCAAAGCTGAGGAAAGGCAATAAATAATTGAAGTAAACCACAAATAGTGTTATGTTCGAGTAGAACTCATGCACTCAAACTATAAATTTGACTCATTCTCTCACGGCTTACATTATTTACGTATTGCTATTGAACTGTTTAGTATGTAAAACATATGTGTGCATAAGTATGTATTGCATTTAACCGAAGGTAGAATTGAGCTGTACAAGAAATAGTCAGTCGCGCAGTGAGCAGCAAAGAATAACGTTGTTAAGCACAGATTTAATAATTAATATTGAATAAAGTTGTTGTTGTATACTAAACTGGCGCAGTCGGTAGGATACCGAAAATCATTCGTATACACACAACGTTGCTTAAAATTTTTTGTTGCTCACTGTTTCGTTCGCGCTACGTAAGACTTGTAAAAGCCCATGCAAAAGGGCAAATAAAAGTCACATTGCAAAAAATCATACGATTTCATCAACGCATGTCGCCAAAGGGAGAAAAAACAACGGAATCTAAGGAATCACCAGAAGCCTGGGTGAAGCAGAACGCACAAAATATGCAGGGGATAATTTGCGGTAGAATGTCGACCTTTGGGAATTTGGAACCGTTCACTCTGGAACATCCAGAAAACTGGACTTCATAAATCGCTAGGTTCGATCTATATTTGTTGGCCAATGACGTATAGGGTAATGATCGCCAAAAGGCCGTATTTCTTACATTAGCCGGAGCACCTATGTCATTGGCCTCGCCTCGTCAGGTGAGTGAACTTAAGATAGACGAAATAAAAACGATTTTAACAAGTCATTTTTCACCCCGGCCATCGGAAATCGCCGCATATTTCAAATTCCAAAAACGCGACCAACAAACAAATGAGACATTTTCTGAATACGTTGCGGCGTTGCGCAAATTGGCTGTTGATTGCAACTTCGGAGTGTCCTTAGACCGCATGCTTCGTGATCGCTTAGTATGTGGACTACGTGATGAGGTATTACAACGCAGCCTTTTAGCAGAAACTGACCTAAAACTACAAAAAGTTATTGATCGAGCTACTGCAGCAGAATCCGCATTTAAACATGCATCTGAAATGCGCAATCTAGAACCCGTTAACCAAGTAGGGGTCAGCAACAATACTCGCCAAGATCGTATGAAATTCCGTAACAAACTTAATTTGAAAACGAAACCATGCAATGGATGTGGTGGCTCCCATTCCCGCTGCCAATGTCCACATCGAGAAACAATCTGCTCATCTTGTGGCACTAAAGGTCACCTTCAACGCGTATGTCGCTCATCGGCATCTAATTCTGGCCATCAGCAAAAACCAACGCGTTCATCAGGTCGCTCGAAGAAGCAAAAGCCACCACAATCCATTAATCAAATTTTACCGCTGACCGATTTAAAGAAATCAACTACTGTCAGTATCAATAAACATAATTGCACATTCGAAATCGATTCGGGTTCCAACCACACCATAATGCCGTCAAATACATTTGAGCGTGTGTGGCCAGTAAGCAAGCCAATCATGCATACTTGTTAATTTTCAACGGAACGAAATTCCTATATTAGGAATGTTTGATAAGGACGTCTCATACAACGGACGTCAAGTCAACTGTTTACCCATCGTTGTTGTAGAGGGCAACCGTTCCAACGTACTAGGGTGTAATTGGTTCCCTCCATTAGGAATCAGCATTCATGGCGTCAATGCTATTGAGGAATCCGCATCGTCGGTTAAAGGTATCTTAAAACAATTTGATCACCTCTTTACAGAGGAGCTTGGCTGTTTCAAAGGGAGCCCAGTTTCTCTTCACATCGATGCAGCTGTTCAACCTATACGATATCCACCTCGTCGCATTCCATTAGCCACCAAGACTCTTGTCGAAGCTGAAATAGACCGCCTGGGTGCGCAAGGGATATTGATGCCAATTGAGTACTCGGACTGGGCTACACCTATTGTGCCAGTTCCTAAAAGTGATGGAACTATTCGCATTTGTGGCGATTATAAGTCTACGCTCAACAAAGCATTAAAGCCACACAACTTTCAGATACCAGCTACCAACACTTTACTATCTTCTATTGAGGTTGGCAGTATATTTGCAAAAATTGATCTTGCACAGGCATATCAGCAGCTGCAAGTCGACGAGAAATCATCGTTGTTGCAAACAATAGTCACTCACAAAGGCGCTTTCAGGGTTACGAGACTCCATTTCGGGATCTCTTCGGCACCTGGAATATTTCAAACCTTCATAGAAACGCTCTTAAGAAATATCCCAAGTGTGTTGCCATATTTTGACGATATTGTTGTAATGGGAAAAACTGAAAGTGAACTTGCAAATCGCTTGCAAGAGGTTTTCAACCGGTTCGACAAAGCAGGCCTTAGATTGCGAAAAGACAAGTGTTCTTTTGGGGTTTCAACAATCGAATTTCTGGGATTCAGGCTGGATTCATAGGGAATTAGGCCATCACAGAACAAAGTCAAAGCTATTCAAAACGCTCCTTCTCCCAAGGACAAAAAACAGCTACAGGCGTTCTTAGGCCTCCTAAATTTTTGTCATTCATTCTTGCCAAACAAAGCAACAATCGCAGAGCCACTGCATCGACTGCTTGATAAAAATTGCCATTGGAGTTGGAAAACAGAGCATCAACAGGCGCTCGAAAACCTGAAACAGCTCCTAGTATCTGAACGTTGTTTAGTGCACAACAACCAGAAATTGCCTCTTATAGTAGTGTGTGATGCATCGCCATACGGGATTGGCGCTGTTCTAAGCCACCGCATGGATGACGGCTCGGAGAAGCCGATTGCGTTCTACTCAAGGACTTTAACGAAAGTAGAACGAAATTACGCCCAAATCGATCGGGAAGCTGTGGCTTTGATAGCAGGTGTAAAAAAATTTCACGATTACTTATATGGTCGTAAGATTATCTTGGTCACCGATCATCGGCTCCTTTGGGGTATTTTCAATACGACCAAACCCGTACCTAACGTAATATGAGTGCAAATGCTCCGCCGGCGTATTTTTCTAAATGCATACGATTTTGAAATTGTACACCGTTCCGGTAGGAAGTTGGCAAATGCTGATTTTTTGAGTCGGTTACCACTAGCCGAAGAAAATCAAAAAACTAAAAAGGATGTACTGATGATAGAAACGCTCAACGAACCTATAATAGACGCAAAGCAAATTGCTGCACAAACTGCTAAAAACTCGGATTTGGCGAGGGTTCTCAGCTGGGCGTTAAGGGGGTGGCCGCCAAGTATGAGGCGATCAGACAAGCTTTACGCGTATTATGTTCGGCGCCAAGAAATCTCATCTTTGAAAGGGTGCCTACTATGGGGAAATAGAACCATCATACCTCCCGAAAGCAGACAGGTTGTCCTCAGCGCATTGCATACTGGTCATCCAGGCATTGTACGTACGAAAGCTTTAGCAAGGAGCTATGTTTGGTGGCCCAATATGGAAACGGAAATCGAAAATATTGTAAAGTCGTGTAAAGACATGGTTCACGTCAAGTGAATCGAAACGAGACTGCACACGCCCCAATTCATTGGTGGGAAACAACGAAAAATCCGTGGTCACGCCTTCACATTGATTTTGCTGGACCTTTCCGTGGCAAGTTGTTCCTCATAGTTGTGGATTCGTTCTCAAAGTGGCTTGAAGTTTTCCTGGTCAAGTCAACCTCATCGCAATCGGCTATCAAACCACTCAGATCACTATTCCCAACTCACGGCCTACCCGATCAAGTAGTATCAGACAACGGGACAGCTTTCACATCTGAAGAATTTAAAAAATTCATGCAAGACAATTTAATACGGCACATTCGTTGTGCTCCATTCCACCCATCTTCAAATGGACAAGCGGAAAGAATGGTCCAGACAACTAAAGACTTTCTGAAGAAAACACCAGAATGGCAGGACATCGATTTGAAATTGGCAAGATTTTTGTTCAGCCAACATATTACACCACATACGTGTACTGGTCATTCACCTGCCGAGCTTATGTTCAAAAGACAACTAAAAACATATTTCGATAAAATACATCCGCATGAGCTGTCAAATAATGCAAACCAAAAACCAGTAAGCGAGAAGTCTTTCAAGGATGGAGACCTAGTTTGGGGGTGGAACTATTCGTCAGGTCCTAAGTGGAATCCAGCGAAAATAACTGCCAGAAATGGACCCATATCGTATAATGTGATGCTCAACGACTCGCGTATCATAAAACGGCACATTGATCAAATACGGCCCCGACAGATTGCCGAAGCATCGGAAGATTTAGGTTTGCCTAACAAAGACCTAGACGCTGACACTTCATCAGAGTCTATTACGTCAGAGGCAAATAATCCGTCTGTCACACCACCATCGCCATTCGTTTCGGAAAGTTCCCCGCAACAAAGTTCCTCTCCCTCTCCTTAGCACATCAAGCGGATCATCGGGATGCAGATGACACATCTGATGTTTCTACTCCACGACGATCCAAAAGAGCTCTAAGACCGCCGGAGTATTATACTGTTCCTGGGCGTTAAATTTGACTCATTCTCTCACCGCTTACATTATTTAGGTATTGCTATTGAACTCTTTAGTATGTAAAACATATGTATGCATAAAGCTGGAGACATTGGTGCTTTATGGGTAACCGTATCGGTAACCTTTTAACAGATGATTCGACCAACCTTATGAAAATCAATGCAATCGATTATTGGTGCCGCTAAGGTCGTAACCGTATCGTAGCCAACCAACTGGGTTTTGGTTTACCGTCGTAACGATAAACAGCTGATTATGTTAGGGATACGGATACAGCGATACGACATACGGCACCAATGACTCCGGCTTAAGTATGTATTGCATTTAACCGAAGGTAGAATTGGCGGCCACCGTGGTGTGATGGTAGCGTGCTCCGCCTATCACACCGTATGCCCTGGGTTCAACTCCCGGGCAAAGCAACATCAAAATTTTAGAAATAAGATTTTTCAATTAGAAGAAAATTTTTCTAAGCGGGGTCGCCCCTCGGCAGTGTTTGGCAAGCGCTCCGATTGTATTTCTGCCATGAAAAGCTCTCAGTGAAAACTCATCTGCCTTGCAGATGCCGTTCGGAGTCGGCATAAAACATGTAGGTCCCGTCCGGCCAATTTGTAGGGAAAAATCAAGAGGAGCACGACGCAAATTGGAAGAGAAGCTCGGCCTTAGATCTCTTCGGAGGTTATCGCGCCTTACATTTATTTATTTTTTTAGAATTGAGCTTTACAAGAAATAGTCAGTCGCGCAGTGAGCAGCAAAGAATAACGTTGCTAAGCATAGATTTAATAATTAATATTGAATAAAGTTGTTGTTGTATACTAAAAATAGTAAACTACAAAATGACGCAATCGACAGTAAAGGCAGCACCATTAGCCCTGCACAAATTGAACATCAAATCAAGAATTTGCATAATTCACATTAAATACCACAGTAGTTTCTATGGAAGTTATCAAAATAACATCCCTAAAAGCTGTCAAAGACGAAGATTTATACCACAGCCCTGACAAAATTGGTGTCAGTTGATATATGCAAAATACAAAAACTATAAAACGAGCCCATAACAGCAATAATGAAGAAAAGTCACGAAGAGAACCTATAAAAATATATAAAGCGCTATATAAATTTGCAGCAAAAAGACATGTCGCGCTCGTTTCATCTTAGGATAGAAACGGTAGCGTAGGGAATACAAACAACCTGATTAGGACAATTGCTAATCAGGCTGTGCCTGCAATCTAGGACTTGTTAAGAATAAAAAACACAGTTGTTTTTATTGGTGATAAAGAATGAAATATTTACTCGGTAGGCAAATTTAAAAATAATAAAAAGGTACCCCAGTTCTCAATTATCAAATAATTGCGTTAACTTTAGAAGTTAAAATAATTCTTCATTAATATCATGACGATTCTGTCTTGGTGGCCGCCGCAGAAATCGCATGACACACATAAGATCAAAAATATATTGCTGGAAAATACGAAAAATCCAAAAAGTATAAAGATATGAAATATTTTTGCATCGACTGTACCATCCGTTCTAGCTGACCTACTGCTACTATAAACTACCTCCCTCTTCCGTCAACAACTACAACTCCTCAATTGTTTATACCAGGGATGCACCTTAACGTTAAGCTAGTCGTATATCAAAAAATTTCCACCGTTTCCGTTGAAACACTTCGAAATATTATCGATACAGGAATTATCAAGATAAATTGTATCTCGTTTTTAACCGAAAGGAAAAGCTTTCATTAACGTTAAAAACGTTAACAAAAACGTGATACTTTATGTTTGAATTGTGCTGGCTGAACAATTGTGGTGTGTCGCAAACTCGGCAACGGAGTGGAGGCACCACAATTGCGTTTGGTTTAAATTTAAAATGGAAAGGAAAAAAGAGGCGAGATATATTTCTCGTTATAATAATGATTTTATTTGGAGTGAAAATTATAATTAGTACAATAGTTTACCTTGTATAAAACTTGTGGCGGGGCTTCTCGGGACGGCTGGTTGTAGTTCGCTCAACGATCGCTGAAAAAGTAGACGGTTGCCTTGTCGAGGACAACCGTTGAACCGCGGAAAAAAGTCTCCGGTTTTAAGGGGAAGCTTCCCCACATAGTTGTACCGGCATGCATGTATATGTGTACGGACAACATAACCCTACCTATGCACATACATACATGCATGTGGGCGAACTAGTGGTCGATAAAGGGGTGCTATTAGGGTGGCGCGAGTTGATATGAATTTAGGCTTCGGGCCTAAACATGCCGGCCCCCTTGCGATACGCAACAGCTCAGACTCCGCCCGAGCTGCCCGACCACGATTTGTCTTAAAACTACATTCTAAATTAAGCGGTGCGCGCCGGATGGCGCGCCGGCATCCTCCTTGCCTCCGCCGTGACCTAGAGCTAGGACGATAGAACAAAAAATTTATGGAAACCGTAACATATATTTCTTGCCATTCATATAAACTTCATTTATTTCGGGAAATGTACAATTTACATGTTTAAACTTACAATAAACTAATTAAGTAGACCTAAATAACCGTTAGGGTATGCTAGATCGGGTGTGTCCCCGAAAGCACCCACCCGAAGATCGTGCTTTGCGCGAGTAGCGATCCAAAAGATGGTGGTAATGTGCCCGACGTCATGATTTCGGCGTAGACGTCGCCGCCAAGAACGAGGCGAATTGGGGTGGACGCATAAAAATGGGGGTCCGCAAGTCGGATGTGCTCGTAAGGAGCCGCGACGCTGGGGTCGACGTTGTAAGTGGGACTGACGCGCCTGAAGTCGTAGACGCAGACTGCGTGAGTCGTCACCGTCTTACTCTGCCCATGTTTGCCTCTAAAGCGAATAAAACAGCCGGTTTCGCCGTCGGCGTTGGTGGTCGGCAGTGCTAACTCTCGCGCCAGCCTGCGGTCGATCGTTGTGCGGGGGGAAAATGCGTCTATTAGGGCACGAATGAGGTGCAGACGCCCTCCGGCTTCCACCTTCACGATCGCAGTCGGCGCCAGAGCAGCCATTGGCCGAAGGGTTGGGCCGGCTGAGGCGCGGGCCGGAATGACCCCGTTCCGGAATGAGCTGTATTGAGGTAGCTGGCGTGGCCGAGTGGCCAGTTTACCGTCTCGATGATCGTCCTTCACGTTTCGTATCGCGTGTAGCTGGCGCGGCCGAGGGGCCAGTCTACGATCACGCGTTGATCGATGTGCTTGCGTGCGTTGTTGCGTAGGTGGGCGGAACGGCCGTGATTCCGCTCCACTTTTTCCTCGTCGTTCGTGTGCTAATAGGGGTCGGAACGGCCGTGGGTCCGATCCCCTAGTGTCGGAATTTACTATATGGGAGCCCGCTCCACTCCCGGATGGCAGTTGTGGTTCTTCTGCAAAGGCCGACTCGGACGCGTGGAGAGACAGCGCCTCATCCATCGTCCCGTCGTCCACCTCTTGCATAGTGGGCATCCGCTCATACCCTTCTTCCTCTTCTTCCATGACCAGCTGGTTCCAGCTCTTCGGCGGTTCTGGCTCGGACGACAAGTCCTCCATCGACAGGTGCAGCGTGGTATGATGGTTGCTACCACATCTTCGGCACCTGCCCTGACTCGTGCATTCTCGTGCACGATGTACCATTGAAAGACAATTTTGGCAGTACTTGGCCTTTATAATTTCGCGCAGTCGTTGCAGCGGGGACTTCGCGCGGTATATCGGGCATGACCTGATGGGGTGTTTTGCGTCGCATAAATGGCACGGCTTTGGGTAACGAGCGGCCTGGCGCTCAGTCCTCCTTCTTAGCGAAGCATAACGAGTCATTCTATTGAGAGTATGGAAGAAAATAAAGGAAACTCGTTGAGTTGTTATGACTGTGTCACGCTTTCGGTGGCGAGTAAGCCCTAGTTTATTAAATTGCATATTGCGTATAGGCAGGGTGAAACTCTGTAGCTGCCTAAGAAGATATTCGCCCATGTTATGTGCATGGTCTCTTTCAACGCGCATTATTTGTCTTGGGCTTTAGTGCCTTATTTTATTTATTTTTGCGTCACCCGGTAGCGTTTTAGTTAGCCATGGGCACGCTAGTGCTGCAGAAAAATGGACATTTAAGTTGCTTGGTACTCACATTTTGGTACCGACCCGGGTAGAGAGTGTTTAATGTGGGATCTTTCGAGTCGTTGTTATTTGTGTTGTTGGTGCTAAAAACCAACAACTTTCCTGCCCGCCACAAAAAAAATGTTTGGACAGCAAAATGTTATGCTATATAAAGAAAAAATATAAAATCTTCGTTTTGGACGAGGCGAAAAATTTGTCGAATGACCCATTCTTTTGTATTGCCCTTCGATTATTTGTTCAACGTTTCCCGATTACGCTTGTAGTCCTGTTTTATTGATGGTCTTTAATAAAAGGCACGGTTCCAGAAGTGTAGTTGGCTCCGATACCGATTTGCCAGAAACGGGTCTTTGGGTACCCGTTTGCATCTTTTCATGCATTCCTAATATAATGTGCATTTAAACTCGGCATATATATGTACATACGTTGGTCTAAGTATATGGGCAGTCAGTGCGCGGACTCTATCGCATTGGTACATTTACCAACCTTTTGACCCATTTTCATTTTCTACTACTACTCCCATGGAGGCCCAAAATCTACCAATATTTTCAGTATTTTCGCATTGAGAACCAAGACTGTGCCGAGCCCACCCAACTAACCTTAGGAGGCTTTACTGACCAAATCAGTCAATTTTGAAAAATTTGTGAAGAACTTAAACAGGAAATAATTTTTTGATTAGAGATATGTAGTAACTGAGCACGCGAATATTTTCTGCGCTATTTTTCTCAGGTTTTTTTTTTTTGAATAATGTGAACGACAATAAGAAGTTTTACGTAAACGATAACACGCTGAAATTGGTTATTTTGCGGCAGTATTTGGTACCTGGGAAAATTGTTGGGTAGGTAGACGTTTTGGTGCATGTTTGTCAGTATCTCACACTCACGACACAGGAAAAAAGTGAGTATCGCATAGGCATAAGCTATGTAGGTATATACAAATCTACATGTAATTTTGTCTTGTTTACGTGTTTAAAGTGTAATTTCCTTGAAATGCGCGTTATTTGTTTTACAATAAATTATTAATTGTTTGGTACAAATATGAATTGTAGCTATTGTTTTCTTGGTACAAAATCTACCAACTACTGCTATTTTCATTTTTTTGTCTCCCAACATTTTTCTCTCCGCGCACTGGTCTGAGCATACCAACATGAAAGGCAAAAAAAGTGCACATTCATACACAGCCGTGTATAGAATGTAAAATTCCTATGAATTGAAACAAACGGGACTAATATCGAAAGATTTTTCCGTTGTTTCATTCTTTTACTATGGCGCGTGGCTTGCGTAGCACTATTAATTGCATGGTGGAGGCATATGCGTCGCGGAAAGAAATTTACCGAAAGTATTATATTAAAAAAGTGTCTGAAATTTTGTAAAAAAAATTAAAAGATTAACAATTGCCGACTATGTTAATTTCGTGTGAGCTACGGTGGTGGATCGTTGGTATGCGCTGACCAGCGTCAGGATTTGTCACTAGGACAATCTACGAGTATATATTCATGGAAAGAGACGGTCGAAAAACTAGAGCAACGGGGAATCTCATCAGGAAGCCTTTCGACGTCGGCAAGGTCAGTTTCCGCTATCACTGTACTGTTCCTGGTATCCTCAGACTTCATTTTCACATTGAGCGACGATATAGGACAATTCGCAGCGTTAAAACTGGTAGTGGGTGACAAAGCATCCATTTTGTCGCAAGATACCCGCAAGCAATTCGACACTTGCCAACAAATTTATGATTTGACAGCTCTAGTATAGTATTTTCTTTTGCAGCACGAACGGCTTTAACTTTTTTTGAGTGCTGACTTATAATTGCACGTTTATTTAAGCCAAAACAAGAGGAAACTGTTTTCATTTAGTCGTAACAATTTAAAAAAATAGTATTTTGACACCTTCTGCTAAGCCATCTAATAGAGCCAAATTGGTACCTGATCCAAATGTCTCAACAGACTTTAGAGAGCAATAAGTTGGAGTTAGGGGTAAATGTGAATTTTAAATTTAGAGTGAACGGATTTTACAATGCTTTAATTCATAATTGGCTGTATATGCTAAAGTGAAACTACTTTACAACTACTCTACAATTTCGTGTTTTTTTTTTGACAAGTTTACTTGAATGTCCCCACTCACTGTAAACAATTAAGTTGGGTTATGTTTGTATCTTTGTGAATTATCGTTGTAATTCAGCAGCTTAAATGTTTCTAAGGTGCGTTCAGATGATGATAAAGTTATCTAGTATTTAGATCCAATAACTTGTGTTACAGCTGCGACAACATCGTGCCTGTGGTAATGCATTTAGCTTCTAGTGTTTTGGCATATGGCATGGGTATATCAACGCCACATACACGCCATACGGGTGCACCCAATATGGAAGAAAGTTTCGTCCTCCGTAATAGGTAGGTATCTTTAATCTTTTCGCTGTTTGCTATTTAGCAATGGCTATAGGCGATGTAGATTTGTTTGTTTCATTCGTTTGCTTGCGAAGTGTAATTCGTTTTTTTTCACTTTAAAACTGGATGCTGTGCATTTTTAAGTATAACTAACTTTACTTATTATTAATTACACCATTCTTCTTCCAATTTCACTGCGAAAAAAAATATTTCTTCTGTAATTATTGCGCTACAATTTTAGTTTTTGGCTTGATATACCAATGCATATGTACAATTCTTAGCTGCAAGGGTATTAGCTTCATTTCTGGTAATCGCTAACCAGGAGTTAAATGATAATTGTCTTGCTTTATTCCATTATTTGGAGTATGAAGTTGGGAGGTTTCTTTGGCTTATATGGTTTGTGGGATGGTTGCCCGTTAAAACAACAAAACCCGACGGTAACTACAAAATGTCAGCTTTTATACAAGTATTTTACTTGTATGATCTTTTTTCAGCATATTTTTAATTTTACTTGAATTAAATTAAATATTTTGAAAATCTAGATTGTTAACTAAACAAAATTTAAAACACGACGCATACAAGCGTACAGATTCCAAATTGCGTGCTTACATAATACAGATAGGATTTCCAAACAATCTTAAACGAAATAATGTTTTTCCGCTACCACAAATGTTTAGATAAAATTTGATACTTAAATTTTGATTTGATAATTAAATTTCGCAACTTTTATTATAAGTACTTATAAGAAAGAATACCTGCACTCTTACGAATTTATTCACCACTAGACCTTGACTACAAATGCCGACCTCAATAATTTCTAAAGACTTTAGGTGGGGGGGTCCTTATGGCCTAAAATGTGAGAGCATACATACATATGGAAAGGTA
This sequence comes from Eurosta solidaginis, assembly GCF_040869045.1. Lineage (NCBI taxonomy): Eukaryota > Metazoa > Arthropoda > Insecta > Diptera > Tephritidae > Eurosta > Eurosta solidaginis. Next base: position 214,146,175 of record NC_090324.1, on the reverse strand, counting down.
GGTAGAGTTAATGGAATGTTGTTGCAATGGTAGCGCACAAAAACCCTGGCTGCAAAGAAGAAAATAGGTACTCCTATGAGCAAATTAAAAATAGGTTGTGTGTGTAACATAGTGACCCTCCACGGCCTTCACTGGTGGCATTCGAAAGTAATGACAATTACAATTGAGTTGGTGTTTACAGGAGCAAAGTATACAACTCAGATACATTTTTAAGTATTTATAGGATTATAAATATTTTAGTGCCAAAATTAATTACAGTCCAATGCTATTTGCGTACATTTATAACTTATATTAAACATCATGTATAAACTAAAATTAATAATACTTTATTCAAGTGTTCTACGCATTGTACATTCGCCCGCAACCACTCACTTAAGGCTTTCTCCACCAGCGTACCATCGATGTCATTTGTTTGCACATTACAACGAACTATAAATTGACGTTTGTAACGTCTACTCCAGAGATCAGCTAAACGTTGAGAGTTGGATGCATTTTCTGGCCCAAATAATGTTGTACTTGAAGGTGTCACACCTTTTCCATGCGCTGGAAATGCAATGCCCATTTCGTCTAGACTTTCTTTGCTTTGTGGACATATGAAAATCATTGTTGCAGAAGTCATACGCAGCATTCGTACTGTTAACTTTCTGCCCTTAATATCTAAATTGTTGCTGCAGGAGGTAAAGCCGGTATCTATAGGTGGTGCGCCATTCGTTCCATTTACTATTTCTTTGGAGTCAGTTTTTGCATCCATTTTGAAAACTTAAGATTGTCGTTGTTGGAAGGAATTTGGGCTATCGAAGTTTTGGTTACTGTAGAATTTTTTAAATTAAGCAAGTCACCGAACAGTAACAAATAATTTGGTGATAAAGAAAAGCTATCGTTTTATTTGTTTTCAATTTCATAAATTGTTCTAATATTAAAAAAATTTTTTTTTTTTTATTGCTTCTGATGTGGTCTCTATAGCGGGTAATTCACCTTGTTGCGGTGATTTAGTAATATCTGAACTTGATGTCACAGCACATTGACTGCGTGATTCAGATGGTGGACATACTTCTTCACGTTTCTTGGAACTTAAATCTATGGGTGTTTCTTCTATAATAACACCAACATCACTGCCACTTTCTTTCATGACAAGATATGCGGGTGATGCTAATGCTGTCACTTCCTTCGTATTTCCAGGGGTTTTGACAACACTTTCAATACAGTCATCGCTCAAACATACTTCCTCAACACTTGACGAATCTGTTTCATAGGTATCCATAAACAGTTTGGTGAATCGTGAACCGCATCGTCGATTAAAGTATTATTTTGCGGCAATGGGACAATATTACTCATTAATTCTTTGTGATTTTGTTGTCGTTGTGTTACACCATTAATGTGAGTGTTACTAGCATTTAATGCAGTTATTTGTGTAGGTATGTTTGAGAATCTTCTGATTCGGTTTGAACTTTAGTTTTGTTTTCATTTACTTTATCTGGAATATCTGTGACTTCTTCCGCCTCTGCAATAGCTTTCTTATTATTAAAAATTTAACAATTTTCTACCATAATAGCGTTCTCAGTAACAAAGCTTTGCTTTTTATTGACCTCTGGTAGTTGCTGTTGTTGTATTACGACTTGCCTACCTAATATATTTGCATTACACTTTGCATTAAATTATTTTCATAGAGTTCTTTTTTAACTTTTAACAATGGTGTTTGTATGACTTTGACTATTTTCGATGATGTCGGATCGGTACGCGGTATTGCTCTCCAAACATTTGTAGTCTTTGTTATGCGTACACGATTTCTTTTATCATAATTCTCACAACGCACCTCAACAATATGTGTATCCTCTTGTTTGACCCATGAAAGGATGGGATTAACACGTACGCACACCGTTGCATCGTCGTTGTGGTTGCTGCTGCTGCTGCTCTCTTTAGTGATAATAGCATCTGGCAATTTAGTGGGCGTAAACACTAAAGGTTTAGTTGCAGTAGGACTTTTGACGTTGCTTTTGTTTTTCCTTTTCTTTTCCTTTGGTGTGTTTTTTTTTTTTTGTTTTTTTTTTTTTTGTATCTTCTTGAGTTGCTACAACTATTGGTGTTGATGGTGGCGCTGCGGGTGCCGTTGCTATTTCTATAGGTGGATTGATTGTGCATTCATCGTTAAGATAACATTTCGGTTCACTTTTAATGTCAGATAGTAGTCCTGCCTTCGTTGTACGGCAGTGATCCTCAACCATTAAATTATAAAGTGCGTTTTTTTGTTTTTTACTAAATAGGCTTAAGTGTTCACGAATAGAACGGTATTGGTTGTTCGATTTTCGAAAATTTTTTGAACTGTTGTTATTTACGCTTTTAGTCAGTTGCCTACCCAGATTTTGGCTTATTGGAGATGTGTAAGGAAATATGTAGTAAACAAAATACCCATATCTCAAAAAAAAAAATTGAGTCTCGTTTGTTCATGGGTGGGGGTTAAGATACTTGGCTTGGATATCATACGTGGTTCCAGGCTCTGGATCAGGGACTGGTATCAGTCTTAGACCGGCCATAGTGACGAATTGTCACACGTGATTGGTTGTCACGTCCTGCACGAGGTGCCCCTGCTTCTACTGATAATGGCGGATCTAGAGGACAACTCGATAAAACCCGCATCCCTGAGTCATTGTGCCGAGCTCAGGGGAGGGAGGACCCTGTTAAGGGTCAAGATCGGTACTCAACGGTGACGAACCGGATTGTTAGGGACTTGATTTTGACTATGGATAGGAATTGATGACTTTGGGCTGGTAGGTGCAGTATTCTGCCACCTTAGTAGGTCGGGGTGAAACCCTATCGAAAAGGCTGGTAGGCTAATGCTGCACCTGCCCACGTCCCGTTAAAACCGTGGCGGGCCTCAAGGTACGTTCCGGCTCCGTCGCCGATAAGTTGGTGGTGTAGGTGCGGTTGAAGATTTTCCCGCTTTGCGTCCGGTCTGGCTCTGAACGCATTACTCATAAGGTAATGCGTCAACCCTCGCGTGGCCTCCCTGCGCAGCATAGATAACCACGGGACCGTTGAAGGGCGACTACACAATCGGCTCCGGATAGCGGCCTTGAGGGGGGACTTCTTAGGATGGACACGAAGACGAATAAAAAGGAGGGTAGGAGTGACGGCGAAAGTCGTCATGGTGCGAGGGACGCGACAGGTGCGGAGAGTGCTCCGAAGCAGGAAAGCTCCCGGCGGGTCAAAAGGGCTGATCACACGGATCAGCGCAGGGGTTTGGTTTCAAACCCCTTATGTACGGGTAGTTCGGGTAGTGGAGGGGTGTCGAAACCGACACCCAATGTAGGCCCATATGGGGCTGTGACAGGGAAAGGCAGAGGTCCGGCGAATGCGACGGACCAGCCCAGTACTAGTAAGGAAGCCCTTTCGCGAGGAGCTTTCCCAACGGGAGCCCTGGGGTCGAAGCCTGCCGGGAAAGGTAGGCGATCGACGCCGCGTAGGAAAGCTCTGGGTGATCGGCGCCTAGCTGAGAAGATCTTGGAGCGCTACGGCGGAAGGGATGCAGCTCAGATGTCTGAGAAGCATTCCCGGACGCTGGAGTGGGCCAGGAGCGTCGTAGCTTGCGACGACCACACACCGGTGTCGAACGATGCGGGTGAGCAGCAGGGTTTGGGGGCTATGAAGCGGCAAAGGTCGGATGAGCGGAATGCCTCAACGACAAAAAGGGCCCGAGGAGGTGGGGACGCAATTTCGTTTAGCGAAATCGCTAAACGTGCAGGCTCCATCACCCTCGGGGTCCTGGATAGGAGTAGGGAGGATGGTCCCATCTCCCGAGAGGAGTGGCCGTGGGTCGCCAGCGCCATATCAGCGGCCTATATGACCGCTGTTATGGAGAGCCCAGGTACGCGGCCATGCTTCGAATACTCGGGGTAGTATCATGGTTTTAGACTGATTACTTGTGCTGACGAGCGGTCGGCCTGTATCTTTAAGAAAATAATTTCTTTGGTAGGGCAGGTCGGGAGGGGGGCCAGACTCGAGGCCGTGGAACGGAGGGATCTCCCCCTTCGACCGAGGGCTCGGGTGTGGTTGCCTGCCGGGCCATCTCAGCCGGAGAAAATACTCGAATTAATGCGTTACTGCAACCCGAACCTTCCGACGCATAACTGGAGGGTCCTCAGAGTAGAGGAGGCTGTTGGGCCACGTCGGCAAGTGCTGATTCTGCTAAACGCAGAGTCCACCGGTCCTCTCTCTGACACGAGGGGGGTTATCTCCTATGGCCTCGAGCGTGTGGTTCTCAAAATCTACCACGCCGATTCCAGGGGAGATGGTTCCTCTCCCACAGAGACTGTTCGGGAGGTGGAGGCGTCCGCAGGGGAGCCAGTACCCATGGTTGTGGATGCTGACTCCGCTAATTTGGACAGCGAAAGCACTGTTGACGTCCCTTCAATAGCGGGATCTGTCATCAGTGCTAGTCGTCTGGCTGATAGGGCCGAGGAGGAGCTCCTGGCCTCCGAGGGCGAATCATCGACGGCGGGATCCGTCATCAGTGTAAGTCGTCTGTTGGGGGAGGAGGAGGATCTCCTAGTCTCCGAGGGCGAAGCCGCCAAGGATGGGGTGCAGAAGAAGAAGAGTTTCAGTTTGATTTGAATTGTCAAGCAGTTACGAGTAAGACGATATCTAGCACTATTATTTTGAAAGTCAGTTTCCTTTAAGATATCAGTTTGGTTTTTAAGCTATTCGTTGCACAGTTTGAGTGTTATTGTGAAGTATTTTAATAAAGGCCATTTTTCCGTTATTCAATATTGGAGTTATTTATTCAACAGTTTAGCGATACGATCCTAGAAAAAGGGCAAATAAGAGGATTTGCAAGTAAATTCGTTACAATTGGATGGAAATCCGTCAAATCAATCTTCAGCATTCTAAGGCGGCTTCCGCAAACTTGTTGCTCTGTCTTGAGAAAGGCGGAGTGGATATTGTCCTTCTCCAGGAGCCGTGGCTGAGTAGTAACGGCGGAAAAATTTCTGGATTAAGGACGGGAAAATTCAACACCTTGGTGCATGGGGAGGCAGGTAGGCCTAGATCCTGTGTGCTTATTAAAAAGGAATTTAAAGCTTTTATTCTCTCTAATTTCAGCAATGCTGACGTAACCACGGTCTGCCTCGAGCGAGGCAGTAACGAATTGTGGGTGGTCTCAGCGTATATGCCCCATGGGGACGTAACGGGACCACCGCCTGTGATACTGGGCGAAATCACCGCTGAAGCAAGGCGGAGAGGTGTTGGCGTAATCATAGGTGCCGATGCTAATGCACACCATAGCATAGAGGGGAGCTCGGATACGAACACCAGAGGTGAGTCTTTATTTACTTTTATTGTAGATGAGGGACTTTGTATATGTAATAGGGGGAATGGCCCGACTTTTATTACTGCGGTAAGGGAGGAGGTCCTGGACCTCACCCTGGTTAGCAGAGAACTGGAAGATCGGATATCTGGATGGAGGGTTCTCAACGACCACTCTTTCTCTGATCACCGATATATTCAATTCTCGGTGAATGAAGAACGTCCCGGTAAAATATCTTTTAGGAACCCTAAAAGTACCAACTGGGACTTGTATTGTAGGAAGTTGGGAGAGCTATTGCCTGAGGCGCCTATCGTTGGTTCGGACCTGTCCGAATCTGAAATAGACGGTCTGGTGGAAAACTTCACCTTGGCAAGCAATAGCGCCTTTCAACAGTCCTGCCCACTGAAAACTTACAGGGGGAAGGGCAAGCCGCCCTGGTGGTCTGATGCCCTTGACGACCTAAGAGCGTCCAGTAGGCGGCTCTTTAATAGAGCCAGGAGGAGTAAACTACCCTCGGACTGGGAGCTCTATAAGGTGAGTCTGGGGATTTATAAATATGAAATAAGGTTAGCCAAGCGAGATTCATGGCGAAGCTTCTGCGAAAACATAGAGGGCTGCAATGAATCCGCGAGGTTTAGAAAAATACTCTCTAGGAATCCCGCCCCTCGGGGGTATCTGAGAGATGATGGTGGGGACTGGTCGATGAGTAGCGAGGAGTCCCTGAGACTTTTACTGGACAATCATTTTCCCGATGTCCCAATTGCGCAGGGATCTTCGCTTGCGTGGTCGGCGGTTGCTGGCCATGCAGAAATGCCTGCCATCCCACTACGGGAAAGTCAAATATCCTGGGCTATAAATTCGTTCAAGCCCTATAAGTCACCCGGTCCGGATGGCATCATTCCTGCGCAACTTCAAAGGTCTTTAGGGATTTCCTGCCGCTGGTTGGCCATCATCTACACTAACTGCCTCAGGCTTAACTATATCCCTAAGTCGTGGCACACGGTTAGGGTCATCTTCATTCCGAAGGCCGGCAGGGGCTCTCATGTGTCACCTAAGGATTTCAGGCCAATCAGTCTCTCGTCGTTTCTTCTTAAGACGTTTGAGCGGCTGATTGACCTGTACCTACGAGAAAGGATACCTGGGGGGTTACTGTCGGCTACACAGCATGCGTACTGCAAAGGCAGATCGACGGAAACGGCTCTCCATTCGATTGTAAAGCAAATAGAGGGGTCTCTAGAACATAAAGAGTATGCTCTGGGTGCCTTTCTAGACATCGAGGGGGCGTTTAACAATGTTCTACCGGGGGCAATCGAAAGAGCTCTGGTGGGTTTAGGAGTCGAAGCGGCTCTGGTTGAATTTATTAGCAAACTTCTATGCGGCAGAATTGTCGCAGCGGAGTGGGGAGGAGCCATAATAAGGAGGAAGGTGTGCAGGGGCACGCCACAGGGAGGTGTCCATCTCCTCTGCTCTGGGTTGTGGTAGTCAACGAGCTTCTTTGTGAGCTGGAAGCCAATGGCTGTCGGGTGGTTGCCTATGCAGATGACCTCGCTATCCTAGTCAGGGCAAATATCTGGGCACCCTGCGCGATGTTCTGCAGGGATACCTGGATACTGTGGCTAGGTGGGCTGAATCATGTGGAGTGGCGGTCAACCCGGGAAAAACAGAATTGGTTCTTTTTACAAGGAGATATAAGATACCCGACTTCAGAACTCCTTCGATTGGAGGGGTACCGTTGGTACTTACTGACAGGGTTAAATATTTGGGATTGTTCTGGACAAGAAGCTGTCGTGGAGGCCCAATGTGGAAGATAGGGCCAGGAAGGCCGCGGTTGCCTTGTACCTGCTGCAGGGGGGCTATCGGAAAGAGATGGGGGCTCTCGCCAGGAGTAGTACACTGGCTTTATGAGATGGTGGTCAAACCGATTCTGCTATATGGGGTGCTGGTCTGGTGGAAAGCACTGAACACGGCGAGCACCTTCAAAATGCAAGTGTCAGTGCAAACGGACGGCGCTTATCGGTATCAGTGGCGCTATGAGAACAACACCTACCTTGGCACTGAATGTCATGCTGAATATACATCCAGTAGATATTGCGGGAAAGGCAGCCGCGGCCCGGTCGTTGGTCAGGTTTCGTGATATGGGTTATATGCTTTCTGATTTCGGACACTCTAGCCTTCTACTAGCTTCGACTTTATCCCGGACAGGACGGACTATTGCAGCCCGGTGGCCGCTCCCTATACAACCTTCACCCCAGTCATTCCCCCGAGGAGGAGTGGAGAAGAGGAGTTATCTGGGGCATGGGACCGGTTAACTTGTTCACGGATGGGTCGAAGTTGGACGGAAAGGTTGGCGGGGGGGGGGGGGGTGTTTTGTCAAGAGCTAAATGTAAGCCGCAAGTTTAAGTTGGCTGATCACTGCAGTGTATTCCAAGCGGAAGTTGCTGCGATTAAGGATGCAGTGGATGAAATGCTATCCAGCGCTACTACGGTTAGGGAATTTAACATCTACTCTGATAGCCAAGCGGCTATAAAGGCCTTGAGTTCAACTACAGTGCGATCGAGGGTGGTCTGGGAGTGCCTGACCACACTTGCGATTGCATCGAATTATTTTACAATTAAGATTATCTGGGTCCCGGGCCATAGTGATATCCCGGGTAACTGTCAAGCGGATCTCTTAGCCCGAATCGGTACAACTGAACCGGATGAAGATGGCTGTAGGGATTTCGGGATTCCGCTAGCCACCTGTGGATTGCTCTTCCATAGCTGGGCCTCGAGTCAGCTCAGCAAACGTTGGGCGAACACTACGTCTTGTAGGATATCAAGATCTTTCTGGCCGAAAGTGGATGGCAGGAGGTCTGCTGAAATAATTGGGTTCACTAAGGCTCACCTATCAATGGTCATTGGGGTTTTGACAGGGCACTGTCCCATGGGTATCCATGCGGTACGTCTCAATATATTGGAAACTCCATCCTGCTGCAGCTGTATGGAGGATGATGAGGTGGAATTACCAAATCATTTTATGCTTGACTGCCCAGCTTTTGCCAGAACTAGGCGAAAGTATTTCGGTCGTGACTCACTTGGATCTCCCGAGGAGCTATCCAAGGTTGAGATCGGGATCATTCGGAACTTTATCGTTGCTACCCAACGATTCTCTAAGTAGTTATATCTACGTCACCGTTAGTTTAGTTTATTATATGTGGTATCACAACGGACCGTCATGTTGTCCAAGTGAGCTTCCTCTATCAGGGAAGCTACCACCCAACCTAACCTAACCTTGTTCATGGGTTTACGAAAGTGCCCGGTTTCATGGTTTCCGTACTTTGCATAAACTTATGTACAACATTATTCGATTGACGATGCATATTGCAAGTTTGATTTTATTGGTGGCCTCGTGTATTTGGCGGAGTGCCTTCAAATTCTGTGGCAGACAAACGATCTGCGTTAGGGTTCTGGTGTCCTCGCTCGGGGTGAGCGAGTGAATTGTGGGTTTGGTTTTGAAAATTAAAAATAAGTATTTTGTGGCAGATGTGTTCGCCCTTCTGCGGTAGGCTTTTATGATGTCCTCGTTATGGGATAACGAGTGAGTGGGGTGGTTTTTGGTGTCCTCGCTCGGGGCGAGCGAGTGAATTTGGGGATTTTCTTGTTCAGGGGGAAATATAATTTTGGCCGGGGGGTTGGTTTGAAAATTGTAAATAAAATAGGGCGAAGGCCTTTATGTTCTTTGGCAGATAGCGGGTCTGCTTTAGGGCTTCTGGTTGGCCTCGTTCCGGGTGAACGAGGGCTGGGGTTGATTTTTTTGGAAAATGTAAAGACGAGGTTGATTTTTTTTGATTTTTTTTGAAAGGAGGTATGAATCGGAACGGAAAGATTGTTAAGAGATACTCGTGGTCCTCTCACAAACGATCTCCGTAGGAAGAAGGATCAGTTTGACCAAAGGTCGTCTAACTTGACCCTTCTCGGTTATGAGGTCGACTACACGTACTCGGTTATCTTCGCCGGGGTGTACGTTGACGACTCTACCTAACCTCCATTCGTTGGGAGATAAATTGTCCTCTTTGAGGACAGCGAGATCTCCCACTTTTATATTTTCCTTGGGATGCTTCCACTTCACTCGTTTTTGGAGTTCGGATAAATATTCGGTTTTCCATCGCCGGCAGAAGGTTTGATGGAGGGCCTTGAGCTTCTGCCATCTATTTAGCATGGAGGCAGGGCTTTCGTTCGCATCCAGTTCTGGCGGCGCCAGAAGATGGCTGCCGGTGAGGAAATGTCCTGGGGTTTGTGGCTCCAGGTCCGTTGGGTCATTGGATGCCGGGCTGAGAGGCCGTGAATTTAGGCATGCCTCGATCCGGCACAAAAGGGTTTGGAACTCCTCCGTGGTATATTTATGTAGAGAAGCGACCTTTTTGAAGTGGCTTTTGAAGCTCTTCACTCCCGCTTCCCACAGGCCGCCCATATGCGGAGCGCCGGCGGGAATAAAATGCCAAGTTAATGCTTGATGGCTATACTTGGAGACTGTTTTGTCTCGGCTTTCTGCCAGGAAGGCTTTGAATTCCGATCGTAGAGATCGGGAAGCTCCGACAAAGTTCGTACCATTGTCGGAGTAGATGTTTTTTGGACATCCTCTTCTCGCGATAAAACGCGAAAAGGCTGCGAGGAAGCATGGGGTGCTCATGTCACTAGTGGCCTCTAGGTGGATGGCCTTAGTGGAGAAACAAACAAATAGGCATACTTAGCCTTTGGACAGTCGACATCCCCTACCGCGGTAGCTTTTTATGTCGAAAGGCCCCGCGAAATCTACCCCGGTATTGGTGAACGCGCGAGTAAAAGTAGTACGTTCGCAGGGAAGGGTACCCATAAGTTGGGACTGCGCCTGCTTCCTGTGAATAATGCAGGTTTTGCAATTGTGGATGATGGCTCTGATCATTGTCTTGACATTCGGAATCCAATACTGGGTTCGAATAAGGCGGAGCATAAGTTGGTTCTCGCCATGAAGGGAATCATCATGACTGTAAGGCGAGACAGCCTGCAATTGTAAGGCAAGATGATCGGATGACGCTCGTCGTACGACATGTCTTTTGAGGCCCCTAGACGCCCCCCTGTTCTGATAATATCATCTTTGTCGATGTATGGGTTGAGTGACAAGATTTCACTCTTCCGATCAATAGGTTCCCTATTCTTTAATTTTAAATATTCGGTCCCGTAAAATTGTTTCTGGCAGACTCGTATTAATGCTTGAGTCGTTGCCTTAATCTCATCGGCTGAGATATTGCACGACTTTTCTTGGAACACTGCTTTGGTTTTAGGATGCGTTCTTTTATAGAATCTCCTAACATAAGATAAGACTCTCAAAGCTCGTGGCAAATCTGAAAATCGTTCAAGAATATCTGTATGATCTACCCTTGTCGTGGCATACGATTGTGCCCTCTTTTCCTCAACGGACGTGTTGTAATCGGCATCTTGTGCTGGCCAGTGAGAATTGTCTTCTTGTAGCCAAGAAGGACCCTGCCACCACAACGAATTGTTGACCAAATCTGACGCTAGTTGTCCTCTGCTCCCTAAATCCGCTGGGTTACATTCCGAGTCAACGTGAAGCCAGTCCTTGTTACCGACCATATCGAGGATCTTGGTGATTCGATGTGCCACGAAGGTTGACCAAGTACAGGGCGGCTTGCGTATCCATGCGAGTACGATGGTTGAATCCGTCCAGAGGTGAGCTTTTACTGGTCCCAAATGAATATTTCGGGATATTGATTCCATCATTTCTGCGAGAAGCACGGCGCCGCAGAGTTCTAAACGTGGTAGCGAGATGGTTTTCACTGGAGCTACTCTGGTTTTTGCTAAGAGTAAGTGTATGAAAACCTGATCGTCTCTTTTTACGCGCATATATATCGCTGCAGCATATGCTTTCTCGGAAGCATCACAGAAACCGTGGATTTCTATTTCGCCTTCCGGGGAAAAATTTACCCACCGCGGTATCCGTATGTTAACTATTTCGCCATAGTGTTGGGTGAAGGTTTTCCACCATTCTAATGTATTTGGTGAGACAGGCTCATCCCATCCTGTGCCTTCTAACCAAATATTCTGCATTAATATTTTCGCCACTATGACCATTGGGGCGAGCCACCCTCATGGGTCGAACAGCTTGGCGATGGCTGACAATATTTCTCGCTTAGTTAGTTTTCCTGGATCCTCCAGTGGTCCTGCTTTAAAATAAAAGAGATCGGAGTGCGCATTCCATCTTATGCCCAATGTCTTCACGGTGCTGGTGTCTTCGAACGCCAGAAAGTCTTCGCTTAGTCGATCAGTTTTCGGGATGCCTTTTAGAACTGCCTCCGAGTTTGATGTCCATTTCCGAAGTGGAAAACCAGCTGACTGTAGTACCTGTCGTATTTCATCCCTGGCCTTAATGGTCGATGCAGTGGTATGTCCTCCTGCTAATACGTCGTCTACATACATGCATTCTCGCAGGATGCTCGATGCTTTTGGATGGGAATTTTCAACATCGTCAGCTAGCTGTAGAAGCGTTCTGATGGCCAGGTATGGAGCGCAGTTAACTCCGAACGTTACAGTCTTTAACTCGTAGAGGCCTATTGGTTCACTAATGTCTTTTCGGAAAACAATCCTCTGAAATTTGGTATGGTTGGCATCCATCCAAATTTGCCTATACATTTTTTCTATATCGCTATTGAAGACATATCGATAGAGTCTCCAACGCAGAATAAGAATTGGGAGATCTGCTTGTAGTATTGGACCAGGTAGGAGAATGTCGTTTAGACTGGTGCCATTAGCCGTCGGGCTTGAGGCATTGAAAACGACTCGGACTTTCGTCGTTATACTTTCTGCTTTGACAACGGCGTGGTGTGACAGAAAGTAATTACTTGTTTCATCTGCTGCGACGACACTGCTGATTTTTTCCATATGTCCGAGAGTCTCTTATTCTGAGAGTACCCTAATATATTCTCTCCCTAAGTCCGGATTTTTTATTAACCGGGACTCGTTTCGATAATATTGTGAGAATGCGAGCTTAAGGGATCCTCCTAAACTCAGCTCTTCTGGGTAGCCTTGCTTGAATGGGAGGGATACTATATACCTCCCATCTTCGTTTCTTCTTGTTGTTTCTTTATACAGCTGTTCGCAATATGCGTCATCTGCATTAATGCTTTTGCCTTTTGGCAAATTTTCTAACTCCGCAGTTGTACGAACTGGTGCACCTCGTCACTGTGTGTCCTGGGGATAAACAGTTCAGGCATCCCCCGTGGATTTGATGAAGTTGATTCTCTCCACTGGGGTCAGATCACAGAATCGGGGACAATTCCGTAACCTGTGTTCAGCTTTGCACATTTTACAAAAAACCCTTGAAGTTGATTTTGAGGTAGGTTTTGATACCTTCGTTTGGAAGGCACCAAGTTTTTATGGGGGTTTCGGTTGTATGCCGAGTATTTGATGGCTTTTGTCCCTTTTGGGCGTTAGTGCCAGTGAAGCTAGACACTGTTTCCAGTGTCTGAAACCTATTTGATAGAAATTTGTCCATATCTTCCCATTTAGATATGTCCATTTTATGGTCTATGCTTTGTTCCATAGAGCCAGGGTACTTTCCGGTAACTTTGTCGAACACAAATATGTTAGTATCGCATCCCAATTAGATGTGTCGATTTTGTGACACTTAAGGGACGATAGACAATTGTTTATATCGCTATGTAATTTCTTTAACGCGCTCCCACACTCACTCTCTACCTTCTTTAAATTAAAAAGAATTTGTAATTACGTGTTGACTAATATACGCTTGTTTTCATATCTTTCGCAGAGGTTTTTCCAGGCCATATCGAACCCATCATTTGTTAGAGGGCATTTTTTTACAATATCTTTGGCCTCGCTCTGTGTCTTGTTGTTCAGATGGAACAATTTCTCCACCCCCTGTAGGTCGGAATTATTTATGTATATGGCCGTAAACAGGTCGCGAAAGGTTGGCCATGATAAATAGTCACCTTTGAAAATCTCCGTGTCGCAAGGAGGGAGGCGGATCTTATGCCCGCGAAGTGCGGCTGGGGGTGCTTGCTCAGAGATAGCGCTGTTTTCTACTTTTTTAAATTTCTCTGCCTCAGCAGATATTGTGGATAAGCATCGCATATATATTGCGTAGGTAGACATATGTTTTTTCCGGATGGCCAACACATCATTTGCGTCGACATCTTCTGATCCCATCCGTGAGTCAAACACAGACTTAACCTTCTTCCATAAGGCGCGCAACTCTTCTTGCTGTATCGCAAGAGTGTGCTTATTATGACTTTCCTCTGAAATAAGGCTGTACTGCTGTTCAAACTCTGAGATTAACTCAGCTGATCGGATATAATTTCCCATTTTATCAACAAATTATTCCTACCAAACTAAAAACAAATTAATCCTTTTAACAAAAAATGGAGACAATGTTTTAAAAGATCGCTTTTATTTATTTAGGTAGGTCAGACTTGGCAGACTCGTCTGATTTTTTAGGACAAAAAAAATTTTCAAAGATCTACTCGCCACCCAAACGTATATGTATTTATGTGTATGTATACTGACTTTGTGTTAATTCCGGTGTCCTAGTAGATTGTGCGCGATTTATGTGGTTTGGGTCAGACTTGGCCGAATCGTCTGATTTTTCCCAGGGAAGAATAAAACACCCGTGTGGCTTACTCGCCACCCGTACGCAAATTTATATATGTATGTATGTATGGTTGTATGTGTTAATTTATTTTTAAGGGGTTGAGCCTCAGATAAGGAGCAAAGTGCAGAGTTCGCGATATAATAAAACGTCTCGACCTAGTGAAAATTACCAGTGCCAAAATTTGTGAAACTAAATTATTGTGTTCGTGAGTGGATATACGTGCAGAGCCACTGTAGTTGCTTTCAATAAAATCTTTGGTGCTTTTCAAAAAGTGGGGTTATGGTACACTTGTGTATCAAATTGCCGTGGTCGTGGGATACTCCGGATCGACGCACGGCAGGGGGAAAGCAATTGCACAAAACAAAAATTGAGGCACTATATCGCACAACTGGTCACTGATAATTTTCACTTTCCACTGTTTAGTGGTTCGGAACACTCGCGGCACTTTTAAAATAAAAAAAACTAACCAAAAAAAAACAGTGGCAAGAAATATATACACTTACGTACGTAGCTGCGTGAAGTTTGTAGTGATTTGTATTGCACGAGTATACCAATTGTTGTGTATATGTGGACGATGTAAAGTACAACCAGTAATGTATCTCCAGATAATTTTTTTTCAAAATTGTTGAATACCGTTGATACCACGTATCACCAAAAAACTGCAGCAATACCACCAAGAGTGTATATCACCAATAAAAATGTTGAGTGTATCACCACGAAATAAAAACTGGTATCACCTCTTTCCGCTTAATTTGGAAGGCGCGTATCTCCAAGATTATCCCAAAATATCACCAAAAAATGCGTATTAAGTGTAAAATTTAATGGATGTGGACTGTATCTTTGTATTGGCGTTGGTTCTTTTTTCGGGGAGAAGGACCATGAACAATTGTGGTGTGTCGCAAACTCGGCAACGGAGTGGAGGCACCACAGTTGCGTTTGGTTTAAATTTAAAATGGAAAGGAAAAAAGAGGCGAGATATATTTCTCGTTATAATAATGATTTTATTTGGAGTGAAAATTATAATTAGTACAATAATTTACCTTGTATAAAACTTGTGGCGTGGCTTCTCGGGACGGCTGGTTGTAGTTCGCCCAACGATCGCTGAAAAAGTAGACGGTTGCCTTGTCGAGGACAACCGTTGAACCGCGGAAAAAAGTCTCCGGTTTTAAGGGGAAGCTTCCCCACATAGTTGTACCGGCATGCATGTATATGTGTACGGACAACATAACCCTACCTATGCACACACATACATGCATGTGGGCGAACTAGTGGTCGACAAAGGGGTGCTATTAGGGTGGCGCGAGTTGATATGAATTTAGGCTTCGGGCCTAAACACTGGCAATGCTATAGCCATGGTGAAGTCGTAAGGTGCTAACAGCGAGCGAACATACACACACAAACTCCATGTGATTTGTTTGTGTAATTCGTTGGTGGTAATGTCAAAAATACTCTGAGAAATGTTCGTACTGTCAAAATTCATGAGAAAAGTTGCAATCAGCTTGGCTAATGCTTTCACCTTTAATGACTCCGCCATCAATCAGCTTTACCAGCATAGTTTGAAATTAATAATCAACATAAACGATTTCATTTCGTTTTGATATGGCAGAAAACGAAACAAAATCATTTCGTTAATTTGACGATCTTAACGTTAATAAACGAAGCGACGTGACTTTGTTTCGTTTATTAACGTTAATTATCGCAACGAAATGATATCGGTTCGTAGGTTAAGCATGCCTGGTTTATACAATTAGTTACAGATTTAACTAAATAAAATGAAAAAAAATGCAAGTGAAAAAAATTTTTTTGTTTAATAGTAATAATATGCAGAATTAGTTTAAGAATATAAAGTAAATACAATTATTTATTGGCCCGGGTTCATCAAAACCTCGCCTTCTAGAGAGGTCATAAGTTTAGGAAAAATATTTTCACTTTAACCCCCGGTAGAATAGAAAACATTAATAGGAAAATATTTTTACTTTAACTTATCTACAAAATAAGGAAAGAGATTTAAGTTTGGCCGGTCTCAGTTAGCAAACCTCGCCTTTTGGCCATAAGTTAGATAATAAATATAAGGGCAGTATAAGGTAAAGAAAAGAACAAATTCATGTTGGCTTCAAGTTACCATTAATTCATAAATGTCAAAGAATAACACTGGTCGACGGCAAAAATTTACCAGAGACGCCGTTATGAAATTCGTATGTAAAACCACCCCCTGATTTCGAAAATCAAGTTCATTTTTGATTCTATGGTACTCTTTTTGAGATATATGCAATTTACCGTTATTCGAAAAAACCAAAAAGATGGCTCCGTTTAATTACGTATATCTCACGAACGGGTCAAGCAATTGCAAAAATCGGAAAAACGATGAAATTCGATATAAATGCATCATACATTGTTTTTTGCTCAACCAGATAGTTTTCGGGATATTAGCTTATCATTTCAGATTTTTTTTTTTTTTTTTATGAAAAAATATGAAAAAAAATTACTTTTTTTTTCCAGATATTTTTTCTTTACGTAAAGCTCTGTTTAATTAGAAAAAAGATAAGCTATCATCGAAGAAAAGCGATGCAAAACTACGTAAGTTATAAACGTACATAGTACATATATTAAAGGTATAAAGTGCAAATGGGATATTATCCGGATAAACGAATAACACCATAACAATGATGATACGTTTTCTTTAAATAAATCAAATAGTACTTTTAATACTCGAATTGTTTTATAGTAGGTAGGGTGGTTGCATCGAAAAGAAGAGTGGTTGGGTTCGAAACCTGCTGTAGGCATGTAGTTATAAACATGTATTTCCGTCACTTATGGGTAAGTATGCAGGTAGATTTTCAGAATTATAAGACACAGAAAATTTTTAAAGCCTACATCTAAAGCAGGTATATCTAGCCAGGCTAAAACAATCTCAGAATCTGACCATAAGAATGTGTTGCATGCTTGTAAGTCGAGCTGTTTTCGAACAGTTGAAACAAGTTTGGCGAGTAGGACTGCACCACGTAGCTCTAAGCGGGGTAAGCTTACAGTTTTTATGGGGGCAACTTTGCCTTTCGCAACCAAAAGAGAAGATTTTATTTGGTTGCCCACATGTGTGCGGATGTAAATCGCTGCGCAATATGCTTTTTCCGAGGCATCACAGAACCCGTGGATTTGGGTATCTTGCACTGGAAAGACATTAACCCATTGAGGGATTTCGATGTGGAAAATGGCTGGCAGATTTTCTGCGAAATGTTGCCATTTTGATAATGTTGCGGGCTTGGCGCTTTCATCCCAATAGCTGCCATCCAGCCAGATTTCTTAGAGAAGCATCTTGGCTTGGATCATAACTGGCGACAGCCATCCTGCCGGGTCAAAAAGTTTTGCTAAAAAAGATAAAATTTGTCGCTTTGTGACCGCATTTTGGGTGTGTTCCGGCAGAATGGTGTATGAAAATTTATCCGTTCCATCGAAAACTAAGAGTTTTGGTTTTGAAGTGCTCTCAAATTTTAAGAAGTTGGAGTCTAGGAGATCCTCCTTCGGAAACTGTTTTAATATGGCCGGGTGATTAGCCGTTAATTTCTTTAGTATAAAACCAGCTGATTTTAGAGCTTTTATCACTTGAGCGAGTAATTCAGTGGCGTTATCGATGGTCTGCCTTCCTGATAGGATGTCATCGACATACGTTTGCGGTTTGAGGATTGTTGCAGCCAACGGAAATGTCGCTTTCGTGTCATCGGATAGTTGATGCAACTAACGAATAGCGAGATATGGTGCTCAATTGACGCCTAATATAACCTCTTTAGAATGAAATCGCTAACATTGGAGTTGGCCGATTTGCGAAATAGGATTCGCTGAAAATCTTTGTCGTCTTCGTGTACGAGGATATGACGGTACATTTTTTCAATGACTCCATTGAACACATATTTATGCATGCGCCACTATAGGCTTGGTAGCATGAGATCTGGTTGGAGAGTTGGACCGGTGTATAAAACGTCATTCAGGGATTTGCCTGACCCAGATTTTTTTGAGCCGTTGAAAACCACACGAACTTTGGTGGTGACCTTATCTGGTTTGACTAATGCATGATGGGCAATTAGAATGTGGAGGCATTCAAAGTTATTTCGCATGGGTCGGTAGATTCCTCGCTCGAGATATTCTTGCAGCACATTGTTGTACATTGTACCTAACTCCCCCTTTTTCTGTAGCGATCGCTCCATATTGAAAAACTGCTGTAGGGCAGCCGGCGGGATTTGCCGAGAGAGTTTTCAGGAAACTCTTCCTTGAACGGAACTCGCACAATGTATCGACCATTTGGTGCCCGTGTCGTGGTTGCGCATATATCTGCTCACACGCTTGATCCTCGCGGGATATCTGTGGAGGTTGTGGAATTTCCTCCTCTTTCCAAAATTTTCCCAGTTGAGAACTGATTATCTCGTTTGACGCTTGGACTTTTGTCGAGAATGACACAACATTTTCAGTTATTGGACCACTGAGAATCCAACACAAAATGGTTTGTTGCGCAAGTATGCTGCCGCACGCCTTTTTTATACTTTCCAGCAGAATTTGTGGAAGTATGTCGCTGCCAATGACCATGTCAGTCTGACCTGGTATGTGGCAACTGGGATCAGCGAGCTCAAGATTTTGCGACTAATGGTGGATGTTGGCAGATTTTTTGTCAGTTGCGGCAACACAATGGCCTGAGCCTTTATCCTTTTCATGGCCTTGGATGCAACCAGTATCAAAGAACAAAGCTTGGGGGACTTTTGTACGACTTGCCCACCCATGCCAGAGATTTCGAACTTTGTATGTTCGAATGGAAGTTTCAACCGTTTTTGAACTTTCGAGGAAATGAAAGTTCTTTCCGAGCCCTGATGGATAAGTTGAAACAATTCCCCTTCGTGTTCGACTGCGACCATAGCAGTAGGAAGGATAATTTGGTTATCATTGGCTGCCTGCAATGATTGAACAGTTGCGTGTTTTGAACAACACGGTAGCTCGCTAGAATCGGAACTATTCTGCGTTTGTCGAACAGGAAATGGTCACTCAGCAGTTTTGTGCTGCACGTTTGATGCATTCGTTAGCGGGGTGGAACATGGAGCTTGTGGGCTCGCATGCAACATCGTGTGATGCCGTTGATGACATGTCGAACATGACCACTTGCTCGTGCACTCATTGGTGATATGAGTGCTGCTAAGACAGTTTGTACATAGCTTAGCTTGTTTCACGAATTGTGTCCGGTTTTGCACAGACATTCATTTGAATCGTGGACAGAATCTAATAAGGTGCGGGGAGTTGCAACATGGGCAAATTTCCTATCTATATATCACAAGGGTTTGTGTCCTGTTGTTGGACCTTTTTTGCGCAGAATTTTGATGAGCGACTGGTTTTTGTTTGCTTGGTTGAAGCCTATTGACTTTTTCAACGACTTCATATCTCGAGTTGAGAAAGTCGTTCATTTATGACCATGAGGGGAGATCTCTTCTAGAAGAGAGAGATTGTTGTGACAGGGTTGCTTCGGGGAGCTTTGACGAACAAATATACACCAGTATCGGATCCCAACTTTCTGTCGTCACTCCTTGGGAGTGAAGGACGGATTAGCAGTTGTTGATTGTATTTTGCAATTTCTGAAGTTGCTCACTGTTTTCGGATTGAATAGTGGCAAGAGTCAGTAAAGATTTGATCTGGTTGTCAACCAGGATATGCTTGTTCCACGCGGGGTGGTGGACTCGGTGTTGCCATAATTTTGATCAACGAAAGTTGATCGGCAATATTTGCTTTTGTCACTTCATACGTATCAAGGCAGACACATTGTTTGCCTTGTATTGAATTCTTGAAGTCTTCAGGGAAACTTTCGTCTGGTTTCGAAAATACCAGATCGTAATCCGATTGAAGCCGTGCCCAATAATCATCCTTTATCATGAGATACGATCAGTGTGATCTTGAATCGGTGCTTCGTTAAATTTTGCACAGTATCTCATCAGATTTTCACTTTCCGCGATGACCTTTTGTACGGATGGGTCAACTGATTTGGATTTCCAGCGGAGGGATGTTGACCTTTCCTTGATCGTTTCTTCCTTTGGGCCACCGTTTGGTTTTCTCCCGGTTTCGAACGTTTTTGAGGGAGGCATTTTACGCAAACTTTTTGGTTTTTACCAAAAAAAAGAAAAACGAATAAAATATTTGTTCCTTAAGAGAACGTTCGCAAAATTCGAATATAGAAGTACTCTTCGCGCCACAGAGATTTAAAAAGGGAATTTAAGTTGGTGGCGGTGTTTGTGTTTTTTTTTTTTTGTTTGAAAAATAGAGTCAAGCACGGACAATGGGACCTTCCTTAAATAATTTAAATCCGCGAAATGCGGAATTTGATTGTATGTATGTTTTGTAAAAATAAAAAAATAAATTTAAAAAAATCACAAATACATTTCATTTATATATATAGGTGTGGAAATAATCGTGTATTTGTAACTTATAGGTATATATATGTGTGTATGTATTAGAAAATAATAATACTTTCAGGTGTGTAGGGATATTTTTTGAAAAGTTCCTATAGGGACGAAAATATCTCAAACTTAGTTTTGTACGACAGAATAAGTACAAATGTACATGCGCAATATACAACCGTATGTATATAAGTTTGTTTGTGCGAACGTATGCACGTGAAAAAAGGAGCTGCTCTGTTTTTGTTTACAAACAGAGTTTGTTTTGATTCGCTTCTTCGTCGCTTTAATGTCGCGTATCTTTTGTGAAGCTGAGTTCGCTTGATTGCGCGTTGGGAGAGTGCAGCAAAGAAAGATGAAAAAATTGCAAATTTGAGAGAGGTTCAGAAATTTGATCAGCAGTACACAACTCTCGTTGCTAATGTAGCTATACGTGCTGGGGGAGAATGTCGCTGGAAGAGCGACTTGAACGTGTGAGTAAACACGTATGATGTTCTCAGAGTGGAGAAATAGGAATGTTGGAAAAGCAACTTGAAATTATTTGTACATGTATGTAAGTATGTACATACGTATGAATATTATATTTTTCTATATGCTGCGAAGTAGCAAAAGTGACTTGGAAGTTGAACTGTATCGCCAAGTTCAACGCTCTGTGCGAACAACGGGGTAGACTCAGATGTAGAAGAAATTTTAGCTGATGTTGTTCTTGCACAGTGGGTTTGAGTAGCAAGTAAACTGCAATTTTTGTTGGTTAAATACCAATTGAACTATGTACATATATATATATATATATATATTAGGGCGGGTCGATTTAAAAATCGCTCATTGCTCTGTGAAAATCATATTCTAGGGATCAAAATAAGAAACTTTGCCGAAGGAACCATACCTCTAAAAGGAATTCTGATGTCCCCCCCTTTTGGTCGAACTTTTTGCAGAATTCGTTTTAGAGGTATGGTTCCTTCGGCAAAGTTTCTTATTTTGATCCCTAGAATAAATGAAATGAAATGAAAATTAAATATGATTTTCACAGAGAAATGGGCAATTTTTTTGCCTCCCCACAAATCGACCCGGCCTAATATATATATATACATATATATATAATTGGCGGATTTTGCATATTGGTATAGCGGAAAATTTTTACCAATTTTGGTTGCAAAAATTTGCAGTAAAACCAACGGCAAGAAAATTTCCGCTATATTTATATATATGTGTGGCCACATATAGGTATATATGTTTTGCAGTTTACAAAAATAATATAACTTTTGTTGAAAAAATTGTTATTATTTTTTATATATTTTTATGAAAAATAAAAAAACTGCCTACTCACCGATTCCTGTATTTTGTTGCTCTTTATATTGCTGCTGTAGCCTGGTCGCTTATTGTTGATGATAACCTGGTTGATGTTGCTAGTTAGCTGGCTGTTGCTGGGTAAAGATGATTTTTAATTTTTTATTTTTCGATTTTCAAAAATTTCTTCTTGTCTTTCAAAAAACAATTTTTGTGTGCATATAAGTGTTTGTATTAATATATGATTGTATCAAAATGGCACTTATGATGATTTATTTTGTGCTTTAAAGACTAATTTCTCCTTTTTCCTATATTTCCCTTTTTGCAATTTTTTTGAATTTGAATTTTTGTATACATGTATATATGTAATAAATATATGTATAAGCAGATTTAAATTTGACACCATGAGGTTTTTTTGCACTTTGGTTTTATATTTTTTATCCATTTTTAAACGAACGAAAAATTCGATTTAGATAATTTTATTATCACTTTAAGGGTGGGCCAAGGATGGCTGCGAAGGACCATGAACAATTCACCTGGTCCTTCTTCGCTACACTCTGCACTTCGCTAAATAAAAAGCTTTTGCGTTTTTCTTAAAACGTTATAAATTTCTTTAATATTATTTAATAATTAATGTTATCCTTTTAGTTTGATAAATATTGAAATTAGATATTGGCTCTTCACAACTTCACGATATTAACTTTTAAAATTATATACAAGAGGTAAACTCAAAATAAACGTATATATCAGAAGATGCGTCCGCGGTTGCCGATTGATAGTGCTAGACTAGCTCGTTGAGTAAAGATCGTTCATGCGCGATGGCAGTGGAGGGTGTTCATTTGCCTTTGCATTCGCCGCGCACGGCTGCGCGTAGGAATTGACGCCGTCTAAAGGGGATGGAGGCGGCTTAAATACATATATTCTAGGGGGAAGTGCGGTCGTTGTGGTGTGTTTTTCATTTTTTGGACTTCGAAATATATCCAATTTAAATAGTTTATCGACTATAGTATTATTTTTGTTTTGTAATTTGGAGGTTGGGTAAAGTCTCTGAATTCTGTATGTAATCAAGTCGTTTAAAATATCACTCATTCTGTTATTATAGTCACTATATCCATTATGAAGGCTTTGTTTCCCTTTTCCGAAGTTAAAATTCTAATATTTTCATTTTTCTATAAAATCCCGCGTCCGAGATACTTTGTCTAATATTGCACGGTCCATTGCACTTTCTTTATTAGTGGTTATGTGATATTTCACAAAGTAATGAGAACTTGGTGCGCGCTTGTTCTTGTTCCTCTTTCACTCTGAGAGTTTGTATGAGATCCCCTCCGTCGGCGATGTATTGGAAGAGGGGAGTAGTTGTTTTTCTATGGGTAACGCGAACTTCAGCCCTTTAGCTTGTATATCTTTCCCAAAGCTCTTTCATAATGATATCAGCAATGACTGGCGATGCTGGTGATCCCATGGGCATTTCTTTTAATTGCGTGTATATTGTGTCGTTAAATTTGAAGTACCTATTTTCTTCGATGCAAAGTTTAAGTATATCCACAAATGTTTTCTTGGGTATCCTGGTGTGTTCTTTTATAATTGTCCATTTTTCTTGTATAATGTCAAGTGCTGATTGTGTAGGTGTACTAGGAAACAAAAAAAACCACGTCGAAGGAGATAAATTTTCCATCATCACAAATTAAGGAATTATAAATTCTCTCTTTATTTTCAAGTGCGTTGTTTATGTTATATGGAGAGTTGTCTGTTATGTTCTTTAAAATATTAAATATGAACTTACACAGGCCGTAAGATGGGGAATTAAGCGCTGAGCAAATTGGTCTGAGTGGTATTCCTGCTTTGTGCATTTTTGGAAGTCCATATATTCTAGGGGGAAGTGCGGTGAGTTTGTGTTTTTCGGACTTCGAAATACATCCCATTTTAAATAGTTTATCGACTATAGTAATATTTTTGTTTTGAAATTTGGAGGTTGGGTGAAGTCTCTGAATTCTATATGTAGTCAAGTCGTTTAAAATATCACTCATTCTGTAATTATAGACATCTATCTCCACGGCGGCCACCGTGGTGTGATGTGCTCCGCCTATCACACCGAATGCCCTGGGTTCGCACCCCGGGCAAAGCAACATCAAAATTTTAGAAATAAAATTAGAAGAAAATTTTTCTAAGCGGGGTCGCCCCTCCGAAGTTAAGGTTCTAATATTTTCATTCTTCCTTTATTGGTGGTTGTGTGATGTTTCACAAGTAATGAAAACTTGGTGCGCGCTTGCTCTTGTTCCTCTTTCACGCTGGAAGCTTGTATGAGATCCCTCCCTTCGAACGATCCGAGGACCTAACATCGACTCGGACCATTATCTCGTCGCAGCCAAACTACGCACCCGCCTCAACGCGGCTAAAACCAAAGAACAAACAACACAAGGAAACCTAGACGTCGAAAAGTTTCAATCACAACAGACTGCCAATGATTTCGCAATTCCACTCTCACACCTGCTCTCTGAGAGCACAACTCATCCTGAAGGAATACAGGAGCAGTGGGCGCATACGTCCAAAGCACTTCGTACTGCCGCCGAGGAAAAAATTGGTTACCGGCGGCCACGAAAAAACAACTGGTACGATGAAGAATGGCGCGTTGCAACCGAAAGAAAAGACGCTGCCTACAGGGCTACGTTAAAAGCGAGCGCGACAAGAGGAGTGTGTGAACGCTATCGTGAATTGAAAAGGGAAGCGCGACGCCTTTTCAGGAAGAAAAAAGCAGAAACAGAAAAACGTGAGTGCGAGGAGCATGAGCTGCTAGCCACCAGGAATAACGCCCGAAAATTCTACCAAAAAATACGGCGACAGACGGAAGGTTTTAAGACCGGGGCAAACTCCTGTAGGAATGAAAACGGCGACCTTGTAACTGATGTCCAGAGAGTGTTTAGATTATGGTGGGAATACTTCTCTGCTCTCCTAAATGGAGGCAGCAATTCACCGTGCAGAGATGAAGAACCCGATCCCGCAATCGATGATGATGGAATATATGTCCCCCCGCCCGATTATGACGAAGTTAGAATAGCAATAACCAGATTGAAAAACAACAAGGCCGTGGGCGCTGATGGATTGCCTGCGGAGCTACTCAAGTTCGGCGGCCAGGAGTGGGTAAGGCGCCTGCAGCAGCTTCTTAGCAAAATATGGGCGGACGAGAGCAAGCCCGATGGTTGGAATTTAAGTGTTCTTTGCCCAGTCCACAAGAAAGGGGATACTGCAAAATGCACCAACTATCGTGGAATCAGCCTTCTTAATATCGCATATAAGGTCCTTTCAAGTGTATTGTGCGAAAGATTGAAGCCCACCGTGAACCGGCTGATTGGACCTTATCAGTGCGGCTTCAGATCTGGTAAATCTACCATCGACAAGATTTTCATAATGAGCCAAATCTTGGAAAAAACCCTTGAAAAGAGAATCGACACACATCACCACTTCGTCGACTTTAAAGCCGCCTTCGACAGCACGAAAAGAGCTGCCTATATGCCGCTATGTCTGAATTTGGTTTCGCCGCAAAACTTATACGGCTGTGCAAAATGACGTTGAGCAACACCATCAGCTCAGTCAGAATTGGGAAGGACCTCTCCGAGCCGTTCGAAACTAAATGAGGTTTCAGACAGGGTGACCCCCTATCGTGCGATTTCTTTAATTTGATGCTGGAGAAAATTATACTAGCTGCAGAACTTAACCGCACTGGAACAATATACTATAAAAGCGTGCAATTACTGGCATATGCTGATGACATTTATATCATCGGCCTAAACACCCGCGCTGTTAGTTCTGCTTACTCCAAACTGTAAAAAGTAGCGGTAAAGATGGGTGCGGTGGAGCGGTGAATGAGGACAAAACGAAGGACCTGCTGTCATCGAGCATAGAGTCAACGCATATGCGCCTTGGCAACCACGCTACTGTTGGCAGCCATATTTTCGAAATAGTAAAAGACTTCGTTTATTTGGGAACCAGTATCAACACTAGCAACAACATCAGCACTGAAATACATTGAAGAATCAATCTTGCCAATAAATGCTACTTTGGACTAGGTAGGTAATTGAAAAGTAAAGTCCTCTCTCGGCGAAGGAAAATCATACTCTACAAGTCACTTATCGTACCCGTCCTGCTATATGGGGCAGGACCATGGACCATGACAACAGCAGATGAAGCGGCTTTGGGAGTGTTCGAGAGAAAAGTTATTCGAAAGATTTATGGACCTCTACGCGTTGGCGATGGCGAGTACCGAAGAAGATTTAATGATGAGCTGTACGAGCTGTACGCAGACATCAACATAGTCCAGCGAATTAAAACGCAGCGGCTGTGCTGGCTAGGCCATGTTATGCGAATGAAAGATGATGATCCGGCCAAGAAAGTGTTTCTATCGGAACCCGCCTATGGAAGCAGAGTTAGAGGGCGGCCCCACTCCGTTGGAAGGACCAGGTGGAAAACGATTTAAACTCCCTTGGTGTGACCAATTGGCGCCGGTTGGTGGACCGAAGGAGCGACTGGCGCGCTTTGTTGGACGGCCATAACCGTTAAGACGGTTATGCGCCAATTAAGTAAGTAAGTAAGTAACCCAAGGCATTTTTCTGAGCTGCGTTAACAATATATCCTTGCCTGCTTGTTTTTTTGGAATATGTAGAACTGACTCTTTCCGTAGGCCGAGGTACGGTAAGTACCTTCAATCCTGTGTCGCTAAATTCGAATTCAGACTATGCAGAAGCCGCAGCGTATTCTCCGACTTCATCACGGAGAGTATCCATACTTTAGCTTTTGGTAGCTAAATGTTGCCGATGAAGGAACTTAGCGGTTCACGAAATGGATTTATTCTATTCTAATTTACAAATTATATCAGTTAAGAATAATTGCATCATAACAATAATAATGATGCAAAAATCGATTCGAAACCGCGATCTTAAAACTATTTTTCGCTAAAATAAAGCTTATTATTCTATAATAATAATAATACACCTAGAATGTTGAAGTTTGATATAGGGCATTTTTACTAGAAATATTTCTTGTTATAGGCCTAAAATGTGTATCGAACTTTGTTACAAGAGATTTATTGTTTATGAGGTTCTAGTAATGTCTTTGTTTTTAAAAAAATATCTCCAATTCCCTCCTACAATAAAGTTTTATAAGTGAAATATCATTGATACAAAACTATTTTCGCAAAAATTTTGCTTATTATTTTCATTCTCAAATCATTAAGAAATCTTTTTAATAAAAGTGGGCGTGGTCCTTAACCGATGTCCAAGGTCTATAAAGAAAGTATGTATTCAACATTTTATTACATTAAGTTAATTTTTCTTCGAGTTATGGCTCCCGAAACATAGAAATTTGCTTAGTCAAGAAAGGGACAATGCCCAGCCCATTTTAAAAAATTTAAATTTTTTCTAACTTCTGTTACCATTTCATTTAAAAAGTAAAATACCATTTGTTTCAAGTTCTTCTTCGCAAAGGTATAGCTTATTATATTCGTCTTCTACCCTTTTAAAGTCTTTTATATACATGTGGGTGTGGTCCTTACCCGATCTCATAAATTGTTTACAGAAATATTTCCTGCTATAAAGAAAATATTAGTACCCAGTCTTATTGCGATCTGTTAGTTTTCTTCGAAACATAAAAAAATGCTTAGACAAAAAGGGCGGTGCCACGTCCCTTTACAAAAATTTTAATTTTTTCTATTTCTTGTTATAACTCCACTTAAGTAAAAATAGAGCTTATTTTATTCGTCCACGACACTTTTAAAAATCTATTATATAAAAGCAGGCGTAGTCCTTAACTGATTTCGTAAATTTTTCTTCGAGGCACTCCTCGAAAATGATTTTTGATTAAAAATATTAGTAAACTTCATTTGTTTACAAGTGCGCGGTACCAAGGAACCCATATAAAAAATTTCAAAAATAAATCTAAGTAATTAAATAATCATGTTATCGAGTGCACAGACAGAGGGACCGACGGACATGGCTTAATCAATTTCCTTTTTCATCCTGTGCATCTGTGAGGACCCAAATCCACCGGCTTTGGAGCCCACACATTCGAACCTATAAATATTTGTCAGAACTTATTAAAGCATGTATAAATCCTATTTGAATTACAAACTATACATAATTTTTCGAAACGCCCTAATGTATATTACAATGAATTTATATCAGTACATATAGCATGCAAAACATATAAAACTGAATTATATAAGTTGAATTTACACATATAAAATAATCATTTTTTTAATCACCCTAATATACATATAAACATTCATGACAACATCTAATTTATTCGTTTAAATAATTGTCTCTGCACGCATACGGTAAATATTTTGGTTGAGCAATATAATTTTCACAGATATCCCATAACCGGCTGGAATTCTAAATAACGATGGCAATACAGCAATGCAATAAGCAACACACATAAGCTCCCATTGCAAGAGCACCAAAAACGTAAAAACATACGTATACCAATCAATTGCGACCAAGCACAGCAGCCATTGAGGCGAACCATCGGGTCGGACATCGCACAAAGAGGAAACAAAAAAATGCAATGTACTAGAAAGACGTCACCTCAGCATACCAACAACACAGCGTGGGTACTAGGCACTTGCAAGTCACTTACGAAGGACAACCAACTCGTTGACAACAACAAGGCACAATAAGCAGTCAACAGAGGGAAATTGAAAGTAACTATGCTAACTGGAGATGCGTACCAATGAACTCGCATGCTAGGGGGCAGTCCAAGGGGAATTACTACATACGTAATTGAGAAATAAATACTTATATATACAAGTAGATAATTGGATATATGGGTAGAATAATACCGTTTTGCAGTATAACTGTCCACCTGCGCGTGGAGAAGTATAAAAGGCGACAGATTTTGCGAATTTGGGTAGTAGCCAGCTAGGTATAGTAGCCTACTAACGCCTTGTCACGAGTTCTTTATTTTAATAACATTGGGGGTTTTTCCAACCCCATCTTTAGAGGGATTGTGGTGGTTTTTCCACCTCCGCAACCTTCAAGAAGAGCAGGGTATCTTTAAGTTATATACTCGGTGGTGGTTTTACCAACTCCACCCACTGGGAGGAAGTGGTGGTTATCCGCCTCCGCTTTCTTTACGAGTAGTCTGAGATTTCAGTTTAAGCGTAGTCCCGGTGAGGGTTTTCCCAACCCCATCGACGTATAACCGACGGTGGGGTTTCACCTCCATCGCCGTAGTTTTAAGGGTAGTTTTGGTATTTTGAATAAAGAATTTATAACGTTTTAACAACAAACAGGGTCTTTCTCTTTAAAAGGAGACGATAGGGATTCTTCTCTATTCCCACAGGGACCCTGGACGGACCGAGAATATACCGGCGTAAAGAAAACTCTGTCACAAATGGCGCCCAAGCAGGGACTCTAATCAGCGTAATCAAAACCGAGAGAATCTTCAGCACAAGAACCACACAGAGGATTTCGAGACAGAAAACCACAGAGGATTGCGAGATACAAAATATCCAGAGGAAAAGGCACAGAGAGAATCAAAATAACCATCAGGCATGGTGAAGGTAACTTGGGTGTATTACCTCAATCGTGAGGAACTTCTCAAATACGCATCCGAGTTTGGGCTGGAAGACAGCGGAACGGTGGAAGAGCTACGCAAGCGCCTAGCAGGCTTCATCCAGACGAAAGGTACCGCACAAGATTCCAGGAACGATTCACAGAATTAGCCCTACAGCACGCCCGACCAGTACTCACGGTAAGTCCACCAACTCCGATAGAAAACACCGAGCAAACATCGCCAGGCGGCAACGCATAGGAAAACGTCAACGAAACAACCAGGCACGAAGAGACGTCACAAACACCGCCATACGCGATGTACCAACCAGCACCACATATAAATATAATGGATCGAGTACGTAAGTGGAGTCTGAAATATGACGGTGACAATTACCCTCTATGTTTTATTGAACGGGTGGAGGAGCTGGCCGACAGTTACGAAGTTGGTCGCGATTCCATCCCACGAGCGTTACCTGAGTTGCTGAAGGACAAGGCCTTGGTGTGGTACCAAAACAACAACAGGCAGTGACAAGAGTGGGAAGCCTTCAAGAAGGACTTTCTAAAATTTTTCCTGAGCTCGAGGTATTTTGAGCACCTAGATGATGAGATCCGGCAGCGTATGCAGCAAGTAGTTTAAAGATTACGTTTTATGGTTACAGGCACTGATGCATCACGCTGACTACAACGGCTAGCAGAAGCTGAACCGGATTTACAGAAATTGTCGAGGCGACACGAAGTTTCATCAGCGAGAAGATAGCGGCGAAAATAGACGCACGGAGGTTCAAGAAGATACAGACACGAGTAGTGATGGGCGATGGCAGCGCAGCATGGAAAGCGGAGGCAGTGGACCCGGAAGTAAATCTGGGGGATTAAGTGCATCAGAGTGAGTTGTTAGTTTTGCCTGGGTTAGTCGACAGCATGGTGATCGGGACAGATTATCTGGCAAAGACTAAATTTGAGCTGAGGTGTGGCAACGAAACAATAACGCTACGAGCAGAAGAGAGAGCTCTGGAGATAGTGACGTGTACAACCATGATGGAGGACGAAGGTAACGCAAGTATCGAGAAAGACGTAAGGAGTGACGTGGCGGTGAGTACCTTTCTTAATCGCCAATTACAGATTTGCGAAGAGATGACAGGATTATCCAACGTTGACACAAGATAGTGATGCGAGATGACCGTCCAATCAAACAGCGGTATTTCCCTAATAACCCAAAGATGCAGGAGATCATTAACAAGGAGGTAGGCGAGCTGATAACGAAAGGGTACATCGAACCATCTCACAGCCCACACAGTGCACCAATAGTTCTAACCCGGAAGAAGAAAGGCAAATGGAGACTCTGCGTTCACTATCGGCAGCTGTACGCTCGCTCAGTGCCAGATGCGTACCCGCTCCCAAGAATACAACATATCTTGGATAGACTACGTAGCGCGCGTTTTATCAGCAGTCTGGACCTCAAAAATGGTTATTGGCAAATCCCGATGGAAGAAGATAGCAAGAAGTATACAGCATTCACCGTGCCCGGCCGAGGGTTGTATCAATGCAAAGTGATTCCGTTCGGTCTAGATTCCGCTCCGGCTACGTTTCAGCGAGCACTCGACCGTGTTATTGGCCCAGAGTTGGAACCAAATGCGTTTGCCTACCTGGATGATATCGTCTTCACCAGCACAACCTTGGAAGAGCACATAAAGCACCTAGGAGAAGTATTTCGGCGGCTACGGAAGGCGAATCTGAAGATAAACCCAGAGAAATGTGAGTTTTTTAAGAAAAGTTTGAAATATCTAGGTCACGTCGTCAGCGAGGAAAGAATACACACGGACCCCGACAAAGTTGCGGTTATCAAGGAGCTGACGCGACCACACAACATACGAGAGTTGCGGCGATTTCTGGGGATAGTTTCATGGTACCGGAGGTTCGTACCCGATTTTTCACAAGTTGCCCACACTCTGACGTCAATGTTGAAGAAGGGAGATAGGTGGAAATGGTCCGAAGAACAACAGGCGGCATTCGAAGCGTTGAAGAATGCACTAATACATGCATCGGCACTAGCTTGCCCAGATTTTACGAAAATATTTCGATTACAGACGGACGCGAGCGATTATGGTCTCGGAGCAGTTCTCACATAGGGGTTGGATGACGAGGAGCGAGTGATAGCGTATGCTAGCCGCCGGTTGAATAAAAACGAGATGAACTACTCACCAACTGAGAAGGAATGTTTAGCAATCGTGTGGGCAATAAGGAAAATGGGACCGTATTTAGGAGGGTACAATTTCACGGTGATCACCGATCACCTGGCTTTGAAATGGTTGAACGCGATCAAAAGTCCGTCAGGACGGATCGCTAGATGGGGGCTCGAGTCGTTCGACATACAGTATAGGAAGCGTAAGATGAACGTGGTCGCAGATGCACTGTCGAGGCAGTCACTAGAGGAACAGCTGGGTAGCCTTACGGAACATGAAGACAGTTTGAGTGGAAAGTGGTGCACGCCAAAGATGGCTGAAGTAACGAGGACACCAGAGAATTTTCCCGAATACGTCACGGAAGAAGGAAGACTATACAGACGAATTGGAAGTCAATTGGATGGTGAGGCTTCTGTACCATGGAAGTTATGCGTGCCGACATTGGATAGGCGAAGAGTGCTTAACGAGATTCACGACACATCAAGCGCAGGGCACAAGGGGATACGGAAGTCCATCGCGCATGCAATGGTTCTGTATTACTGGCCTGGGATGTTCAGGGACGTACGGAAGTACGTGCAACAGTGCCACGCATGCCAAGTCTACAAACACAGCCAGCAACAAGCTGCAGGTAAAATGCTCACGCAGATTTCAGATGAACCTTTTGCTACCCTTTGTGCAGATTTCGTTGGAACGCTCCCTCGTTCGAAGCATGGTAATAAAATGGCATTAGTTTTCGTGGATTGATTCTCGAAATAGGTAGAGGTCATAGCAATATGGAAAGCAACGACAGAGAATCTGATCAGCGGAATGAGAGAGAGGCTTTTGGCACGATTTGGCGCGCCAAAAATCTTAATCACAGACAATGGAGCACAGTTCTCGAGCAGGCATTTTAAGAAATTTCTACAAGAGGCTGTCATAAAGCACCAGCTAACGGCACCGTACACACCGCAAGAGAACCCGACGGAGAGGGCGAATCGTAACATCAAGAGGATGATAGCGCTGGGAAGGAGAATGAG
The DNA here is from genome assembly GCF_040869045.1 of Eurosta solidaginis. Classification (NCBI taxonomy): domain Eukaryota; kingdom Metazoa; phylum Arthropoda; class Insecta; order Diptera; family Tephritidae; genus Eurosta; species Eurosta solidaginis. The sequence goes on along the minus strand of NC_090324.1, from coordinate 214,113,789 downwards.
ACATGGGATGTGTTGTTGCCAGAGATGACACTAGCACTGAATACGAGCGTATGCGAGTCAAAAGGCTGCAGTCCAGCATTCGTGCTACAGGGTAGGGAACCGAGGATCCCAACGCCCTCTACGAAACATTAGGCACAGGCAAGGAGAAAGTGGCTCTAATTGAAAAGATGGCGAAAATTAGAGATGTATATCAGATGGCACGTCGTAGACAACAGCAAGCATCAGCGGAGCAGGCAAGGCATTATAATTTACGTAGGAGATAGTGGCAACCGGCGTTGGGCGACTTGGTACTAGTAAAAGAGCATCAGCTGTCCAAGGCCGTGGACAATTTCGCAGCAAAGTTTGCACCAAGATACAGTGGGCCTCATCGTGTAACGAACTTCGTATTGACCGTAATCGTCGACCTAGAAAAGGTGCATAACGGCAAAAGGAGAACGGCACACAAAAGCGAGCTAAAAGCGTATCATCAGGCGACAGTCGAAGAAGCACCAAGCCCGGCAGCAGAAAGAAGAATACGTTCACCCCGTGAGCGTGGTAAATCGAAGGCGTCTCGCCAAGCTCCGAATGGGGGCTTTACCGAAGTTCCCGTCGGGGTACAGACGATACGACCGACGACGATGGCAACAACACAACACGCACCATCATCGGCATCGTGTAGTAGAACCCCGAAACAAAAGTGCACCGAGATATCCACCGAGGAACACACAGAGCAACTGACCGTAGTAAGAGTAACGCCACGGGCGTCAACATCACAAGCAGTCCAGGTCACGGAAGAAGATCAGACGAATTAGAGCACGGTAGCGACATGTTATTCACTAGCACTCCCCAATTCAGGTGCAAATGGTTCCGGAATCGAATGCGCAGACATAATCAACAACCAACAGGTGGTAGATGGGAACCGGAATGGGTGGCACACAGCACAAGCGCAAGCCCCAACCATAGACAACGGGATCCAGACGGCGATGAACTACGCTAACCACGTAGCCAGCCAATTCTATAACCTGATGACCGAATTCTGCATAACATTTCATTTTAAAACAAGGCCCAAATCGCGAGAGATTACCCAATAAAGAACGCAAGCATTGAACGCTACGAGAAATTGAATTTTACAATGGTGACAGTAAGTCACATTGCGGCAGGTGAGGAGAGAGCGTGAGGACCCAAATCCGCTGGCTTTGGGGCCCACACACGCAAAACCACATTTTTCAAATTTTACAATATTCAAATTTACCGACATAATTTTTTGTTTTTTAAATACCCTAATGTACATATACTGATAACTTTGAATTTACATTCGTATATTGGTACATCATCATTTCGCAGCAGCAGGACCACACTGACAGCGAAAACCAAAGCACATAAAGAGATTGAAATATCCTGCAACAACAAGACTCCGTATACAGAAAATCATGATAAGCGCTGCCGGGAATAATACCGTTAGACGATCAGCGAGGACTCCTATAAAAAGGGAGCACAACGCCGAAAATAAATCAACAGTTTCTAAACATGAATAAGAGTGACAACGCAAGATATACCACAGAGAGTGCTAAGGACGGTTCACTCCGTACCCGAATCCGGCGGGCCTAAGCCACCACAACCACCATACGACGGGCCAAGTGCCAACAGGAGAAGGGGCAACCTACAACGAAAGCGAAAGTAGCTACCATACGACGGGCCCAGTGGGACTAGTAGAGGAGGAAGTTGCCTACGACGGCGAGACCGACAGTCATGGCATGTAAACTTTCGGGTATCTCAGGGGCAATGAGGACGCCCCGATACTTAGCCCGAGGTACGAGACGGCGTCAGAGTGCGAGTCGGCAGGATCACTTGTCGACATGGGTAACGAGATCCAGAGCCCGACATACAGCACTGAGTACGGATACGAACACGAGGAGTGTGCCGTGGTCCGGAACCCTACCCCAATCCCCATTTCCTCGGACAGCGAAAAAGAAGGCGACGAACCACCACCGAAGCAACAGGGCGAATTCTCCATACGCCGAACCGACGAAGAGGTAAAAGGCCGGGGGTTTGTCGAATACCAGCGGCACATCACCCTCCGAATACGGGTATACGACGCCAACGCGAGTACGGCACCCCCCACCAAGTGGAGGATCTTGGAGGCGATAATGGAAACACCAACGAACGACAACGACGACGATGAAATATTAAGCCGTTTGACCAACGAGGTCAACGGCAGCCCCCACGACAGCGGCAGCGACGTGCTAAGCCTTAACGCAAGTGACGGCATGTCGACGAAAAAAGGCGACACCGGCGTAAAGCCCACCGACGACGACAACACAGGCGAAGGCGAGAATGTACTCACCGAAATCGAGAGGTGGCTCGAAAATGCATCAGCAGAGGTGACAGAGACATGGGCCAACCGAACCGGAATCGAACCCCTCCCAGAGGAATTAGCCAGAGATATCAGGGAGCACGGATAGGAGGTACGGACGAAGCGGCGGAAGAGGACGTTCCATTGGAACGTAGATGGTCAAAGGTCTCGGGTGAGAATCACGAGAACCGGTCTGGTAACAGTAACCCTGCTTACGGCAGGTGAGGGAAGAGTGTGAGCACCCAAATCCATAGGCTTTGGAGCCCACACATTCGAACCTATAAATATTTTTCAGACTTATTAAAGCATGTATAAATCCTATTTGAATTACAAACTATACATCATTTTTCGAAACGCCCTAATGTATATTACAATGAATTTATATCAGTACATATATCATGTAAAACATATAAAACTGAATTATATAAATTGAATTTACACATAAAAAATAATAATTTTTTGAATCACCCTAAAATACATATAAACATTCATGACAACATCTAATTTCTTCGTTTAAATAATTGTCTCTGCATGCATACGGTAAATATTTTGGTTGAACATTATGATTTTCACAGATAGCCCATAACCGACTGGAATTCTAAATAACGCTGGGAATACAGCAATGCAATAAGCAACACACATAAGCTCCCATTGCAAGAGCACCAAAAACGTACAAACATACGTATACCAAGCAATTTCGACCAAGCACAGCAGGCATTGAGGCGAACCGTCGAGGCGAACATCGCACAAAGAGGAAACAAAAAAATGCAATGTACTAGAAAGACGTCACCTCAGCATACCAACAACACAGCGTGGGTACTAGGCACTTGCAAGTCACTTACGAAGGACAACCAACTCGTTGGCCACAACGAGGCACAATAAGCAGGCAACAGAGGGAAATTGAAAGTAACTATGCTAACTGGAGATGCGTACCCATGAACTCGCATGCTAAGGGGCAGTCCAAGGGGAATTACTACATACGTAATTAAGAAATAAATACTTATATATACAAGTAGTAACTGGATATACGGGTAGACTAATACCGTTGAACGTAGGATACCTTATGTAAATATATATAATAAGTTAGATTTATTGTTGCAGGATAACTGTCCACCTGCGCGTAGACAGGTATAAAAGGGCGACAAATTTTGCGAATTTGGGTAGTAGCCAGCTAGGTAGAGTAGCCTGCTAACGCATTGTTTAGCGGTGAATGGGACTCCTGGGATTTGTCCATCTCACGAGTTCTTTATTTTAGTAACTTTGGGGGTTTTTCCAACCCAATCGTTAGAGGGATTGTGGTGGTTTTTCCACCTCCGCAACCTTCAGGAACAGCAGGGTATCTTTAAGTTATATACTCGGTGGGGTTTTTACCAACTCCACCGACTGGGAGGAAGTGGTAGTTCTCCACCTCCGCTTTCTTTACGAGTAGTCTGAGATTTTAGTTTAAGCGTAGTCCCGGTGGGGATTTTCCCAACCCCATCGGCGTAGAACCGACGGCGGCTTCCCACCTCCGTCGCAGTAGCTTTAAGGGTAGTTTTGGTATTTTGAATAAAGAATTTATAACGTTTTAACAACAAACAGGGTCTTTCTCTTTAAAAGGAGACGATAGGAATTCTTCTCTATTCCCACAGGGATCCTGGACGGACTGAGCATACCCCGGCGTAAGGAAAAGTCCGTCACACATCTATATTTGTCTCGATTCGTTTATGCCGTAACGATCAACCGATCAAATAAATGTTTGATATAAATATTGGAAAAGAAAAGAATGCAAAATTCCCATAAAGTTTAAGAAATTTATAAATCGGCTTACTTTTTTCGCGTTGGATGAGTCGTCTGCCCGAATATATAAGACGAACGGAATATGAAACAAAAGTAAAAGGATTTGTGTTAAAATTTTTTAGACTACTATTGGAAAATGGAAAAGAAAAGCAAGGAGAAATGATAAAATAAACTGGAAAATAAATTGAAATAAAATTAAACAAACTAGTAAAACTAGTTAAATTTTTCGGCATGGATGAGTCATTTGTACGTTTATTTAACATGTATGTAATTTGAGTTAAAAAAGAAAAGATAGGAAAAGAAAAAAAAAAGAATAGGTAAAAGGATAAAAGGGTAAAGAAAAGAATAGAAAAGGAAAAAAGAAAAGGAAGAAAGGCTCGTCCTCGAGAAAAGACACAAAAACGAAAATAAAGGAAGGGATAAGAAAAGATTAGTAATGAAGAAATATATAAAATTCACATAAAACTAAAGAAATTTAGAAATCGGCTTACACAAAGAAAAAAGCAAGAAACAAAAGTCGCATGCAATTAAAATATAAATTATAAATAGACTTACACTTTTCTGTTTTGAAGATTCTCTTGTTTCTCTAAATGAAATCTGAAATAATAAAGATAAGAAAAAGTTATAAACATGTGATATTTCTATTATAAAAAATTCACGGGCGACTTATAATTAACTTACACTTTTCAGTTTTGATGAGTCGTCTACTCCTATATTCAAACCGAACGGAATCTAAAATAGGAGAGAAAACCAAGTATTTATTTTTGCTATTATTACTAGAAAAAAAAGAAAGAATAGAAAACAAAATATAATATAAAAAGAAAATAAAAGAAAAACAACTAAGGATGTTTAAGTTCGGTTATAACCGAACATTCTATACTCAGGGTGAGTTTCAGTTGTACACTTCATTTCAGATAAATAACTTTATATTCCTACTGGGGCATATTTTGAACAAAAACTACTCCCAAGAAAGAATTGGATTTGAGCAGATGGTTATATTTCATTTTTATTTACATATCTGCATTTTAAGGAAACATACCTTAATACTTGAAGCTTTCGATATGTTTCAATATCAAATAGAATATTGAACTGTCGCCACGAGTGGACGTGTGAGGTGGGCGCATTTGAACATTTCAACTCGTTAACTACTCGAATCTACTTATACCATTTTTAAATTTTTTGTCCACTTTGCAAATAAATAAATTAAGTATGAATTTCCAAGTTTGCGAACAAAAAGTTGACAGCTCGGATGCCGGAAAAACCTGTGCCGATTGTAAATCTACTTTCCATTTCGTGTGTGCAGGCATCTGCCGATTTATTCATATACAAAACATCTGGACTATTTTTATGTTTCACTTGCTCATTTTTAACTCTTTCTACAAAAGGGAGTAACCGTAATAACAGTTGATGTGATCCCAAAATATAATAAAAAATATAACCATTTGAAAAATAGGTAAATATGTAAATAGCAATGGCTATAATAAACGTAGGTATGAGCAGATGATGTGCATATATTTATTCATGTACAAATTTCAAAGTTGAATGCAAGAGAACAAATAAGAAAATTATGTATATAGGTATATACTGACAAATTTTTTACAGTGGTGGCTATGACTATTAACACAGAATGAATTTGAAAATTATTTTAGTGATGAAACCATTAATACGTCAGGTCATGCTGGAACATACCGGGCCCCAAAGTCGATAGTTCTTCAATTGTCTCAGAGATTCAGAATAGGTTTAGCTCGAGACATCGTTGGAGGTAATTGTTTTATCGCCATGTTCAATGGCTGCGCCTCGACTCGCAGCCTCAATGTCTGAGTTGGATGTATCTGCTATATCCGAATCTGGGAAATGTTCGCGGGGCTCCACCAGCGCCAGTAAGTAGATTTTCCTTATTGGACGCTTAAAGCACTTGCCATTGCATTTTAACGTAACCGTCTTGACCAGGGTGTACGCCCGTGATGCGTGTCATTGGCCATTTACCAGGAGGCGTCCTTTCATCGTACAGTAGTACAAGATCGCCCACTTTGACATTGGCTCATATGTCATCCACTTAGGCCGACTTTGGAGTCACCTAAGGTATTCGGAATACCATCGACACCAAAAATGTTGCTTCATCTTTTCCACCATTCGCCAGCGATTAACTCCAACCGTTTTAAATTCGAGTAGATCTTCATCCGGAATATTGATCGTTGGGTCCCCAATCAAAAAATGTGCGGGTGATAGGGCATCGTAATTTTCGACGTCTTCATTTAGTGGACACAATGGCCAAGAGTTCAAACATGCCTCAATCTGATAAAGCAGTGTGCAGAGCTCCTCAAAGTTTAAAAGGCGACCCTGTGTAATTCGCTTAAAGTGGTGCTTATTTGACTTGACCTCAGCTTCCACAATCCACCGAAGTGTGGGAATGAAGGTGGAATAAGGTTCCAAGTAGTGCGTTCGCTAGCAAGAATTTCTTTGAGGTCTTCTGGCAACGATGAAATGCTGCGCTGGTGCATGACTTGCAAGGCTTTGTTTGCACAAACAAAGTTTGTGCCATGATCTGAGTAAATCTCTGTACACCTTCCTCTTCTAGAAGTAAACCGACGGAAAGCCGCAATAAATGCATCGGTTTGAACAAGTTGTGAGGACCAAATATAATTCATTAATTTGGCCCACACAAAACCACCACCCCATAACACAGGAGCAGTACTACAGACAACACGAGACACAAACAAGTCTCTGAAGCATCATAAAAACACAATTAGCAACATTGCCAACACAACACGGGACACAAACAAGTGTCAGAAACATCACTAGCGCAACAAGTTGCCGCAACACGCCACAGCAACACCGTAACCATGGCAACGCAACGAACTATGCTAGCAACATCAAGAGCATTGGCTATAAAAAGGGCAACACGAGAAGACAGGGGTCAGTCAGCACGCGGTTGTGGTTGCGACCGGAGCTACTATTGGAGCGCTCTGGAAGGCATATCGGTTTTGACCATTGCAAGCCAGTACGTTTCATAGGAGAAAGTCATGGACTGAAGATTGTGGGTAAGCAGGTTTTGACCGCTCTACAACGCTTTAGATCACGCTTGCTCCCTCGCAAGCAAACGCCCTCCACAGCATCGTGATCCCGCACTCAGCCAAACGTCGTCCGCGGCAGAAGTACGTCGGCAACCGCAGTAGGAGTGAGTCGAGGTGAAACGCAACAACGTGACTGTACCGACTACCACGGTCTACACACGGAAACACCATGTTACTGGTATTTTTCGACGGATTCAGCAAGTGGGTGGAATTGATCCCCATGAGGCGTGCTACCGCAGACGGCCTTCGCCGAGATTTCAGGGAACGGATACTCGCAAGGTTTGGCGTCCCCAAAGTACTCATATCCGACAACGGCGCACAGTTCTGTAGCACGCTCTGGCAGCGCTACCTTAAGGAAGTTGGCGTACGACAACAATACACCGCACCCTATACTCCCCAAGAAAACCCAACAGAACGAGCAAACAGGACCATCAAACGGATCATAGCGCAGCTCACCAACTCAAAACATAAGCGATGGGACGACCTCCTCCCGGAAATTGGGCTAGCGATAAATACTAGTGTCAACGCTTCTACAGGCTACATCCCAACTTTCCTCGTGCAAGAACGAGAGCCACGACTGCCAGGAGCCCTATTCGATGAAGTCAACGTTGGGACGGGTGCAGCTGTCGCTACGGCCGAGGAGAAGTCCAACAGAATGCAGGAGGCCTTCAGAATAGTGAGGCAGAATATGGAGCGGGCAGCAGTAGATCAAGCACGTCATTAAAACCTACGGCGGAGAAAATGGGCCCCCATAGTCGGCGAGTTGGTCCTTGCGAAAGAGCACCACTTGTCAAAGGCTGCGGAGGGATTTGCAGCGAAAGAGGCACCCAAGTATGATGGCCCTTACCAAATCCTGGGGTATGTCTCCCCAGTAATTGTCAAACTAAGGAAAATCGATAGCGGGAAGGAGAAGACGGCAAGCATTGCCGAACTAAAGGCATACCATTCATCGGAGACCGGAGAGACCACGAAACCAGGAAATAATAAACACAATCGAAATTAAAATAAATTCAGGGGAAAACAAACATATATTAATTAATGTCAAGGATGGGAGGATAAGCAAGCACCGGTCATTCTATCGCAAAGCACCGAGGTGACAACACGTTCTTTTGCTACGAATTTCTTGACAAACCAACAATCTACAATGGGGGGTTATAACGTCAAATTATCCAACAGCGCCAAGCGTATGCGCCAGCGCTACGAGGAGGAGGAAGCAAAACGCCCTAGGGTCGTGCTGCTGGAAGGAGCTACTGGCGCCGAAGTCAGCAACGCGCGTAGCCCTACACACGCAAACTCGTACGCTGACGTCGCACGCAACATCACACCATTGAAAACTACGGGCGGCGGCGTCAACAATATACGTGCCACTACTCGCGCAATTACGTACGTTGACGTCGCACGCACCATTACACCACCAAATGCTGCGAACACCGACGCCAACGGCACGCGTACTACGGAACAAGACCGAGCAGCGATCGCTGCCTACGCCAGCGCCGCCGGTATGCAGGCACACGCAGACGCCCCGAACGCCACCGCCGACGATATGCGCCCCGCAGCACGCGCAACCGCTCAGGACGCCGACAGTAATCCCCGTATACGCCGTTCGTATAGCTGCGGCAAACGCAGCCACCATGGTAGCGAACGCCCGACGCGCTTCTGTCTCGTACGCGCAGACAGCACGCATAGTCACGGCGAACACAGCTATCGCCGGATCCATAGCCAGACGCGCAATTGCTTCGTTTGCGAACGCCACACTCGCAGCAGTACGGGAGGTTGCCTCGGTCGAGGCCGTCATGCCAACAACCGGGCCACCGACAACAACCAACATCCTGGGAAGGGTACGGGTAGACCAGGCCGCCACAATTGGCAAGGGCAATGCCAACCGGCCACATAGCCCAATAAAACATGCCGACACGATAGAGCTATCATCGGACGATGAGCAATTAGCGCAGGAGAAGGAAGGGCCGGAGATAAGTTTCCCACCGGGACCACGAGGTATCGCACTCTACGCGACCGATCTCCGTTCGCTCGAGGGAAGCCGATGGCACGGTCATCGACGCGTGGGCGAAGGAACTGGAGATCATGTACGGGCAACAGGGTACAACATTAAGCCCATTCGTAATTTGGCAACTCACCCAGAAGGATAACGAGGATGAAAACCATCGTCGCATACACCGATGGCTGAGGAATACGGACCTGGTTGGTAAGCGCATCATACTGGCACCCCACAATGTATCGAACCATTGGTACTTACTGGCGCTAGCGAATGGGGAAATGACCCACCACGTGGCTGATGTGGAGTGCTGGCAAGAGCGCTACAAATGGATAGCCGATTCCAGGGTCAGAGGCAAGGTCACATACGCGACTGAGGCGTGGCTGAAGTTCCTGAGGTGGGAGTACCAGCAGAGATACGGGAGTTCGGACTTCATGGCCCAGGAGTTACAGTTAGCCGTGCCGCAGCAGAGCAATGACAACGACTGTGGCATATACGTGCTGGAAAGCATCGACAGAGTCCTACGCTATACAGGACGGCGAGAAGGGGGACCTGGGCTCATACAGCAGCCGTTTACGGTGGAGATGGCAGCCCGGAAACGCGCAGAAATCTTAGCCACGATCCGCCGCAGCCATGCACCGAACAGAAAACGACCACATACCTCCACCACCAGCCATATCCTGTAGCACAAACACACGCCAAAACAGTGCGCGCCCAGCCCAGCCATAAGCCGCCGCAGGCAGAACCTGGTTCAAACCCAGCGGAGGGACCGGAATACGGCCGAACAATAATACTGGCCGAGACTGCAGAGGGCCCAGCGCTAGAACAATTCCCGGAGGTGGCAAACAAAATACGAGAGTTGTTCACCGACATCGCCGAAGGAAGGTGCAACCCCCGGGTGAAATTCCGAACCGATAGGTACAAAATCACGATGAACAGGAGGAAGGTAACGATCCAAGTAGCAGACACGGGGGTTTAAATCGCCGAAGTGGGGGGGAGTGTGAGGGCCAAATATAATCCATTAATTTGGCCCACACAAAACCACCACCCCATAACACAGGAGCAGTACTACAGACAACACGGGACACAAACAAGTCTCTGAAACAACATAAAAACACGATTAGCAACATTGCCAACACAACACGGGACACAAACAAGTGTCAGAAACATCACTAGCGCAACAAGTTGCCGCAACACGCTACAGCAACACCGTAACCATGGCAACGCAACGAACTATGCTAGCAACATCAAGAGCATTGGCTATAAAAAGGGCAACACGAGAAGACAGGGGTCAGTCAGCACGCGGTTGTGGTTGCGACCGGAGTTACTATTGGAGCGCTCTGAAAGGCATATCGGTTTTGACCATTGCAAGCCAGTGCGTTTCATAGGAGAAAGTCGTGGACTGAAGATTGTGGGTAAGCAGGTTTTGACCGCTCTACAACGCTTTAGATGACGCTTGCTCCCTCGCAAGCAAACGCCCTCCACAGCATCGTGATCCCGCGCTCAGCCAAACATCGTCCGCGGCAGAAGTACGTCGGCAACCACAGTAGGAGTGAGTCGAGGTGAAACGCAACAACGTGACTGTACCGAGGCTAACGGATCTCACCTAACGGGGCGCAAAGTTGCGACTGTCACCTGAGCAGCAATTGAAGGGCATCTGAAAGCCGTATCGGTTTTGACCATCGCAAGAGAGTTCCCGTCATAGGAGAGAGCCGTGGGTTGAGGATTGTGGGTAAGCTGGTTTTGACCGCTCTAAAACGCCTTAAACTACGCTCGCTCCCCACTAAGCGAAGGCCCACAACGTCACGAGCCCGCGCGCCATCGCCATAAGCCTCGGCGGCAGAGTCACGCATACACACGACGCCAGCAGGGTTACGCATACACACGACGTTGGCCACAGCAGAGCTACGCAAATATACGACGTTGGCCACAGCAGAGTCACGCATACACACGACTTTGGCAGCAGAGCCACCCATAAATACGACGCTGGCAGAGCCACGAATACGCACGACTTTGGCAGCAGCAGAACTACGTGTACATACGACGTTGGCCGCAGCAGAGATACGCAGGCATACAACGCTGGCAGCAGCAGGCTTAGCACTGCCACTAACCATAATAGGAACACGCCGGCGCAAGGCGTCACCGAGACACATTCACACATACCTAGACGGCGACCAGTACGGCGCCCTAACAGAACGTTCCTAACGGGACACGAGGGACCGCTAGCCCATCACGAATTATAAAGCAAGCAATGAAATTAAGTGAATTATAGATACACATTTTATACATTTTATATTATAGTTTAGGGAATTTACCAATAAAGTGAATTTATATGAAAACGATTTGCGAGGCGCCCCGAAATACAAATTCATTGTAAACGAACCTTGAACACGGCGAGTATACCCCAGCAGTTACTGAAGAAGCACCGGGGCAAGGAAAAGCTTCGTTACAAAGTCTACCAGAGCAAGGTTCCCAATATTTTCCGCGGATGTAGTTTAGCATAAGCGCGACTTCACCATGAAGTGTATTGAGATGTGCTTTTGAAAATATAAGAAATGTTAGTGGATTTTTTCTTGATAATAAAATAGGATGTTTCATAGAAGATGATATATTTTCAAAATGCAGGCGTCTACCTACGCGTAAGCACCCGTCACCATCTACGAATGGAGTTAGCTTTTAACAGAACTGTCTTCAATTGGTATTCCCCTTGAAAGTTTCTTTAATTCGTCGCTGAAATCGACGGTTTGTGATGCAAGAATCAGTAATTTTAATGCTAGTTGTAACTCATGATTAGTCAGGTACCCAGAACGGCGAGCTTCTTTGTGATTGCAGTTGTGAAAAAACGAAGCATATACGCAGTTACGTTTATCGTTTTTTTAAAACTGGAGTATTTTCCTAGGTATTCAGGATAAGAAAGCGTATTGATATATGCTACCTTCGCTGGTGGATGAAGCTCTAATGTAATGTTTGAGCTATGGTTAATATCTGCAGGCCAAAATTCTTGAGTATTAGTGAGCCAAGATTGTCCGCACCACCAAAGAGCATGATCAGGTAAATTTCTGGGCATTACACCTTTTGATGCACAATCTGCCGGATTGTCCAGTGTAGGCACATACCTCCACTAACTTCCCGCTGGCAAGCCTTGTATTTCCGCAACACGGTTCGCCATATATACGGTACATTTTATAGGTTGGGTACGGATCCAACCCAAAACAGTGTAACTATTACACGAGTAAAATACTTGCTGCACACATTCCTTCAAAGTTTCCTTGACATTGTTCACTAGTTTGGCCAGTAGTTGTGCACCATATAGCTCATATAGGACTTTTATTCATCTCTAGCAAGTTGCTGCAATGTTCGTACTGACAAATAAGTGGCAGGAGCTGTACTATAAGTTACGGTTAAAAGTTTATAAAGTTTTACTGGGTCAGATGGGGATTTCCTCCATAAAATTTGTCTAAACATTTTCTCGATGTCAGAGCACAGCGCAATGTAGTGAGTGCGCCACCTCAAAATAATTTGTGATAAATCATTTTGTAGTGATGGCCCTGTAGCCAGCTCTTCATTAAGTGAACGATGATTGCGGTATTTGGACGAGCCGTTGAAAACAACACGTAGTTTTGTTGTTGTACTGCTTAGTTTCTCTACGCCATGGTGTGGCAGAAAATAAGAATTCGGTTCAGGGTTATGTGGATATTCCCCAACTTCACACATGTGACCGAGCTCTATATACTAATCCATGAATTTTAAAAATTCTTCTAGAATTTTGGCTTCTTTTCGAAGACTCGTTCCATATTTCGTAACCTTGTCACAGCTCCTAGATGCTTATTTTCGAATAATGGAATAAACTTACCATGCAATTCTGCTTTAAATAACAGATATAAACAATACCGACTGTTTTCTAGTCTTTGATATGTGGCGGCAAAATGACTTTCGCATTTAGCATCTTCCGGAGACCATATAGGTTTTTATTTATCTCTTCTTGCTCCCAAAAAAGTTTTAGCCTATCGTCAATATGGCAAAAGTGCGTGTGTATTGATGGGACCTCATTTGATAGCGGCCCAGAGATTACCCAACCGAAGTACGTACATATATTGTAACAGCAGCCCGAAGTTTGTCGTATGCTGACCCTTCTTTAAAATTGAGTGGTATACGTCAGCAGCCAGTATTAAATCAATAGGTCGTGCTTTGTAATGGTCTGGATCAGCTAGGGTAAAACGTGCACCTGATGGTAATTGCTGTGGAGTTTCACGCGATTGTGGTAAGCAAGTAGATAAATTGGGCAATACAAATGCTTCTATGGAAATAGAAAAATCTGAGTCTTTACGGGAATTCAATTGCAAGAAGGTAAATTTCTTAGCACAGTATAATTTGATTTGGAGTAATTCCATGAATTTGAAGATGAGTGGGGTTTTGGTTACTCGGTAAAGTTGTATGGAACGCTCGATTATAAAAGAACCCTGTGAGCCCTAGTCAAGCAATGCCCTTGCTGTCACCTTGCCATTTGGTGTATCGATATACAAAAGTACTGTGGAGATTTTGTACCTCGTGGCAAAGGCGCCGATATATGATGGCGCGAAATTTCACTTTGTTCGATTGGTTTACACTAGTAGATTTTGTGCTACATAAGGCGTCGTACATAAGAGAGTGGTCCTTTTGTTTGCAAAGGTGACAAGTATATTGCGATTTATAATCCTTAGGTGTATGGCCAACAGTCAAGCAATTTTCGCAAATAGCATTACGATCGACGAATGTTTTTTGCTCTCCAAGTGTATATGCACGGAAAACCCAGCACTTAAAGAGAATGTGATTTTTATTGCAACAAGGGCAGGTATTTGCTTTATTAATATTGAAAGCTTTCAGCCCTGGACGATGGTGAACCGTTTGTGGTTTCAGTTTAACTGCGACATGGTCGCCAAGAGTTTCCAGTGTGCGGAATGCCATTTCTAGAAATATGAAAAGATCGGATAGTTTTAAGCGTATGCTACCAATTTTTCGTGTTTCGGAATCCAGTTTTTCAGTCGTAATTTGGACAATTATGGAATTCCAGTGCTCAGTTTGTACCCTAGATTAGTTAAGGAAGAGATATATTCTTTTGTTGTATCGAGATTTCCTCTGATCGCAGAAGGAGATGCTTTTGTGCATTTGGGAATTGCGCAAAGTTTTCGCAAAATTGCATCAACTATAGCACGTTTATTGTGATACCTATCTTCTAATGTTTTCCATGCGAGATCGTAATTAGCTTCAGTTGGAAAAATAAGTTTAATCAAGCGTTCAGACTCGCCTTTAACGGAATATTTAAGATAGTACATTTATTTTATTTTGGTATACGACGCGCTTTGATATACAAGTGATAAATATAAATCTCGAAAGGGAACCCATTCAAGATATTGACCAGTAAATGTTGATATGGAAATTTTTGGCAACTTGACGTCACTTTTGGTTGTGATGTCTTGCCGTTGAGTGCTGGCGGATGTGCTTTGGAACACACTTGGTGACATGCTACTAGCTGGCATGGATTCGTAGAGAAATACTTTGTATGCCAGATATTTGTCCTCAAACACAGAACAATGATCCTCAGTACAATACTCGATTTCATTGCACGTTAAATTATTGTCTTTAATGCACTTATAAATGTTGGTATGGTTTGCCAAAAAGGTGGAGTACATACCTTCAACCTTTTCCAACAGCAGTGTAACATATCCCTTTGTCAGCTGTTACACACTTAAATTCTCCGCTTTACTCACAAATTTGTCAAGCTGTAGCTGAAGCTCCTGCTGCTTCGTCACCAGTCTCAGTACCTCGTTCAAAGCTTCCGCCATGGTAAATTTGCAATAACTTATTGTTTTAAAATTACGCGAACTTTACAAAAATTTTCGTTAATTTTAAATTTTATATTACGCGAACTTTACAAAGTCCCTGCTCGGGCGGCAAAAAATGCTTTACACAAAACTTGTATTCGTTGATTTTTTAAGCAGGCATCTGCCGACATATTCATATACAAAACAACTGGATAATTTTTTTTTTCACTTGCTTATTTATAACTCTTGTCCCAAAAGGGAGTAACCGTAATAACAGGTGATGTGATCCCAAAGTATAATAAAAAATATAAACGTTTGAAAAGTAGGTACATATGTAAATAGCAATGGCTATAATAAACGTAGGTATGAGCAGATGATGTGCATATATCTAATAATGTACAAATTTCAAAGTAGAATGCAAGAGAACAAATAAGAAAAATTATGTATATAGGTATATATTGACACATTTTTTACAGTCGTGGCTATGACTATTAGTACAGAATGAATTTGAAAATTATTTTAGTGATGAAACCACTAGTACGTCAGTTCATGTTGGAACACCCTCTATAAGTGGTATGTTGGATGTTAACCGGAGTCAACAGGTACAGTGCAAGAGCAACAACAATATTCAAACACAAAAAATAGAGTCGACATGCACAAAAAAATTAGAAACCAAAAGAATTCACAAATGCCTAATCCTTCGGGCCAGCAACCTTGCAGTAATTCAGTTAGCAGCAATAAAACAATTACTCTTCAACTATTATTGAAGAGCCTGTAGCTCTGAACAGTGTAAACACCGAGATGCTTAACACACTAAATATGCTAACAGAGGAAAATAGAACATCAAAAGAAAAGGTAAGAAGAAAGCAAGTTGTATTGAAGAGAGTAGAGAGAGTGCGGTAATGCTGTAGAAATTACTGGCATTCCACAACCAAATTGCAGCAATGCAGAAGTTTGCGTACAAAAAATTATCGTTGGTGCTCTGAGAGTCTCAATTTCACCAACTGATATTGATCACTGTATAGTGAAAAGTATAACAAAACCAAAATGACTCATTGCGCAATCGTGATATTATATGCGGGCAGTTCTCTTATAATGAAATCAAGAAAAAAGTAATGGGAGATAGAAAAACCAAAGCACGTAAGCTGACCTCGGGCCTCTTCGACCATTCTACAAACAATAGAATATACATTAATAATTCTCTCACACGTTACACTCACGCTCTGTTTACTGCTGCGTATAAGATAAAGAAAGAAAAACGCTACAAATTCAAATGGTTAGGGAAATCCAGCTTTCTGTTGAAAGAAGCTCTGGATTAGAGGGTTGTCAACATTAGAACATTTGCTGACTTAAAGTTATTTGCTGATTAGCTACTCTGTAGCTGATGTATATTGGAACAATTTTCCCTCATCCCCTGTGAAATTTGGTTTTTAGACAAACCGGTTTCGGCGTTGTGCCATCATCAGTGTCGATTTTCGTTCTGATCTGTTGTTGTCGTTTGTCCTGTATTTATAGTTCGTAGGTATATGACTAGGTATTGTCAAAATTGATGCTTGCGTATATTTCGCTATGTTATGTGCTGTGTTTTCTCATTCAGAAGCGAGGGTAGTTTTTACTGATAGATTTGTGTGGCTGACTGGGGCAGGTAAAAATCAGTAATTTTATTCGTTCGACCTTCTTTGTGGGTTTGTTGTTTTCGTGCGTTAATTGTTTTGTGTTTATTTGTTGTTGTGTATTTGTCTGTTGTCACTGTGTGATTATTTTGTTTTTTGTAAACAAGTTTTAAAGGCTCGAATATTGTGTCAGAAATTGTGTTTATCTGTTCGTTTATTAATCTACCGTCGAATGTTTTCTGTTTGTATATTTCCATGTTTTCGAGTACGTTGAGATGTCGGCCATTTGCTTGTATGTGAAGAACCCCCAACTGTTTTATTGATGCTTGCTAGGGAACATTCATTCTCGACCATGTGATTCGCGAAGTTAGACTCGGGTGTAATGTTTGGATTCCGTATTTTTTTGTTGTAATTTCTAATATGTTCTCGGAACCACGTCCTTATTTGCCGTCCTGTTTGTCCTATGTAACATCCGCAGGTAAGCTTGTATACGCAGTGGCTGCTAAATGGATCCTCTGAGTTAGTTCTTAGTTTTCGCGCTAGATTGTTCGATGGTTTGAATGCTGTGTTAATGTTGTATTTTCTAAAGAAGTTTGCCAATATGTTGCTTTTCCAGTATATGTCGTAGTCGTCCTGCTAATATTTTCCTTTTCATTATTTCTTTTTAGTTCTCCATTTGTCCTTCTGAGCATATCTACCAGTGCTTTTTTACATCTGTTGTTTGCAGCGATGTTATATATGACCTCAAGTTCTCTCTTATAAGCCTCTTGTGTAAGAGGTGTTCTTTCAAGTCTATGTACCAAGTGCCTTGATGCTGCATTTTTATTAAGTTGGGGGTAATTTGAGGTATTATGTGTTATTGTGTCGGTGGCCGTTGAATTTCTATATATGTCGTAGTTAAATCTTTGGCTTCTTTATCTATATTTATCGTGAGGTCTAGCTAGTTGATTCCTCCGTCCTTTTCGGTTTCCATTGCAAATTTTATATTTCCGTGGTGCTTGTTGAGGTAATACAGTACAAGCTATTTGTTATTAGTAGTTAAACGCATATTATGTCATCCACGTATCTAGCATAAAATGACACGCCTAATTTGGACTTAAGCTCCTGTATGTACTTTTCTTCCAGAGTTTGCATGAACACTTCCATAAGAATTGCTGATGTGGGTCTTCCCATTCCAAGACCGTTTGTTTGTCTATATATTTTATTGTTGAATTGAAAATAGTTTTGACGTAAAGTGGTTCTTATCGTATTTGTGATTTGCATACTTTTCACTTTGGTTTTTGTATTATGTACTATTGTTGAGTTAACTATGTCCAAAGTTTCCGATAGTGGTATTGATGGGTATAAATCCTTTATGCCATAAGATACCAATTTGCTGGTCTTTCTTAACTCTACGGTCTCCAGTTTCTCTATTAGTTCTGTTGTGTTAGCTATTGCATATTCGCTATTTGCTCCAGAGTATCTTTCAATATCGTTTTAAAATATTTGGACAGTTTATAGCATGGTGCCGATTTAAAATTAATGATGGGCCTCATTGGCGTGTCCGGCTTGTGGGTTTTTGGTAGCGCAATCAGTGGAGGAGCCGAAGCACAGTGGTTTTGCTTTTGTCCGCTTTCGCTGTGACAATATTCTTTTTCCTTAGTTTATGCCGTAGATTCTTTATTGTTTTCCCATCTGCATTAGATTTTTGTCCCTCCTGTGCTCTCACCTCCTTTTTTATTATTTCCCTGCACATGTTTCTTGCGTGCTCCTGTTCTTCCTGTGGTATCAATGCTATTGCGATCTCCGCATTTACAATCGCCTGCTCCGTTCTCCTTACTGTATTTTAGTCCATGATATTGTGATTCAGCCTCTTTTCGAGAAGTTGTGCCTCTTCCTTGGTAATGTCCACTGTTGTGAGGTTAACGAACTTGTCATGAAACTGGTGAGATTTTTGGTTTTGCTTACCCCCTCGTCATCCTGCCAGCCTGTCCAACTTCCGGTTAAGCGACCTGTATTTTTGTTGTAATTCCTGATCGACTTCTGTCTTAATGCGGTCGAAACATTCCATACAAACATTTCCAACATAGTTACATAGGACAAACAGGACGGCAAATAAGAACGAGATTCAGAGAACATATTAGAAATTACAACAAAAAAATACGGAATCCAAACATTATACCCGAGTCTAACTTGGCGAATCACATGGTCGAGAATGAATGTTCCCCAACAAACATCAATAAAACAGTTAGGGTTCTTCACATACAAGCAAACGGCCGACGTCTCAACGTACACGAAAACATGGAAATCTACAAACAGAAATCATTCGACGGTAGAATAATAAACGAACAGATAAACACAATTTCTTACACAATATTCGAGCTTTTAAAACTTGTTTACAAAAAACAAAGTAATCACACAGGTACAAGAGACAAACGCACAACAACAAATATACACAAAACAATAAACAATTAACGCACGAAAACAACAACCCCAAAAAGAAGGTCCAACGAATAAAATTACTAATTTTTACCTGCCCCAGTCAGCCACACAAATCGATCAGTAAAAACTACATCGGTTCTGAATGAGAAAACACAGCACCTAATATAGCGAAATATGTATACGCAAGCATCAATTTTGACAATACTTGCTCATATACCTACGAACTATAAATACAGGACAAATGACAATAACAGATCAGTACGAAAGTCGACACTTACGATAGCACAACACCGAAACCGGTTTGTCTCAAAACCAAATTTTACAAGGGATGACGAAAATCATTCTAATATACATCATTTATCCACCCTGTCGGAAAATCAACCAAACAAGATAAGTTAGTTATTGCTTGTCAGGCTTTTAACTTGAACGCGAACGTACTACTAACAATTTACAAGCGACGCCTACTGAAAATATATAAAGCAAAGGTGAGCATTTGGTTCAACAAACAATGCCTGGAATTTAATTTTACTCCAAAATTCTACCTACGACTACATTAATGGAATGTTTCGACCGCATTAAGACAGAAGTCGATCAGGAATTACAACAAAAATACAGGTCACTTAACCGGAAGATCGTAATATAATTGATACCACAGGAAGAACATGAGCACGCAAGACACATGTGCAGGAAAATAATAAGAAAGGAGGTGAAAGCACAGGAAGGACAAAAATTTAATGCAGAGGAGAAAGCAATAAAGAATATACGCATAAACTAAAGAAAAATAATATTGTCACAGCGAAAGCGGACAAAGGCAACACCACTGTGCTAATCGAAAAAGAGAAATATATATCCAAAACCGAAGATCTTATAGAGAAAATGAAATGTCGTAGAATAAGAGAGGATCCCACAGAGAATACCAAAAACAAATCAAAGTTGCTATAAAAAATGCAACAAATATAGTAGATTCTAACATGGCACATATATTGGTCCAAATTAACCCTTCGGTTCCTCCACTGATTGCGCTACCAAAAATCCACAAGCCGGACACGCCAATGAGGCCCATCATTAATTTTTAATCGCCACCATGTTACAAACTGTCCAAATATTTAAAAACGATATTGAAAGATACTCCGGAGCTAAGGAACGAATATGCAATAGCTAACACAACAGAACTAATAGAGAAACTGGAGACGGTAGAGCTAACAAAGAGCAGCAAACTGGTATTCTTTTCACATAAAAGGTTTATACCCATCAATACCGGTATCGAAGACTTTGGACATAGTTAGCTCAACAATATTACATAATACAAAAACAAAGTGAAAAGTATGCAAATCACAAATACGCTAAGAACCACTTTACGTCAAAACTATTTTCAATTCTACAATAAAATATATAGACAAACAAACGGTCTTGGAATGGGAAGACCCATATCAGCAATTCTTATGGAAGTGTTCATGCAAAATCTGGAAGAAAAGTACATACAGGAGCTTAAGTCCAAATTAGGCGTGTCATTTTATGCTAGATACGTGGATGACATAATATGCGTTTTAACTACTAATAACGAAGAGCTTGTACTGGAGTACCTCAACAAGCAGCACGGAAATATAACATTTACAATGGAAACCGAAAAGGACGGAGGAATCAACTATCTAGACCTCACGATAAATATTGACAAAGAAGCCAAAAGATTTAACTATGACATATATAGAAAGTCAACGGCCACCGAAACAATAATACATTATACCTCAAATCACCCCCAACAGCATAAAAATGCAGCATTAAGGCACTTGGTACATAGACTCGAAAAAACGCCTCTTACACAAGAGGCTTATATAAGAGAGAACTTGAGGTCATATATAACATCTATGCAAACAACAGATATTTGTATTGTATTGTATTTTGTATTTATTTCATTATCAATTTTTTACAATTCCAACTATAATTATTAAGTGGCCTGCGAAGCTGAAATGCTTATCTGCAGGAAAATGAATATGTTTACAAAGTAATAAAATGAGAATAAAAATAAAAGTACAAATTTTAATTGATGATACACATAAACATTAAAACTTAGTAATAGATTTTCAGGATTATAATTATGATTCATATGGGTATAGGTATAAATTAGGCTTACCACAAAGATAAATAATAATTAATTAAGTTGAATAAAACTGCATAGACTTAAGCGATCAATTACAATAAACTCTGAATGTATTTTCCCAGAACATACTTTCTGTTTGGAGTTTTAGGCAGGTTAGTGAGGTATGACGGCAACTCGTTTAAGATTAATGGGAACTGCACAGAGAGCATGCTTTTTGTATAATTATTGAGGAACCTTGGGACCCTTAATCTATTTTCCATACATTTACGAGTACCATGGTGATGGTCAATTGGTATCCTTATGCTGATATCATCATAGAATTCATTCAAAACTGTCAACCTATATATGGACTTAATGTCGAGCAGACCCAACCCTTTATTGGGTGTATCGTGTGAGTCACGCACATTTTTCTTTTTACAAAGGATTTTAAGCATGCGGGTTTGGATGCCTTGCAGATATTTACAGTATATGGAGGTGCCCCATCCTGTAATTCCATGCCTCAGGTATGATTCGGCTAACGCCAAATAAGCTTGTTTCAGAACTTCGAAGTTGCTACAAAAGCTCAAATGTTTTAAGAAAAAAGATGAGGACCTTAGCTTTTTTTGAAGGTGAGATATGTGTATATTCCACTTAAAGTGGTCGTCTAAGATAACACCAAGGTACTTGTACGTGTTTACTGTCTCCAGAATCTCGACGCATGCGCATGGATCAAATTTAGTATGTAAAAAACTGAAGTTGTGATATACTAAGGCAATGTCTGTCTATATTTCGGATTACTATGCTTCTTTCAAGGGACTGTTGTTGCTGTTCATTAATTTTTCGCTCTAGTACAGCAATGTGGTGATCTCTTTCTCCACACTTTTTCTGGAGTTCAATAACCTGGCTCTTTAGTTCTATTATGGTTTACTCAAAGTTAGCAGTTGCTTCCGCGAATTCTTGTCTCAGGTCATCTTGTGTTTGCACGAGTTTGGATGTTAAATCTGCGATCAACCGCATTATTTCTTTGCTGTCGGCTTTAAGCTCACTAACAGCAGACGGCCCGCCGCCCACGTCGACGTTACTGCAAATATCCACCTTATCTCTTTGAATAGGAGCTGGTGACACGGAATTGGCTTGTAGTGCACTTGTTTTTGATTTCTGAGCCAATTGTCTTACATCCGAAGCAGCGGCTTGAGCTTTTCCTCCCTGTCTGCATCTATGACATCTCCAATTTCGACGCCGTTCCGCATTCATGCCGCCGTACGTATTGCTTGAGATAGTAGTGCAAGTGGAAAAGTGGTAGCTTTTTTTGCATGTTCCACAGGTGGCGTATTCTCCATTGACTGGTAATGACAAATCACACTCGTCACATGGAACTGTTGTTTCGTCCATAATTTGGTTTGAAAACAAATAGGTTTTCAATGCCTGAATTTTATATTTTAACACCACTTAACACAGTTGCGCGAGCTATACAAAACACGCCCGCTCGATACGTAAGCGACAAACAATGAAAAAGCACTGGTAGATAAGCTCAGAAGGACTAGTGGAGAACTAAAAAGAAATAATGAAAAGGAAAATAATAGCTGGACGACTATGACATATACTGGAATAGCAACATATTGGCAAATTTC
This sequence comes from Eurosta solidaginis, assembly GCF_040869045.1. Lineage (NCBI taxonomy): Eukaryota > Metazoa > Arthropoda > Insecta > Diptera > Tephritidae > Eurosta > Eurosta solidaginis. The sequence continues at coordinate 214,091,068 of NC_090324.1, read as the reverse complement.
TTTAGAAAATACAACATTAACAATTAACAGCATTCAAAACATCGAACAATCTAGGGCGAAAACTAAGAACCAACACTAACTCAGAGGATCCGTTTAGCAGCTAGGGCGTATACAAACTTGCCTGCGGATGACAACATATTTACATAGGACAAACAGGACGGCAAATAAGAACGAGGTTCAGAGAACATATTAGAGATTACTACAAAAAAATACGGAATCCACACATTATACCCGAGTCTAACTTCGCGAATCACATGGTCAAGAATGAATGTTCCCCAACAAGCATCAATAAAGCAGTTAGGGTTCTTCACATACTAGCTCGCAGTGAGTATACGTGTTTTCAAGCGCTCTACAAAACAATCGTTTCAAAGTGCTTTTGCAGTGCAATAATATTGAAAAAACTGGTGATAATTTCCATCTAAATCACAAAGACTTTCTTAGCCGGTGTTTTCTACATGTGAAATTTCTGGATTTCTGTGTTCCTGCTGTTTTAGCGGTCCACTACCGGTGCAAAAGTCATTGTTTTTTATATTTTTTGCAGTCGTTGTCGCCGTCTCTGCCTTCATTATTCTTTTCTCTTTATCGGCACATTCCAAGGCAGAGATCTCTCAACTATACTGTGAATTTCCACTGGATAGTAGCTGTTTTACTGCAGTATTGAGAACATCAATTTGGTGAGTAATAACTCAATTCAATTGTGACGCGTGCAAAATCTGCTCGGCTGGAGGGAGCATCATCGAACAATTCTACACCTCAGAGAAAAGTACGATAGAGTGAAGATAACAGTGCACATGAAGGCAGTAGAAGAGCGGATGATGCAAATTATAAGTGAGATATCTACTGAGCTGGCTAGTGTTTAATCGAGTGTGAGTAAGGTTGAGAGCAGAATAGATACGGTTGAGTGGAGTGGGCAAATCCAAATCTCTGCCCAACGACATACAGCAATTAAAGGCAGTGCTCGAAAAGTATGAGAGTAGTGACGTCGCAGCCGACGTCATAATTAGTGGAATTCTAATTGACAAAGATGAGAACCCAATAGAAAGCTTCTCCACAGTATGCAAAGCTTTAAATATTAACATACCACCTATGCGAGCCGCCTTGGTCATACGTCAATTGGAGAGTATTTTTAAATGAGTGTCTCACGAAATCCAACCGTGAGACCATGCAGTTTGCTACACAGCTGCAAAAGCAAAAGCGCTTAATCTCTGCATTCTCAGTGAGAGGAGAAATATTCGTTAGAATGCGGCCTGGGCAAATTGCAGTAAAAGTTCCTTACAAAGAAAACATCATAAAACTTATACCGAGTGCTAAGTGACTAGTACATGCGTATTTTGTTTTAAGTATTTTAATTCTCGCTTATCTCCTATATACTCTTATTTATATTTATTAGTACCATGTATGAAATTATTGTTCAAGCTTTAAAAACTCATTTCTTTTTGCTCTATTTTGCTCATATCTCGTTGCTTAACATGCTCTCTTACACTATTATCTTTATACATACCACACACAAATTGTTTGGCACAGTCTGCATTCTTAATGTTAGTTAGTAATAATAACGCAATCGCGGTAGGCCCAAAGACAATACTTTCAACATGATTCGTGTACTGGGCAAACAAAAGAACGGATTTAAAATATGTCACATTAATGCTGAAAGTCTCCCTATGAAAATTCATGAATTTAGATATCTTTTTGAATGTTCGAATGTACATATCGCGTGTTTATCGGAGACTTGGTTTTCAACATGTCATTCTGATGCTCTTTTCAATGTATCTGGGTATAAACTTTATCGTTCTGATAGGGCTGGGCATGGAGGTGTTGTAGCTATATATGTAAAAATGTGTATCTCGTCCAAACTGAAGTATGCGTCAGTAACTAATGAGTCTGTTGAACATATTTTTGTTGAAATATCGTCAGGATCGAGTAAAGTGCTTGTACGGTGTGCTTACAGACCTAACAAAGAGGTTGATTACTGTCAATTCGTTGACTGCATTGAAAATATTATACTTGGCTACAGTAATATAGACATAACTGGGGATTTAAATTGTGACTTGCTAACTGACACTAAACTCACACTTTCAATGCAAACACTCGATCTTCTACCTGTAAATTGAACATCACCCACACATTTTACACGAACCAGTAGTACCCTTTTAGATGTATTTTTTGTAGATTCAGGAACGAAGGTGCTTTTGTAGGACCAACTATCAGTCCCAAACTTTTCTAAACATGATTCTATATTTCTCACATATGACTTTCATATCTCCCATGATTTGATTTCATTTACCTATCGTGATTTTGCACATATTGATTACCACCAACTAGAGATGGAAGTTGATTCGTTAGATTGGGGATTATTCTATACCCTAATATCAGCAGATGATCAGATAGAATTCCTCCAATCAAAAATCAATAATCTGTTTGAAGAGTTTGTGCCCTTAGTTTTGAAGTCAAAATGCGCCAAGATCCGCCCATGGTTTAACCATGAAATAAAATAGTTGATTGTTAAGCGTAATAAAGCGTATCTAAAATGGAAGCAATGCAGGTCTGAGGAGGCATACCATGATTTCAAACTTAAGAGAATGGAAGTAACAAAAGCCATTAAACGTCAAAAGTTGGCGTTTTATGAAAGCCAATTCAACTCCACCATAGGCTCCAGTCAAATATGGAAACGTATTCGTGGTGCTAAAAATAATTTCAATGATGAAACCCTGGACATCAACGACTTAAACGAAAAGTTTGTCGGTATGTAATAGTATTTATATGCTGTGACCGTTACAATGAAAAAGGTAGTTCAGCTGCGTCTAATTTCAGTTTTAAGAGTGTTAATGAGTGCGATGTTGTTCAAGTTATACTTAGCATAAAATCTAACGCCACTGGTTTTGACCGGATTCACCCGAAGGTTTTGAAGTGCTTACTCCCAAATATCTTACCATACCTTACTTACGCTTTCAATACAGTTTTATTTACGTCGAGTTTTCCAGACTGCTGGAAACATCTAAAATCATTCCGTTTAGGAAACCCAATTGCGACTATAGGCCAATTGCCATCTTACCATTCCTATCTAAGGTTTTTGAACGACTAATGCACAATCAAATCTGTTACTTCATCAATAATAACTCACTGCTTAGCCAGTACCAATCTGGATTTAGACCTAACAGGAGCTGTACCACAGCTCTTCTAAAGGTCACTGATGATATAAGGTCAAACATAAACAAAAATAACGTAACATTTCTAACTCTACTTGATCACTCTAAAGCTGTCGACATTGTAGATCACACGCTTTTATGCATAAAAAAAAAATAAATGTAAGGCGCGATAACCTCCAAAGGGATCTAAGGCCGAGCTTCTCTTCTAATTTAAAAACCTTATTTCTAAAATTTTGATGTTGCTTTGCCCGGGGTGCGAACCCAGGGCATACGGTGTGGTAGGCGGAGCACGCTACCAGCACACCACGGTGGCCGCTTTTATGCATAGCACTCAATAAATTGTATAATTTCTCTTCATCGTCACTGAGCCTAGTTCAAACTTACCTTTTCGGTCGTTCACAAGCCGTAAGTATGGGAGACTCAGCATCGAAACTTTTGAATGTAACAAAAGGTGTCCCTCAAGAAACAATTCTAGGTCCACTTTTATTTGTGCTTTATATAAATGATATCGTGGATGTTATAAAGCATTGTAACATTCATATCTATGCAGATAACGTTCAACTATATCTTGGTTGTCCCTTAGATTCCATAAATGCTAGCACTGGGGACATAAACATCGACTTAGATCAGATCTACACTTGGGCCTGTCATAATGGCCTAGTCTTGAACCCAAACAAGTCCCAATGTATAGCAATATATAAAAAACGATTTGACCTCGCAAATTTTCACGAGATAAAGTTGAAAAACACTGCAATTAAATATATAGACACTGTCAAAAATCTGGGTGTGATTTGCAATAGAACACTAACATGGAACAACCAAATAATCGCTAATGTAGGCCGCGTGTATGGAATGCTGAGATCACTATGGAGTGTCCAGCAATTCACACCACCTAAAATTGGCTACTTCTAGCTAAAGCGTATCTTATACCGAAATTGCTATATGGCTGTGATCTATATGCCGGTTGTGATAGCATGGGTAGGAGGAAGCTTAATATCCTATACACCAACGTGGCTAGGTATATTTGCAGTGTTAAACGTTATGATCACATCTCAATTTTTGCTATAAAAATATTTTCCATCTCATTTGAAAATCTCTTAAAACTCAGATGCTTAACATTGTTATATAAAGTTATAGTTACACATGAGCCAGATTATTTGAAGGAGCGTTATAGTTTCATGAGATCTTCTCAATCACTCGCTATGTGTAGCATGAAATATACTTGATCGGTTACCGAGCGACAGTTTTTTATTGTCACAGTTCGCCTTTGGAATAATCTAACAATAGCGATTAGAGGTTTGAAAAACACAACCCGGTTCAAACACGAAGTTATGCAACATTTTCCAAAATGATTTGTATACCTCTCTCTCTATTTCTAAGTACTCGGAATATTGTTTTTCTTCAAATATTCTCTGGTTATATTCAGCTTAGTTATCAACTTATCTAGCTAAGGATTATTTTATTTTTGAGAATGTGTATATGTTGTGTAAAATTATCACTTATTTACCAGGTAACCCGATATGAAGGCCTACATGAATTGGTTTCAATATTATAAGTTTTTATTTAAAATGTGTGTAAGATATCATGCACTGTTATATAACCATTGGTTGTAGTGTGTGATTAAAGAATAAAGATTAAAGATTAAAAGGCCGATGTCTCAACGTACTCGAAAACATATAAATCTACAAAGAGAAACGAAAACACTATTCTAAATAAAAACTGCAGTTAGGGTGATGATCCAGTTGTATAGCGTACTGAAAGTCAGCTAATTTCAGACGCTGTACTATGGCGTGTTGTCCTTTTTTGTTGTATTAAAAATTGTTTTGTCTCTAAATAAAACAGCCTGGTATTACTTTCTTGTATTATAACGAAAGGATATTTAATTCTAGGTTGTTTTTTTATAAAAGTTGTCAGATCCACCTGTTTTTCGAAAAGTCTATTTTTAGGAGCTTTTTCGAACTTTGATGGAAAATAAAAAAAAGGACAAAAAGGTCTACGTGAAATTTACAGTACGTATTTTCGAAATATTCAGTTACCTGAATTCACAAGGTTTACCTGTGTTCAGCTGCGATTTCACTTTTTACATCAAATAAATTGAAACAACCATGGGTATAAATACGCGCCTTAGCAGGTATGGTTAAGAAGGAAGCGAATTTAGTACGGTCACTTTTGTTGTTGGAATTTGTTAATAAAACCAAATTTTTCGATTACAAGATAATATACCTGGAACTCATTTCCATAATTTGAGTATATAAAGCAATGTTTAATACAACGCCCAAAATCAGTCGTTTTTTGGAGTCTATAGAATAAAGTATTCTGTTTATTTAAATAAACATAAATATAGCTCACATATTTTTTTAGTAAGATATATTCGATTGCAAATTTTAGCATAGACAAAAGCGGAGTTCGTTAAGGCTATTATGACAGAATTACCAAATGAAGCATGTAACAAAGAAGACGAAGACTTTAACGAAAAAATACATAAGAAATAGCAAGCACCCGGCCGTTCTACTTCAAGGTTTATAAGTAAGCATGAAAGCTGGCTAGCTGGTAAAAGTTTTTTTACGAAGAAATGCCTAGCACATCAACCAATCGAACTAGAGGAAGACCAACAACACCCATAGAAGAATATTCGACCTACACAAGAAAAAGGAAGCTGTCAGATTATACTAGAACTATCGCCACGACTCATCTTTCAGAAGCATTGGCTATTAAATATACAAAGGAAGAAGAAAACACCGAGTCTCATATGATAGGAGCAGTTGCGTTAGCAAGTCCAGTGCGACTGAAAAGGATCAAAAACAGCATTCCCACACCACCAAATGGGCTACCTAGGAGATACCATCCTGAAGAGTCTTTGGCTCTGTTTATAGATTTCGGGTTATCCAAGGATAAATATAATATATTGCGTGAGTTATTATTGCAACATAATGCCGATCTTTTCCCTGGATACAAAGAAATCACTCAAGCCAAGAAAGAAGCAGTTCCTCCAAGAGCAAAAATAACCCAAGTATCAACTGAAGTTGAACTCCAAAATTTAATGGATCATACGTCTTTGCGACTCTTGAAAAGTTTTTGTGAAGAAAAGTTGAAATCACTGCGAAAAAACCTAACATTTATTATTAAATGGGGCTGTGATGGATGATCAGGACAAAGCGCATATAAACAAATAATAAATCTAGACGATGGAACAATTACAGATGATAATATGTTTATGGCTAAATGGCGAACTAAATTATGAGTATGGAATATCTCCTACGTTTTTAAACTGTCTTATACACTACCACAACAAGGAGAAGTTATCGACGACAATGCAACATCTAAGTAAAAGAAAACATTAGAAAAAATATAACTCAAGATGCAAGTAGTATGTAAATACCGATTCCAGACCAATTTTGTATAGAAAAAATGGTGCAAGGAAAAGTATATACACACACGTACATATATGCTAAGTGTCACATTCGTTCTTCCGGTTTGTGTTCTGGCTGATCTCACCGCTAGGTGCCGTGTTCTAGCAGATCTTCCGCTAGGTGACGCATAAGAAAAAGCTTAGTGGTGTATAAGAAATAGCTCAGAGCTTTTTACCTTTAGCAGAGCTCTGCCGTAAACATGACAGCATATAAATTATATATATATATATATATATATATATATATATATATATATCAACAAACCACAAAATACATACCGATACAGACATACGCATCCATATATATACATTTAGATATGGGCTACTTGTCTCAATGCATATAAATTGGAATTTTTTTCGGTAAAAAAATTTAGTAAATTTTTAAAGCCGCTCAGAACTCATCTATATTTCACGGATAAACATCTATAAGGATTTTCAGCCGTGTTTAACCAGGAGCACTTCTAGTAAACAGTAATAAACTTTAATACTTATACATCGTTACTTCTTCAACACCGCTGCCGATTATAGGCATATTCCACGATATGAATCAAGTTCTTATGGACTTAAAAGCAATTTCAAAGGAAAAAAGCTCGAAAAAGCCAGTTAATAATAAAATAAAAATGTATCCGTGTAGTTCTTGTGAAAAGATATATACTCAGCAGAGGAGTTTAGTCAGACAAATTACAAGTTATAAAAAAATCCCTCATTTTTTGCGAGCAATGTAAAATTCAAGTGGAACAAACTATATGGTCAACACATTTGAGAACAAATATGCATAAAAAGAATTGTATGCATAATGTAAATAGTAATGTCAAATGTATTAACACTATGTTTAATAATCGTCTTGAGACATATGTGTTGGAAAACGATCAACCCAATGATTGAATTGTTGAACATTTTCTTGAAAAACATTTTAACGAATTATCTGCGCTTTTACAGAAATATATAGAAAAGCATGACAGCATCAAATTTAACTTTGAGTTATTTTGTAAATATATTCAAATAAAAGAAAATATTGAAGAATTCGCTATAATGTCATAGCAAATAATTATTGACTGCAGCATTTATGGAGAACAATAATGTTGGTGAAATAATTAAGGAAAAGTTTAGTAAATTGATTCAAAAAATTAAAACATTTCAAGAGCGAGATAGTGGTTGGAGTCTAAGTGAAATTATCCATCTAGAAGTAAAAATAAATAAATACCAACCAATTAGAGGCTCATTATATATACCACTAACAAAAGTAATAGCAGATAAAACAGCTTGTATTAAAATTGTTAACAATGATATATATTGCTTTAAGTGGGCCATAATTTTATCTCTTTAACAGCCCTCAACACATGCACAAAGGTTTCCATCATATCACATTAGAAATATCCAAGATTCCATTATAACTTTAATTAATGATAAAGTAGTCAATTTTGAAAATTTAAATGTCACATTACAAATAAAAGATATTGAAATATTTGAATCAAATAATCCAGATATTAGTGTAAATGTGTTTGGTATAGAAGACAATTTGGACCCTATTTAACAAAAGAAGAAAAATCACATCACATTAATCTTATTTCTTTATACTGTGATGATTTCAATGAAAGCCATTATGTTTGGATAAAAAATTTAAGTAGATTAATGGGGCATCAAGTTACAAGATATGGACATAAATTATATTTTCGCAATACATGTCTAATACATTTTTATAAGGAAGAAATATTACTAACTCATAAAAAGCATTGTAGAAAAATTGTAACACGCATGCCTACACCTGAGAAAAGAATGCTAAAATTTGAAAATTTCAAAAAACAATTAGAAGTACCATTTACTGTATATGCAGATTTCGAATGTATTCTAAAACCAATAGATATTCAAAATTCTAGTAGGGCTCAATGTGTACAAGAACATATTCCTTATGCCTATTTTTATTTAGGCTAGCTCAAAATATTGATCGTTGATATTTTTGGATTATTAGGGCCGCTTTACCACGGGTTTTTTGTCTCAAGTGGTAAAGTTTTTGTTCAGGTGATAATTTGGGGTGGTTTATGTAAACCGCTGTAAACATGTCCCTAAATGACGGCCATGTTTCGTAGCCCACGTGAAACACCTAAGTATGGCATGCAGGGACTTTGAGATAGGGTTCAGAACTGGGCATTTTCAATGGCACCATGGGTTGTCCTTGGCTGATAGGGTTCGGCTCCAGTTGCGCGAGCAGCTCGTTCATCCTGGTCCTTGTGTTCAGTGTAGTCTCCATCACTTTGTCATAATTTTCTTCCAGTGTTAACAGGGCGCTGGCATCTGTGACGTTCATATGTGCTGCTTCGTATGACCATTCTACTGCGATTACGAGTCTGTTGAGTTCCTCCATATATGTCTGCAAACCGGGTTTAGTGTGATCTGACTCAGAGATATTCCACCATTTGTCGCATATCCTGTCGAGTTTTCCTATTTCGAAAAGGGATTTCCTCAATAATTCTTCTTCTTCTGTCTGGGACTGCTCAGAGTCTTGGTCCCTTTGGGTGAGACAGTTTCTTTGTTTTGTTTTCGATGATGTTTTAGATATTTCCACCTATATTTGAGTAAAATATTTAGAATGCATCCATTAACTGCCAACCAAGTTAGGCGTCAAAACGAGGATATATTTTGCCATATTTGTGGAATGGAATTTTTATTAAATGATAGGGTAGCAGACCATTGTCAATTAACTGGTGAATATAGAGGCCCAGCACATAATAAATGTAATTTAGAATATCAGATAGCAAATTTTATTCCAATATTTTTCCATAATTTATCTAAATATGATTATCATTTATTTATTAAAGAGTTGTCATCTGTATAGGGGGTTATAAGTATTATTCCCTTAAATAAAGAGTTGTATATTTCAATATCAAAGAGAATATATGTTAATAACAAAGATACCATTGAACTTAGGTTTTTAGATTCATTTCGATTCATGCCTTCTAGCTTAGACAGTTTAGCTAAGAATTTAAGTAATAATGATTTAGAAATAACAAAGGCTTATTAACGATCATCATTTTGATTTCATGAAATGTAAAGGTTTTTTTCCATATGACTACTTAGATTCAGAAGAACGTCTAAACGTAACACAATTACCTGATCGTTCATATTTCTTTAATAAATTATCAAATGAATCGTGTAGAATCGATGATTATCAGCATGCATAAAATGTTTGGACAACATTTAATTGTTGCAGTTTAATAGATTATTTATTATTATATCTAAAAGTAGATGTGATGCTCCTCAGTGAAATTTTTGAATATTTTAGAAAATTATGTAAAGGAATTTATCAACTAGACCCTTGTCAATATTATACATCTCCAGGATTATTTTCGGACGCAATGCTCAAAATAACTAGAATAGAATTAGAATTAGTTACTGATGAAAACATGCATAAATTTATAATGTCGGGAATTAGGGGCGGGATTGTTCAATGTTGCAAACGGCGTTCAGTTGCTAACAATAAATATTTAAATGATTACGATGAGACAAAGGCGTCAAATTATATAATTTATTTAGATTTTAATAATTTATATGGTTATGCTATTTTAAAATATCTCCCTCATAATAATTTTGAATTGATTGAAAACGTAGATGAGTTTGACGTTTTTAGCATACCAGAAGATTTTTTAGTCGTATACATATTAGAAGTAGATTTAGATTATCCCATAACCACTCACAATATTCATAATGATTTACCACTTTGTTTTGAAAATAAAAAAGTTGGGTCAATGAAAAACTCAAAGTTGATTGGTGATTTGAGAAACAAAATAAAATATTTTATTCATTATAGAAATTTACAACAATATATTAAACATGGACTTGTATTAAAGAAAATTCATAGAATTCTACAATTTAATCAATCAGATTGGTAAAAAAATATATTGATTTAAATAATTATCATAAAACATTAGCAACAAATAAGTTTGAGGAAATTTTCTTTAAATTATTGAATAATGCTGTGTATGGGAAAACTATGGAAAATATTGATAAAAGAGTAGATGTTAAATTAGTACAAAATTGGGAAAATACTAGTATTGGGGGAAGAGGTAGGAAAAAATTAGGTGATAGGACTTTAATAGCAAAACCAAATTTTCTAATAATTTAAAAGCGATTCAATTGAAACAAGTGTCAACTCTTTACAATAAACCGATACATATTGGTTTTACCGTATTAGATCTTTCTAAATTTAAAATTTATAGTTTTCATTATGATTATATCGAAGAGATATATAAAAATAATATTGCTTTGAATTATATGGATACTGATTCATTCATATATGATATTCAAATTGATGACTTTTATAATGATATTCGTGATGATATTTCAAAATTTTTCGATACATCCTCATATCCAAAGGAAAATATTTTTTAATTTTCCTCAGTTGAATAAGAAGGTTCTAGGTATGATGAATGATGAATGTAATGGGAAGTTAATAAAAGAGTTTATAGGTTTAAGAGCAGAAATGTATACATTTAAAATTGATAACGATATAAATGAAACTAAAAAAAATTAAGGGAATAAAAAAGTGTGCAATTTCTACATTGAGTTTGAGTGGTTTTAGAAAATGTCTGTTGGAAAACAAATTATATAATGCATCAATGTATACATTTAGATCTAAATTACATACGGTTTATACGCAAAATGTTTATAAAGTAGCTCTAAGCAATATGGATGATAAGCGAATTGTACAAAAAAATCATATTGAAACTTATGCTTATGGACATTTCGAAACCTTATAGTTGTACTTTACTTTAATACATTTAAGAAAAAATAATAATAAACAATTTATATTTTATATAATTTATTTTTATTAAATAAAAATTTTAAACATAATTGACCACATGTTACTGTGTTGTATTTTTCTTTCTGCTCATAATTGTAATGTATTGATGGCTTCAGGTAATTAACCAGTTCAATCTGTGGCTGTAAATTTCCAAAACTATCAAAATATTCTTTTTAGTTTTTCTTAATACTTTCATGGTTTTAGCAAGATTTGCTAATATAGTTATATGATTATTTAACATGATTTTAAACGAGCTATCAAAAAAATCCCTTAGCTATCAGCTGTGTATCTGATAAGAATCTCCTAAATCTGTTACCTATCAGTTGTGTATCTGATCAGCGGAGATATCAAAAAGAGACATGAGTTGTATGTGATCCATCAAGCAGGAAAGGTTTTTGTGGTTGTTGTTGTTTCAACGATAAAGACACTCCCCGAAGGTTTTTGGGTGTGTTATCGATGATGATGGTCCATTGCCGGACATAAATCTGGTACGTTCTGGTAACAAGGCACCATTAAGGTACTTGTCCCACCATCTCGGTAACGATTAATATAACCTCACTAAACATCCTAGACCATGCTTCTGGCAAAACATACTTATAAGTTAGGCTTCGTCAGTGACAACAGATGTAGGAAGTTCCAGCTGCAGGAAGAAAGAAGAAAATGTGCACCTGTCAACGCAGCAATTAAGCTAGGTTCTAGATATCTTATATACTTGCAATGAGAACGGAGTAATTCTATAACATATGGCGCATAATTGGGGCTGTTCCATTTTAAATCTGTTACCTATCAGTTGTGTATCTGATAAGAATCTGGTCTGATACCAATTTTATTTATTTTGAACTGTTATATATTAAACTTGTCTCAGGGTTTCCTCACAAGGTCACTGTAACCTTTAATAATGTTACCTGTAATTTCCTTGTACATATTTGTTGTGAAGATCTCTTCTAATTATAAATCGATTTTGTTTTTACAGATGGTAGGTTTTATGTGTATATTAATTCACAAGTTGATTAAGTATATAGACACTGACACACATATATACAGCAAACAATTTCGTTGCCTACATTTAGGTGCATCCGTTCTTTCGGTTTGTGTTCTGGCCGATTTAGATCATTTAGGTGTATGCGTATTACACCGAAAAACACCAAAACAATTTCGTTGACTATATTTACGCGCATCCGTTCAAAACCGCAAATGCGTGCATGTGTGTGTGTGTGCGTGTGCGTTTGAACTTTGAAAACCCAGCAAATCGAGCGACTGATCTGATCTGATCAGATCATTATCACTCGCTCGATTTGCTGGGGTTTCAAAGTTCAAACGTACACGCACACACACACACATGCACACATTTGCGGTTTTGAACGGATGCACCTAAACGTGGGCAACGAAATTGTTTTGCTGTATATATGTGTGTCGGTGTGTATATATTTAATCTTCTTGTGGATTAATATACACAAAAACCTACCATCTGCAAAAACAAAATCGATTCATAATTAGAAGGGATATTCACAACGAATATGTACAAGGAAATTACAGGTAACATTATTAAAGGTTACAGTGACCTTGTGAGGAAACCCCGAGACAAGTTTAATATATAACAGTTCAAAATAAATAAAATTGTTATCAGACCAGATTCTTATCAGATACACAACTGATAGGTAACAGATTTAAAACGGAACAGCCCCAATTATGCGCCATATGTTATAGAATTACTCCGTTCTCATTACAAGTATATAAGATATCTAGACCCTAGCTTAATTGGTGCGTTGACAGGTGCACATTTTCTTCTTTCTTCTTGCAGCTCGAACTTCCTACATCTGCTGTCACTGACGAAGCCTAACTTTTAATTATGGGATGCCATACGCATGGTCTAGGACGTTTATTGAGGTTATCCTAATCATTACCGAGATGGTGGGACACGTACCTTAATGGTACCTTGTTACTGGAACGTCCCCGATCTATGTCCGGCAATGGACCATCATTATCGATAACACTCCCAAAAACCTTCGGGGAGTGTCTTTATCGTTCAAACAACAACAACCACAAAAACCTTTCCTGCTTGATGGATCACATACAACTCATGTCTCTTTTTGATTTCTCCGCTGATCAGTTACACAACTGATAGGTAACAGATTAAGGAGATTCTTATCAGATACGCAGCTGATAGGTAACATATTTTTTTGATCGCTCGTTTAAAATCATGTTAAATAATCATATGACTGCATTAGCAAATCTTGCTAAGACCATGAAAGTAATAAGAAAACTAAAAAGAATATTTTGATAGTTTTGGAAATTTACAGCCACAGATTAATTATCTGAAGCCATCAATACATTACAATTATGAGCAGAAAGAATAATACAACACAGTAACATGTGGTAAATTATGTTTAAAATTTTTATTTAAGAAAAATAAACTCTATAAAATATAAATTGTTTATTATTATTTTTTCTTAAATCTATTAAAGTAAAGTACTACTATAAGGTTTCGAAATGTCCATAAGCATAAGTTTCAATATGATTTTTTCGTACAATTCGCTTATCATCCATATTGCTTAGAGCTACTTTATAAACATTTTGTGTATAAACCGTATGTAATTTAGATCTAAATGTATACATTGATGCATTATACAATTTGTTTTCCAACAGACATTTTCTAAAATCATTTAAACTCAATGTAGAAGTTACACACTTTTTTATTCCCTTAATTTTTTTAGTTTCATTTATATATTTATCAATTTTAAATGAATACATTTTTGCTCTTAAATCTGTAAACTCTTTTATTAACTTCCCATTACATTCATCCTTCATCATATCTAGAACCTTCTTATTCCACTGCTGAATTTTATAAATGTTTTCCTTTGGATATGAGGATGTATCGAAAAATTTTGAAACATCATCACGAATATCATTATAAAAGTCATCAGTTTGAATATCATATATGAATGAATCAGTATCCATATAATTCAAAGCAATATTATTTTTTATATTTCTTTTTGATATAATCATAATTAAAACTCTACATTTTAAATTTAGACAGTTCTAATACGGTAAAACCCATATGTATCGGTTTATTGTACAGAGTTGACACTTATTTCAATTGAATCGCTTTTAAGTTATTAGAAAATTTGCTTAGACTATGGAAATTTGGTTTTGCTATTAAGGCCCTAGCACCTAATTTTTTCCTACCTCGTCACCCTATACTAGTATTTTCGCAATTTTGTACTAATTTAACATCTACTATTTTAACAACATTTTCCATATTTTCCCAAACACAGCATTATTCAATAATTTAAAGAAATTTTCCTCAAACTTATTTGCTGGTAATGTTCTGTGATAATTATTTAAATCAATAAATATTTTTAACCAATCTGATTGATTAAATTGTAGAATTCTATGAATATTTTTTAATACAAGTCCATGTTTAATATATTATTGTAAATTTTATTTTATTTTGTTTCTCAAATCACAAATCAACTTTGAGTTCTTCATTGAGCCAACTTTTTTGTTTTCAAAATAAAATGGTAAATCATTATGAATATTGTGAGTGGTTATGAGATAATCTAAATCTACTTCTAATATACATCCGACTAAAGAATCTTCTGGTATGCTAAAAACCTCAAACTCCTCTACGTTTTCAATCCATTAAAAATAGTTATGAGGGAGATATTGCGACATAGCATAACCTATAAATAACCATCTAAATAAATTATATAATTTGAAGCCTTAGTCTCATTGAAATCACTTAAATATTTATTGTTAGCAACTGAACGCCGTTTGCAACATTGAACAATCCCGCCCCTAATTCCCGATGTTTAAAGTTTCAATATGTGCATACCTTAATTACCACGGCTGGCCTGGTTATTGTTTCACCGATTGTTCACCAGACCATTTCTATAAACACCTTTTAACTCCAACGCAAGTTATAATAAAAGTAATAAAAACATCAAACACCTTACCGATTTAATTTTATATCCTTTAATGGTTCAATATTTATTTACCCAACTTTCTGGGGTTTCAAAAGTACAATTCAATGAAGATCGAAAGTGAATACAATTCTGTGCGCGCGCTCAACGCTAACTGCCCAACTCCATTTTCCGCTGGCAGTTGAGCCTTTGGTTTTTTATTTCTTTACGTATGTATATGTACATTTGTATACTTAAGGTACGTACATGACAAAGAAGCGGTATTCTTCCAATTTGATTTAATATATTTTACATTAGGGCGTTAAAATTTATCATATTCAAATTTTTAGGTGAGTATGAATTTACAGATGAGTATGAGTTTAAGTAAATGTATATATGTATTTTACTTCATTAAATTAATTCATTGTCTATATATACATACATATATGAATAGTTAATTTTTATAGAATTCAGGTAAGTATAAGAGTAGATTTACATATATAAAATTGGAATATAATCATATTTTAGAATTCAATTAAATTTTCTTCCTCCATGTCTTCATCATGGCGCCGGGCCTGCGAAGTGGAAGAATGCAGGAGTTCTTGAAGCTGATCGAGCGTACTCTTCGCTTGGTTGACTAACTTCTTCAGATTACGTTGGTTGGCGCTGCGGCTCTGTAAGGGCGCCGCTGGTCGTTCAATTACACGCTGCCTGGTTCTTCCACGTCGATCATCACGCCTATGGCGTATGGGTGGTGGAGGTGTCGGACGTCGATTACGTGTTGCTGTTGCAATATCAGGCCGATGCAACAGCGTTTGATGAGCTCTGCCACAGTAGAGGCAGCTTCCGGTGGAAATGCACGCACCTGTGGTGTGAGATGTGGTTAAGTAGTTTATGCAGTAGCGATGGACGCGTGCAGACTTATATCGCTCTGCTGGAGTCATGGCCAAAAACGCATGGCAATGGCGCAAAGAGTGGGGGCGGCAGAACAGCCTGCATTTTCCGCGCTCCATTATGAGCTCTGTGTAGAAATTTGAGAGAAAAGAAAAAAAAAGAAAACGAAAACAGGGGAATTAGCTGTTATATTAAAAGAGAAGGGTGGCAAGGGGATTTGGAGGGATAGGACGTGTGTGAGAGGGGGGCTATGACATGGGTAATAAACTTATCTTTGTAATGTTGCGCCTAATTGTGCCGTTCTGGGTGTGAATGTCGACGATGCGAACATTCTCGTCAGGTTCTACGTGTAGGTTTGAAATTCGACCTAGTCGCCATTCGTTGGGGGGCAGAAGGTCGTCTTTGATGACGACTAGGTCCCCTACCTTGACGTTGGGTTCTTGGGCCTTCCATTTTTGACGCTTATGCAATTCCTTTAAATATTCATTTTTCCAGCGATTGCTGAACTGATGGTGAAGGACTTTCAGTTTCTGCCATCGGTGGAGGAGGCTAAGATTGTCGGGATTGGGTTCTGGGAGAGACAGCAGGGGGGCTCCCCGCAAAAAGTGACCTGGGGTTAAGACGTGTAAATCATGGGGGGGCGGTCTAGAATTGAGGAACGCTTCAATTCGAATTGAAGTGCCGAGAACTCTTCAAACGAGAATTTATGGTTTCCGGCAACCTTGTGGAAGTGTATATTAAAGCTCGTCACTGCTGCTTCCCAGAGACCGCCAATGTGAGGAGCGTACGGGGAGATGAACTGCCAAGAGAGGCCATGCAGAGTGTATTTGTCGGCTATGTGAGAGGCGGCTTCACTTAGAAAAGACGATAATTTTTTTCTGAATTGCTCGTTGAGATCCACGAACGTTTTTCCATTATCTGACGTCACCTTATGAGGCAGGCCGCGACGACCGGCAAATCGAGCAAAAGCGGCTCTAAATGCTTCCGTTGTTAGGTCCGAACAGGCTTCTAGGTGAAAAGCCTTGGTAGAGAAGCAGACAAACACACAGACGTAAGCCTTTGTGTGGGAGGCTTGACGTAGTGGGGATGTTTTGACGAGAAACGGGCCGGCAAAATCGACACCTGTTGTGTGAAAGGGTAAGTTATATGTCGTCCTTTCCGCTGGTAGAGCAGCCATTATCTGCGACTTCATATTTTTGCTTGTACACCGTACATTGTTTGCAATTAGAAATACAGGATTTTATTTTGACCTTTAATTTAGGGATGTAGTATTCTTGTTGTACCATTCGGACCATGAGTTGTTTTTCTGCATGCAGAAGCGTTGAGTGTAAGAAATTGAGAAACAGTATGCAGAACCTGGAATTTTCCGGAATTATTATAGGGTAATGCTCGTTCGCTCATAGGCGCCTTACTTAGCCGCCCATTCGCGCGTAGGAGGCCCTTGGCGTCGATCATGGGATTCAGGGATAAGAGAGAGCATTTTTTACTTATGGGTTTCGATGCTTTTAATAGTGAAATCGTGTCTCCATAATGCATTTTTTGCGCTTGGAGGATGAGGCGTTCCTTTGTGTGTGTTAATTCTGCGTGAGAAATCGAGATTTTCGGGAGGATTGGGAGTCTCTTTGCCTTATGAAAGAATCGGCAGACGAAGGACATTACCCGAAGTGCACGAGCATAGGAGGAGAAACGTTCCAGTAGATCGATACTTTCTGTGGTGTGAAGAGTAACGATGGGTTTTTGTTCTAGGGGGGCAGGGTGTCGGTTTCGGCGTGGTGTTTGGCCAGATCTCACAGGGTTTGGTTAACCAATCTGGTCCGTTCCACCAGAGTGGGCAGTCGACTAAGTCTTGTTTGCGACATCCTCGAGTTCCTATGTCAAGTGGGTTTTCCTTGCTGGATACATGTTTCCACGTCGCGTTGTTTACATATTTGATGATCTGAGAGGTGCGGTTTGCAACGTAGTTTTTCCACATATGGGGTGGCTTTTCTAGCCATGCTAACACTATTGAAGAATCCGGTCCATAGCGTTAGTTCGTGAGGTGGTAGTTTTAGCTGAAGTCGAACTTGTTTTATTAATTTAGAGAGAATAACTGCTCCGCCAAGTTCCATTCGAGGGAGACTGACCGTTTGTAAGGGAGCGAATTTACTTTTCGCCACAAGCAGGTGACAAGCGTACACGTTTGGAGATTTCTGTGTTCTTATGTATACACAGGCGCAGAAGGCTTTTTCCGAGGCGTCTGAGAAACCGTGTAATTGAGTGGGTATGCCGGGGGAGAGTTGAACCCAACGGGGAATTTCATGTCGCTTATTGCCATGAGACTTTCGTGAAAAGCCGTCCATTTTTGAAGGGCGCCGGCTTTGACTTCTTCATCCCAGTCAGTTCCCTCCATCCATAGTTGCTGCAGTAGGATTTTTGCTGTGATCATAATTGGCGATAGCCATCCTGCCTTTTCGTTCGCGAATTATTCGACGGACTGGGGTCGTAGGAGTACATGAAGGAATCTGTAAGGGCATTCCATCTTATTCCAAGCGTTTCGGTGGAGCTGGAGTCCTGGAATTTGAGGAAATCTATGTCCAAGAGATTTGAGTGGGATATGCATTCGAGTAGTTTTGGGTGGTTGGCCTTTATTTTTCTGAGAGGGAAACCTCCCGATTTGAGTGCTTCGATGACTTGGGTCATGGAGTCGAGTGTGGACTGTATTTCAGATCCGCCGGTGAGGATGTCATCTACATATGTTTCATGCAGAAGTACATTGTTGGCGAGCGGGTATTCTTCTTTAGTGTCTTCTGCTAATTGGCGGAGTGTCCTAATCGAGAGATAGGGTGAGCAGTTGACACCAAAGGTAACTGTTTTTAACTTGAAATCTTCATGCTTGGAGTTAGAAGATCTACGAAAGAGGAGTCGTTGATAATCTTGATCTTCTGGGTAGACGATAATTTGGCGGTACATTTTTTCTATGTCACCGCTGAAAACAAATTTATAGAGGCGCCACTGTAGGGTTATCAGCGTTAAGCCATTTTGAAGTGTGGGACCGGTGTGTAATATCTCATTCAATGAGTTTCCGCAGTGAGTTGGTATGGAGGCATTGAAGACTACTCGTACCTTTATGGTTTTACTATCGGGTTTTATAACCCCGTGGTGAGGCAAATAGATGGAGAAATATTTGCCTTTGTTAATAACTTCGCGAGGTGAAGTTGGCTCCTTGTGGTCCAGAGTTAAGTATTCTTCTAATACTTCAGAGTACTTTTCTCTTAACTCTGGCTTTTTCTCTAGGGTTCTTTCTACGCTGATATATTGCTGCTGGGCTGCGGGTCGAGAGTGACCGAGAGCTATAGTTTCGGAAAAACCTTGCTTGAAGGGGAGTTTGACCATGTATCTACCGTCTCCTTACCGAACGGTGGTTTTTTTTGTACAGCTCCTCGCAAAATATATCATCGTCTGTTATGGATGAGGAAGTTGGAACCTATTCTTGTTACCAGAATATTTTTAGCAGTTCATTTAGATTATCAATTACGTGGGTGGAGAATGCCGAAATTTTTTCGTTAACCGGACCACTTAGTTTCCATCCAAATATTGTTTGTTGTGCGATAAGAGTTCCTGCTAAGTTAGTTTCCAGGCCGTTTAGCGGAATTTGAGGGATTATATCACTACCAAGAACCATGCCAATTCTTGTTGGGGAGAAGCAATTTGGGTCTGTTAGAGATAGGGAAGAGAACTTCTGGAAGTCCACGTTTTTGGCTTTGAATGATGGCAAGAAGTGAGTTAATTGCTGCAGGATTATCACATAAGTTGGGATTTGAGTTGCTAAGTTGTCTGAGCAAATAGTCATCAGACAAGTCTTATTTGAATTCTGGACTACGCGTCCGCCCATCCCTGATATTTGGTAACTGCTTTTTTGTGTGGGTAGGCCAAATAGATTTTGTATACGCGAGGACACAAAAGTTTTTTCGGAGCCTTGGTCTATTAGTGCGCGGAGCTTGAATATTTCTTCTCGGTGGAGAATGGGAACCATCGCGGTTGGCAGTAAGGTTTTTTCCTTTTTTCAGGTTTTGGTGTGGTTTTCAGGTGGTGGTGGAAATAAGCCTTTATTATTTCTAAATCATTATTACTTAAATTCTTAGCTAAACAATTTAAGTTAGAAGGCATGAATCGAAATGAATCTAAAAATCATTGAACTTAGGTTTTTAGATTCATTTCATGCCTTCTAACTTAGACAGTTTAGCTAAGAATTTAAGTAACAATGATTTAGAAAAAACAAAGGCTTATTTCCCGAACGATGATCATTTTGATTTAATGAAATATAAAGGTATTTTTCCATATGACTACTTAGATTCAGAAGAACGTCCCAACGAAACACAATTCGTTCACATTTCTTTAATAAATTATCAAATGACATTGAAATATACAACTCTTTGTTTAAGGGAATAATATTTATATCCCCCTCTACAGATGACAACTCTTTAATAAATAAATGACAATCATATTTAGATAAATTATGGAAATATATTGGAATAAAATTTGCTATCTGATATTCTAAATTACATTTATTATGTGCTGGGCCTCTATATTCACCAGTTAAATGGCAACGGTCTACTACCCTAACATTTAATAAAAATTCAATTCCACAAATATGGCAAAATATATCCTCGTTTTGAGGCCTAACTTGGTTGGCAGTTAATGGATGCATTCTAACAATTTTACTCAAATATAGGTGGTAAATATCTAAAACATCATCGAAAATAATTTAAAAAAATTGTTTTGGAGCATCAACACCGCTATATATTTTAAAACGATTCAGTGGGTTATTATATAAGCACTTAATAAAATAACAATAGGCATAAGGAATATGTTCTTGTACACATTGAGTCCTACTAGAATTTTGAATATCTATTGGTTTTAGAATACATTGGCAATCTGCATATATAGTAAATGGTGCATATAATTGTTTTTTGAAATTTTCAAATTTTAGCATTCTTTTCTCAGGTGTAGGCATGCGTGTTACAATTTTTATACTCAGTTGAGCAGAGCTCACAGAGTATATTAACTTTGATTGAATAACGGTTGGTTGTACAGGTATAAAGGAATCGAGATAGATATAGACCTCCATATATCAAAATCATCAGTATCGAAAAAAAATTTGATTGAGCCATGTCCGTCCGTCCGTCCGTCTGTCCGTTAACACGATAACTTGAGTAAATTTTGAGGTATCTTGATAAAATTTGGTACGTAGGTTCCTGGGCACTCATCTCAGATTGTTATTTGAAATGAGCTGAATCGGATTATAACCACGCCCACTTTTTCGATATCGAAAATTTCGAAAAACAGAAAAAGTGCTATAATTCATTACCAAAGGCGGATAAAGCGATGAAACTTGCTAGGTGGGTTGAACTTATGACGCAGAATAGAAAATTAGTAAAATTTTGGACAACGGGCGTGGCACCTCCCACCTTTAAAAGAAGGTAATTTAAAAGTTTTGCAAGCTGTAATTTGGCAGTCGTTGAAGATATCATGATGAAATTTGTCAGGAACTATTACTATACGTATACCAAATAAAAATTAGCAAAATCGGAGTACGAACACGGCCACTTTAAAGACAAAATTGTTTTAAAAGTAAAATTTTAGCAAAAAATTGAATATCTTTACAGTATATAAGTAAATTATATCAACATTCAACTCCAGTAATGATATGGTTAACAAAATAAAAATATAAAAGAAATTTTTAAAATGGGCGTGGCTCCGCCCTTTTTCACTTAATTTGTCTAGAATACTTGTAATGCCATAAGTCGAACAAAAACTTACCACGATAACTGTTTTCTGTAAAAATGGACGAAATCGGTTTAAGCCACGCCCAGTTTTTATATACAGTGGACCGTCTGTCCTTAGGCTCGGCCATTAACACGATAACTTAAGCAAAAATCGATATATCTTAACTATACTTAGTTCACGTACTTATCTGAACTCGCTTTATCTCGGTATAAAACCTGGTCAAAATCCGACTATGACCACGCCCAATTTTTCGATATCGAAAATTACGAAAAATGAAAAAATACCATAATTCTATACCAAATATGAAAAAAGGGATGAAACATGGTAATTGGATTGGTTTATTGACGCAATATATAACTTTGGAAAAAACTTTGTAAAATGGGTGTGACACATACCATATTAAGTAGAAGAAAATGAAAAAGTTCTGCAGGGCGAAATCAAAAGCCGTTGAAATCTTGGCAGGAATACTGTTTGTGGTATTATATATATAAATAAATTAGCGATATCCAACAGATGATGTTCTGGGTCACCCTGGTCCACATTTTGGTCGATATCTGGAAAACGTTTTCACATATACAACTACCATCACTCCCTTTTAAAAGCCTTATTAATACCTTTAATTTGATACCCATATCGTACAAACATATTCTGGAGTCACCCCTGGTCCACCTCTATGGCGATATCTTGAAAAGGCGTCCACCTATAGAACTAAGGCCCACTCCTTTTAAAATACTCATTAACACCTTTCATTTGATACCCATATCGTACAAACACATTCTAGAATCACCCCTGGTCCACCTTTATGGCGATATCTCGAAAAGGCGTCCACCTTTAAAACTAAGGCCCACACCCTTTTAAATAATCATTAACCCATTTCATTTGATACCCATATAATACTAATTTTTCAGCAACCTGCCATAGCTGCGCAGATATATCCATTTCGAAGGGTGCTAAGCCTTCATCATCAGTACGCTTTAGGCATGCTGCGCTAACCATTTAGCTATACAGCGGTGGTTTGTTTGACTGGAAAATTTGCTACTTCTAATCCTTTTTACCAACTATATTTATTCAGTGTTGTGCCATCTGGTGCAAATCACTGATAATGCTGGATTTTTGTTTATTGTCAATTACTTTGTTTGACATTCCCAAGTGTTCATGGTTTACTAATAATTGTTCCAGCATTATAAGTGATTTGCACCAGATGGCGCAACACTGAATAAATATAGTTGGTAAAAAGGAATAGAAGTAGCAAATTTGCCAGTCAAACAAAACCACCGCTGTATAGCTAAATGGTTAGCGCAGCATGCCTAAAGCGTACTGATGATGAAGGCTTAGCACCCTTCGGAATGGATCTATGTGCGCAGCTATGGCAGGTTGTCTGAAAAATTTTCTACTTACTATTCCAAAAACAAAATACAATTTTTCAAATTTAGAAAAATTAAAAAATAACAATAATTATCATTAGAAAAAAATTATTGTTCTGGCCTTGAGCTCGATTCGAACCTTGAATGATTTATCAATAGGCCGATAAAAACAAAAACAATTGTTAGTAAACCATGAGCACTTGGGAATGTCAAACAAAGTAATTGACAATAAACAAAAATCCAGCATTATCAGTGATTTGCACCAGATGGCGCAACACTGAATAAATATAGTTGTTAAAAAGGAATAGAAGTGGCAAATTTGCCAGTCAAACAAACCACCGCTGTATAACTAAATGGTTAGCGCAGCATGCCTAAAGCGTACTGATGATGAAGGCTTAGCACCCTTCGAAATGGATCTATCTGCGCAGCTATGGCAGGTTGTCTGAAAAACTTTCTACTTACTATTCCAAAAACAAAATACAATTTTTCAAATTTAGAAAAATTAAAAAATAACAATAATTATCATTAGAAAAAAAATTATTCTTCTGGCCTTGAGCTCGAATCGAACCTTGAATCATTTATCAATAGGCCGATAAAAACAAAAACAATTGTTAGTAAACCATGAGCACTTGGGAATGAAAAACAAAGTAATTGACAATAAACAAAAATCCAGCATTTTCAGTGATTTGCACCAGATGGCGCAACACTTAATAAATATAGTTGGTAAAAAGGAATAGAAGTAGCAAATTTGCCAGTCAAACAAACCACCGCTGTATAGCTAAATGGTTAGCGCAGCATGCCTAAAGCGTACTGATGATGAAGGCTTAGCACCCTTCGAAATGGATCTATCTGCGCAGCTATGCCAGGTTGTCTGAAAAGTTTTCTACTTACTATTCCAAAAACAAAATATAATTTTTCAAATTTAGAAAAATTAAAAAATAACAATAATTATCATTGGAAAAAAATTATTGTTCTGGCCTTGAGCTCGATTCGAACCTTGAATGATTTATCAATAGGCCGATAAAAATAAAAACAATTATTTTTTATTTGTAATGGGAAACTCAAATTTTCAAAATTGACTACTTTATCATTAATTAAAGTTATAATGGAATTTTGGATATTTCTAATGTGATATGATGAACATCTTTGTGCATGTGTTGAGGGTTGGTAAAGAGATGAAATTATGGCCCACTTAAAGAAATATATATCATTGTTAACAATGTTAATAAGAGCTGTTTTATCTGCTATTACTTTTGGTAGTGGTATATATAATGAGCCTCTAATTTGTTGGTATTTATTTATTTTTACTTCTAGATGGATAATTTCACTTAGACTCCAACCATTATCTCGCTCTTGAAATGTTTTAATATTTCAATCAATTTACTAAACTTTTTCTTAGTTATTTCACCAACAATATTGTTCTCCATAAATGCTTCAGTCAATAATTATTTGATGTGACATTATAGCGAATTCTTCAACATTTTCTTTTATTTGAATATATTTACAAAATAACTCAAAGTTAAATTTTATGCTTTCATGCTTTTCTATAGATTTCTGTAAAAGTGCAGATAATTCGTTAAAATGTTTTTCAAGAAAATGTTCAACAATTAAATCATTTGGTTTATCATTTTCCAAAACATATGTCTCAATACGATTATTAAACATAGTGTTAATACACTTAACATTACTATTTACATTATGCATACAATTCTTTTTATGCATATTTGTTCTCAAGTGTGTTGACCATACATTTTGTTTCACTTGAATTTTATATTGCTTGCAAAAAATGGGGAATTTTTTTATAACTTGATGTTTCATTGTAATATGTCTATGTTCTCTTCCGAGTATATATCTTTTCACAAGAACTACACGTATACATTTTTTTTTATTAATTGGCTTTTTCGAGCTTTTTTCCTTTGAAATTGCTTTTAAATCCTTAAGAGCTTGATTCATAATGTGTAATATGCCTATAATCCGCAAAGAAGTAAAGAAGTAACGATGTATAAGTATTAAAGTTTATTACTGTTTACTAGAAGTGCTCCTTGTTAAACTCGGCGGAAAATCCTTATAAATGTTTATCCGTGAAATATAGATGAGTGCTGAGCGGCTTTAAACAATTTACTACATTTTTTATACCGAAAAAATGCCCAATTTATATGCATTGAAACAAGTAGCCTTTATCTAAATGTATGCATATGGATGCGTGTGTCTGTGTCGGTATATATTTTGCGGTTTGTTGATATATATATATATATATAATTTATATGCTGTTATGTTTACGGCAAAGCTCTAAGCTTTTTCTTATATACTACTAAGCTTTTTCTTATGCGCCACCTAGCGGAAGATCTGCCAGAACACGTCACCTTGCGGTGAGATCAGCCAGAACACAAACCGGAAGAACGGATGCGACACCTAGCGGTGAGATCAGCCAGAACACAAACCGGAAGAACGAATGCGACACCTAGCATATATGTGTGTGTGTATATACTTTTCCTTGCACCATTTTTTCCATAAAAAATTGGTCTGGAATAGGTATTTACATACTACCGATGCTTTCTATGAAGAGCTTGGCCTGAGAGTTGACTGCCCAAAGTATGGATACGGCAACACAAATGATGGAAACTCCTCAAGAAGATTTTTGAACACGACGAAATGACTGCTCGCATTACTGGAGTCGACAGAGATATTGTCAGGCGATTGGGAGTAATCTTATTTTATACATATTAATATTTAGGAGAATTGTCTGAGGAAGCTCAATAATCTAAAAACAAGTACCACAAAAGATACAGAAGTACTAAAGCTTGCAAAATCTCACGAGGTAGGCAAAACGATGACCTTTTCAACAAGTTGACCATCTCTTCTGATCCAATCATATCATCTATGAGGCATGTAAGATCACAAAAAGATCTTACAGACTCCTATAGCTCAGAAATGGTTTCCTTGTTAGATATATTTTCAAGTGACGAAGACTAAGTTAAAGTTAAATAAATGATCCACCTTTTTCTATCAGAACAAAAAAATTATTTATTATTTCGATTTTTTATACGGACTGCGTTTGAAAAAATTGTCCATCACTAAATACGAAAAACTTTCTAAACCAGTAAACCGATTTTAGAAGTAAATGTCATAATTGCATTTTTATTTAGTTATGATTTTTATTATATATTTAAACTTTTTTATTTATTTTTATTTTGTAAATTTTTTTAATTTTTCGGGTACCTCTTCCATTAACGATTTTATTGTACTATTTCCTAATTATTGAGTTGCAGAACGCCATTTTTCCCGAAAATCTTCAACGTTCCGGGCCACTTTCTTGGTCGCTTTGATTTCCATTTTTACCAAAGCACAGTATCTTTCTATTGGTCTCACTTCTGGGCAGTTCGGCGGATTTGCTTCTCTAGGCACTAAAATCACATTACTTTTTGAGTACCATTCCATAGACAATGTGCTGTAATGGCATGAGGCTAGGTCCGGCCAAAAGAAGGCTGAAACCTTATGCTGTTTTAGAAGAGGTTTCAACCTTTTCTCCAAGCACTCTTTAACATAAATTTGCGTGTTTATGGTTCCCGTTGTGGCAAACGATCTGCTTCTTTCGCCACAGCTGCATATTGCCTGCCAAACCAGAAATTTTCGGGGAAATTTTGACTGCCTTTTTGTTTTGAATCTTTCGTCCATATTACCCCGCGAGTCTGCAGTATAAAATTCTTGACCTGGAAGCTGCGAAAAATCGGCTAAAACATAAGTTTCGTCGTCCATAACAGCAACTGAACTTTTGAAAAAAATTTGTTTTTAATATTTTGGAACTTTGTTTTGCTTCAAAGTTCTTCAGAGAATTTCTGTCTGCAACTTTTTGAACTTTAAATGTCTTGAGACCAGCCTCCTTTTTAGCTTTGCGATCCAAAAACTCGGAACATTCTAGTTTCTGCGCCAACTTTCTGCCAGAAATACTGGGGTTTCTCCGTAAACTGGTTATAATTTTATTCTTCTTATTTTGGTCACTGATTCCTTTTTTCCTGCCAGAACCAGGTTTTCGAGTGACAGCCAACTCCTCCTTGAAGATTTTTAAAACTCTTGACACAGTTTTTGGGCACACTTTTACATCCCTTGCAATCTTTTTGAAAGGCCACTGAGGATGGTCTTGATAAACTTGAACAATTTTTTTACGTACTTCCAATTCGCTTGCCATTTTTAACCGAATAAAAGTGTTTAGAGAAAATATTTGTGCAAAAAATATTTTGACATTTATTGCAAAGCATGCCGCAAAAAAGTAATTTCAATACATCAATTTGGAAAAGAGTTATTTAATTAAATAAAGGTGACAATTTTTTCAAACGCAGACTTTATTATTGAAAAAAATGAAATCAATAAATACAATTTTATTATTTATTATAAATAATACAGTTATTTCATGTAGTAATTCTATCCATATAATTTTCGTTTTTACATATTTTTAAAATTTATCAAATTTTAAGATAATTTTTGAAGCACTCTTTATGTATATTTATTTTTAAGCTTAGGATTTGTCTATCAGAAGAGTAATAAATTTTTACAGAAATCAATAAAATTGGTAAAGCGGTTATTAAGATAAAACTGTTTATCATAAGTTGGCAGTGCTGAAAAATTTATTAGTTTTTCATCTTTGACTCAAATACAATAATACTGAACAACTTTTAATCATTTTTCTTAGTTAATTATTAATAAAATATTTGGTTTTTGAATTTTCCAAAAATATGTAAGTAAATTTATACTATTGAAGTTAACAGGAATGAATGTTCTAGAAGCAAAAGTTTTATTTATACTGAAAATATATTTGAATACAATGTACATCCCTCTTAACAACAATTTTATTTAACTCTTCATTGTACAAGCGATACGCCTTACATTCTAAGGAATATCTGTTTACCTTTTGCTGCGAACTTTTCTCGCTGGGTCTTGTCAAGAGCAACTGCAGCAGCTCCAAGCGTTTTCATATGACTAACTTTTGGTTTTCGCTTGAACCTCATTTCATAAAGAGTTAGGCCTGTTGGGATTTTTGTAGGACATCTGTTTCTTATGTATGCCGCCGTTGATATTGCCTCCGCCCACAAGCTTTGTTTCACTTTTGCATGTAACAGCATGCACCGTACCATCCCCACTAGAGTTCGATTTGCTCGCTCAGCCACCCCATTATGTTGTGGAGTATATGGTACCGTCAACTCATGTCGTCTGCCATGCTGACTTAGAAAAATGTCAAACTCGTTATTAACGTATTCCTTACCATAACCGCTTCTAAGTGCTTTGATTTTGCGATTCATTTGCCGTTCTATGCATGTCTTGTACATTTAAAATTTCTCAAATACCTCGCTTTTCACTATTAGGAAGTAAACACCGGTGAATCTAGATTTGTCATCTATTAATGTCAAAAACTATCGGGATCCTCCAACTGATTTCACATTAACAGGACCACATACATCAGAGTGTACAAGATCTAACACATTTTCCGAGCTGTGCTCTGATGCCTGAGGAAAAGGTAGATCGTGTATTTTTCCTAACGTACACGTATTACAGCATCCCGTTTCAACTTTGGTATCATACTTGAAACCACTTACCATACCTTGACGATCTAAATCGCGTAGACTCTAAAAATTTAAGGGGCAAAATCTATTGTGCCAGACTTCATTGGTCACTGATAACAAACTTCGCTGCTGTAATTCAACAACATACAAATTGCACTTTCTTTTTGCTTTCAAAATAACCCTATTTGTTTTTTATCAGACCATGTTGTTGCCCGAAATTCACCGTCATACCATTTTCAACGGCTTTACTAATTGATATAAAATTTCCCTTCAACTCTGGTGCGTATAACACATTGCGTAATCGAATGGTTCTTTCTTTCGTACACACCAATACATCACCTTTTCCTAAAGTATTTTCTTTCCATTCGTCATATTTTACAAACATTTTCCGGTTGTTGCACATGTGCGATGTGGCACCGCTATTTAGATACCAACATGATGCATCAAATATTCCAGGTATCGTTTTTGTCGCTACAGTACTCATTGAAGATTCCTCGCTTTTCTGCTTCACTTTACATTCGTTAGCGGAATGTCCTTTCTTGCCGCATGTAAAGAATTTTCCTTTAAATTCTTTTTCTGTTTTTTGGAATTTCCCCGTACTACGAAGGCTTGCTGACTACTTTCATCCACTGATTCGTTTTGTTTTCGCATCTCGCCTTCCTTCAAAATCTTCACGTGCAAAGCCCGGCAAACTGTCTCGCGTCTCAACTGCGACAAAGAAAGTTATCAAATGAATTGGGTAAACTTGAAAGAAGAATAATGCTTAGTCACTCTTCTTGAATAACTATACCTATCCCTGCTAGCTTACCTGAAATTTCAGTAAAGGAATTGAGATACTCTGCAATATTCTCGTCCTCACGCATACGTTTGTTTAATAACTGTTTGTACAAACTCACTTTTTGCACAGGACCTTGTGGCTTGTGTACCTCTTCCAGTTTCAACCATGCTTCTGCTGCCGTCTTACAGTTCTTAACGTAGTTCAGTTGATTCGACTTCACACCCAAAAGAATGGTAGCCAATGGGTTCTCATCATTTCAGTCTCATCCTCGTTTGATGGTTTTGTGCAACTCACCGCTTTCAATAGACCACCATGAATCAGTACGCTTAGCATTTGTACTGACCGTGTTTCATAGCTTGACCCATCAAGCTTATCTATTGAGAAAAACGATGTCATTATGCAAAAAATTATCTCTATTGAACTTGAATAAATGGTGCCTCTGGGCCCATAACCTATTGAAGTTAACACGAATGATTGTTCTCGAATCAAATGTTTTATTAATACTGAAAATATATTTTAGTACAAAGTCTAATATAATTTGTAATAAGAAAGGATCTACGTTGCTTTCTAATTTGTCTGAAACAAGTAGATGGTTTAGGCAAGTATTTCAACATATACAATGAATTTTCAAGCAATGTTTATATACTTATCCTCTCTCGTACACATTCCAGTTTTATAAGAGTATAAAATCTTAAAAGAAGTAATGCGTCCATCAAGTTTGGTGGAAATTGATAACCTTGCCACTAAGACAAAACTTTTAATCATAAGTGGGTAGAGTCACACTCCTTCATACAAATCACAAGTTTAGCTGAATTCATGTTCAAATACAGTCTCATAAAAAAATTTCAAAAAAATTCCTTCAATTTTTAACAAGATTGTATTTATTTTTATTTTTCTACAATTTTTCAACTTTGACGAATTATTGTGAAGCACCGTGTTATTCTGGCACCCTATATTTTAAACTGTTAAAGTTTAAATAATTAGCTTTCAGGTGCAGTATAGGTCTTTAAAATATCGTCATTAGTTCAAAAGTTATGATTTTTGCAAAGAAAAAAACTCAAAAGGCGCCATAGTGCGCTGTAGAAGTAGCTAACAAATTTAACCAACACTTTACCATGATTGGTAGTCTAACTTCACGCAGCTGCGATTGCCAGTCTCAGCATTCGTTTAATTGTGCTCAAAATAGCTTCTTTTTTAAAACCGTTTCAAGCTTTGAAATTATTAAAACTATTAACACATTGCAAAACTCGAGTTCGTATGGTGAGGATGGTATTTCAAATATACTACTCAAGAGAATATCTCTTAATATAGTTGATATATTGAAATACTTATTCAACATCAGTATTACTCAAGGGATTTTTCTTGATATCCTTAAAGCGCTGTTTTTATTCCGATTTTCAAAAAGGGGGACAAGAAGGATGCAAACAACTATAGACCCATATCGCTGCTCTCAGCTTTATCGAAATTTTTTGAAAAAGCAGTCAAAGAAAGAATTTTAAATTTTCTAGACAATTCAAACTTTTTCAGTCCTATGCAGTTTGGATTTCGTTCCGGTTTATCAACAGAAGACGCTCTGCTGAGTTTCTGCACAAATATTTACAGTGCTCTAGACGGTAAAAGAAACTGCGCCGGCCTATTTGTTGATATAACAAAAGCCTTTGACATGGTCGATAGAATACACCATGCAGGCTTCCGAGGCTTTATTCATAACTGGTTTAAATTCTAGATAGCAGTTACAGAATGCCACTGTTTGTAAATCTGGGAGTACCTCAAGGTTCTGTTCTTGGTCCAATATTGTTCCTAATATACATCAATTCAATATTTTCCCTGCCATTTAAGGGCAAAACCACTGCTTTTGCAGATGATTGGGCCATTGCGTACAGAAAAATTAGTTAACTTGAATAAATATGTGACATTAACTTTGATTTGCATTTGATAAGAGCTTGGTTTGCTTCACATAAACTACTTGTTAGTAATAAAACGAAACTTATGTACTTTAGCCATGTTGACAAAGAATTACCTAGCTGTGATATTATATTTCATGCCGAAGGATGCCTTCGTTTTAACTTACGCCATATGGTGTGCACTCAGAATATTGCGATAAGTTTTTTCGATTGCAATATTAAATGCAGTGACAATTGTTTCAGAGTTGTGTTGTTGAGAATTTTGAATATCTTGGTATAATAATTGATAATCGTTTGAATTGGTCTGCGCTCATCCATACATTGAAACAGTACTTTCTCTATACTACTAGGCAGTTCTATCGTCTCAAAAAGTGTTGCACTGTATCTACTTTAGAAACTGTTTACTACGGCATATTCCAATCTAAACTTCGATATGTTATCAGCTGCTGGGGTGGCGCCTAGGCAAATAAACGATCACCAGTTGTAACGATTCAAAAGGGAATTATTAAACGTATCTGTAGTGCAAACTAGAAATCTCACTCTATGCCGCTTCTTAGGAGACAGGGTAACTACCGTGCCGTCATTTGTATTTATACAAAGTCTTGAGTATTTTCTTTACCGTTCAGGTTACTTGGAGAGCTTTCCCTCAGAAGTCTATAACTTACGTAGGAATATACTCCCAACTGTACAAATTCCGTATTCCGTAGAACGTCACACTTTAGAAGATTTTATATCTACACGTCGCGCAAATTCTTCAACTCCCTTCCTAACACTGTACAGGTTATTAGAAATTTTAACTTCTTTCAAACAACAGTTAAACTGTATCTGCTAAGGCATAATCATTATGAACTGGAATCGTTGCTGAGGGCGACATTAAAAAAATAAAAAATATTATAAAAATTATTTACCTGAAGTTCTTTTTAATCAATATTTTAGTGTATTACTAACTTTAAGGTTTTATGAAAATATTTAATGTTAAAAAACAGTATATCATTATTGAATATGGCATTAGTACTATTTTTATTCTGAAAATAATAAATGCCATCTACCTTTCTTAAGCTATGTTATTGTGTTGAATACAAATATATGTACATTAGGCATATATATGACTTAAAATTCTTTTTTGGGAAAAAATATATACATGGCATTATGCAATGAGTTTTGATTAATAAAGACGGGTTATGATAATAATTTACCTTATTTTCCAAAAAAGTCCGCAGGGAGTACATTGAATATTTTGCATGTATATACATATGAGCTTGAATATATATAAGTGCTTGACTAGAACAAAAAGTTGTAATTACAATCCACCAATGTTTTTCAATCTTCATAAAGTTTGATTATTCATATTCCAATAAATTTTCATATATTCAATTAAAATTATATTACTTTCAATTAAAATTATATTACTATTATAATACTTTCAGCTAACATTTCGCTACTTGTAACCACATCTTAAATTCATTTATAGTATTTCATCGGAAAAGCTACAATTTAAACGGAATCCACAGTAACAACCACTTTCATCGTTTTTCGCATTTATAAGCAATTACATATATGTAAAAATAAATTTATAAAATAAATAAAAAGTATTAACAGAGATTTAAGTGGTAAGTGTGTCTTATATCTGCGCGAAGTAGAGTCGAATGAATAACATCATTCTTTTTATTTTGTTTAGAAAATGTCTTTTAAAAAGAGTGATAACAATGTAAAGAAAAACGCCAAAAATTGGAAAAAAAATTTGATTACATTTGAAAAAAGTAAAACGAAGCGGCGACAAATAGCAAATATTGAAAAAATTTGTGTGAGCTATATAAGATTCCCAAAGAGGCGGTTATTGTCAGGTGATATAAAATAGATTTAAAACAATTTCAAAAGAATTAATCGATTTGTGGAACGAACTCAATTTTCCGGCAATGACAAAATCTTCGGTGGAAGGGAAAACTGTGAAGCTTCTTGGGCACTACCGCAAGTTTTTGAAGTATCCGAATGGTAGAAATATCTTGACAGAGTTTGGCAAAGCGTTTGACATTACAAACGAGAATGGCGAGTGACTAATCAAGGAAGACAAAGATTTATACCAAATACAAAAAAGGTCTAATAGAGAAGTAGGATACACTACAAATAAAAAAAAACTAGAGTACATCCCTCTAAAATTAAGCGGGTGCAGTAACAGCAACCTAGTGATGATGAGTGTTCAGTAGGTAGATCAGATTCAGTGAATTCAAGAAATACTGAATACCAAGAGGCTAGCGAGTGCGACTACTACGATCAGCCTGAAAAAATGTCAAAAGAATCATCTACAACTGCAGGCGTTGTTTTAGTAACAAAAGCCAACGTA
The DNA here is from genome assembly GCF_040869045.1 of Eurosta solidaginis. Taxonomy (NCBI): domain Eukaryota; kingdom Metazoa; phylum Arthropoda; class Insecta; order Diptera; family Tephritidae; genus Eurosta; species Eurosta solidaginis. Next base: position 214,057,211 of record NC_090324.1, on the reverse strand, counting down.
AGTACAAGAAAAGCAACAAAAATTTGCAAAGAACTGGCAGAATCGGGAGTTGAAATAACTAGACCTTCGCAATCTGGAATTTACAAAACTTTCATAAGATCAGCAGAGGTATTAGATAATACTTTCAAGAAAAAAGGAAGTTCAGGTCATAGTTCTTAAAAATGAAAACAGATAAGTAAAGTTGGCTGTTCTGGAACTTGAAAACGGAAAAGCATCGACTATTTATAATGGAATTAAAGACACTTTACATAAATGGGTCTTATTTAAATAGATAAAAATGATAGTTTCTGATACTACAAACGTTAACACCGGAATACGAAATGGCGTTGTTAGTTTATTGCAAACTTATTTCAACAGTATTTCCTTACCTAAGCCACAATATATTGACATGTTCTTGATCTTATTTTAAGACATGTAATGGATGAATTATTAAATGGCAAAACATCTTCTCCAAATATTGCGTACCATTTTGTTTCGGATCTAAAAGCTGACTACGACTATCTGAAAAACAGCTTTAAACAAAATAATAAGCGGTTACAGGTAGAGAATATTAAATGGCGTGACGATATGCAATATTTGTTTGAGCTGGGAAAAGCCTTCAGGTATTACGAGAAAAACAATGAGTTTCCTTATATATAATTCAAGCCCTTGCCGCCATTAAGTAAAGCTCGATGGAATTCGAGGGCAATACTTGCCATTTTATCTTTTATTCTCATCCCGAATTTTTAGGAATTATTACTTCCAGTTTGCAGATTTATATGCGGTACATGGTACGATGTTTGCTTCTCTGACCACCCATTTCATGAAGATGATTTTGCATTATTGGAACAACCGCTCGTTAAGTATAAAACAGAATACACAAATTTTCTAAAACACTGGGTGAAAGAGGAATCCGCCATTATTAACCAACAGCGTAGTAATATCTGCGCGAAGCGAGCGATAAAGGCAGTTGGGGATATAGTTTATGTGTACAAAACGCCTCGTACTTTAAATTTAAAGTTTATTTCTTTAAATTCACAATATTTTAATTAATTTGCTTGCACAGGGCACACAGTCATGTTTTAAGGTTAATTAGATATTTGAATAAATGATGGAATATGAAGTGAAACGTAAAGTATTATTTCTCAGTGTACAAATGCCGTTCCTGCGTAAGGATTTTGCAATAAATATTTGAAAGAACATTATTTTTGTTGTTTTTTCACCATTTCTCATCCTCTAGTAATAGGTATTTTTATTTAAAAAAGTCATATCCCTAATGTACATACTTACTTACTTACTTACTTAATTGGCGCTTAACCGTTTAAACGGTTATGGCCGTCCAACAAGGCGCGCCAGTCGCTCCTTAGCTCCGCCAACTGGTGCCAATTGGTCACAGTAAGGGAGTTTAAATCGTTTTCCACCTGGTCTTTCCAACGGAGTGGGGCCCGCCCTCTACCTCTGCTTCGATAGGCGGGTTCCGATAGAAACACTTTCTTGGCCGGGGCACCATCATTCATTCGCAAAACATGGCCTAGCCAACGCAGCCGCTGCGTTTTAATTCGCTGGACTATGTTGAAGTCTGTGTATAGCTCGTACAGCTCATCATTAAATCTTCTTCGGTACTCGCCATCGCCAACGCGTAGAGGTCCATAAATCTTTCGAAGAACTTTTCTCTCGAACAATCCCAAAGCCGCTTCATTTGCTGTTGTCATGGTCCATGCTTCTGCCCCATATAGCAGGACGGGTACGGTAAGTGACTTGTAGAGTATGATTTCGTTCGTCGAAAGAGGGATATGTACATAGCATTAAGAAAATGATTAATAAATGAATGAATGAATATTATGAACTTTGGTAATATAATGGTTGATCATAATGACATAGCAAATCGAGATAAATATGGATTTGTCTATATCAAAAGGCTCAGTATGAAAAACGGAACTCAGATTAATTTTGTTCGTCCGCCCATCTGTCATCACGATAACTTGAATGGGTTCCTTGGCACTCATCACATTTTGCTATTTAATATAGGCGAAATCGGATGTAGTTAATTAGGGCCTTTGAATTCACCGATTTGGGGTTGATAGGGCTGAATGGCCGTGCTGTTCCTGGGCGATGGCCGCGCTGTTCACTGGCGTTGCGGTTTGCTTTCCAAGAGGAAATAAAACTAATATTTCCTACACCTTGCAGATAAAATGACGCATCAATCAACCCACTTTACGTTTATTTCCAAACTTTTGTTAATTCCTCGAATTGGCATAAAATCCACAATATGATTAATTATAATTTTAGTTGCAGAGAAAAACGCTCGTCGACTTGGATTTTTTAATGACAATCGGTTGCCATTGTATGTTCACCGGCAGCAACAACCAGCCAATTTCGGTTTGAGGGACTAACGCATTGGCGTGGCCCCATGTACATTACAGCGTATATCAAAAGTGTATATTATAAAACTTTAAACGTATGATTTACAATAGTTACCTATGTACAGATATACATATGAGTATGAAATATTATGTTAATGGTAATGATCAAACGGCTGGTGCAGGAACAGGAGAGCGCGCTGCCGTTCCATCTATGGAGGATATGGGAAAAGGTAAATTTTGATCACTAATTTGGTTGGGGGTAGAGTGTTAGTAAGACGTTTAAATTATTTATGTATATCTTGTGATATCATACAGGTGTTGGACTCTGCTAAGTTCTGTGATTCTACTGAGTGGCAAAGGCCTGAGCCAGGCTCAGGAATCGGTAAAAAATACAATTTTGTGATTGGCCTGGTGAGTAGGCCATTCTGGGAGCATACGTTGCCTACTCGAATGTGTCCGTCTCTTCCGAGATGTGTGTTTTACACTCTTCCTAGCCGCCATTCGGTTGGGGATAGGTGATTACAAGGTCGCCTTTTCGAGGTGGAGTTGGTTTATCTTCAATCGATATCGCTTGTGCAGATCTATGGGTTAGTAATTCCTTCAGCGTTTGCTGAACTGGTGATGTACAAATTTTTACCGTTCCCAACGGTTAATCATGGATAATATCTCATAGTTCGTTTCGGAGATTGAAAGCAGCATGCACATTGTAGGAAATGACCCGGTGAGAGGGCCGTGAGGTCGCTTAGTTCTTGAGACAGCTGGTAGATGGGGCGAGACAGCCTGTATTCTAATAAGTATGGTAGAGAACTCTTCGAAAGAGAAAGTATGGGCCGCGGCGACGCTTTTGGAGTGGGCTTTAAAACTTTTGACGGCAGATTACCATAAATCGCTAAAGTGGGGGCGACCGCCGGGATGAATTTTCAGTTTATTCCTTGCGGTGCATACTTCTGGACGGCGTCAGACGAGACTTCATTGAGAAAATATACGAATTCCTTTTCCATGGCACGCGTAGCTCATACGAAAGTGGTGGTAAGGCAGGCAAAGACGGCCACATAGCCCTTCATAATCTGGGGCGACCGGAGAATAGAAGCCTTAAAGTCTACACCTTTCATTGTAAAGCGAGGGGCAAACGTACATCGTTCCGGGGTAAAGCTGCCATTATTTGAGAGCGAGTATGTTGCTTGTGGATAGTGCAGATTTTGCACAGGAATACAAATTTTTTTAGCTGAAGTTTAATTCGGGGAGTATAGAACTCCTGCCTCATAGCTTGTTGCGGACATCCGCATGGAGGAAGGTCTCGTGCAGAAACCTTATATAGAGGGCAGTAAATCGAGTCTTTCCGGGGAAAATGATGGGGTGGCGTTCACTGTAGGTCATGGTGGCGTATGATAATCGTCCGTTGACACGAAGAGTCCCACTTGTGTCCAGAATGGGTCAAGTAGCAATAGGGGATTCCCATTCCCGATTGGTTTTAAGCTTTCTAGGCAGGCTCTTTCTGAAGCGACAAATCTCGACTGCGTTATTATCAGCACACGGGTTTTCGCGTGCGTGAGGTCGGCGTGAGTTCGGACGGTGTTGTTAGGGACACGATTGCCTCCTATAGCGTTCCTAAACCGAGTTATAAATTTCAATACGTACGCGTAAGGCACAGTAATAAGGGGAAAACCTATCTAATAAATTTTCTGACTCTTTCGCTGCTTGCAATGCCTCTGAACGGTGCATTTCGGGGGTGAAATATTTCTGGCCGTTCCACCACAGGGATTAACTAGCTAGGTCAAGGGGAGTGCATCCTTTGGTGCCTATATCTGCGGGGTTATCCTTGCTGGTAATTTAACTTGGTAGTAATATACCAAACGTGGGATCTGAATGGCAGAAATAACCTGCAGTATTTTGGCGAACTGTGCTCATTTGATGAGAAGCATAGGTTTTACTTGGTCATCCCAGTCGGTCTAGCATGAGCATCTTCGCTTGTATCAATATTGGCGGTACTCGATTTTTTGAACTCGAGGAAATAGGTCTCCAGCAAATTTGCTTTAGGTATTGAATTAAAAACGTTGGGTTGATTTGCTGTTTTTTTTTCGTTGGGAAGCCGGATGAGTGGAGAGCGCATATTACCTCCGAAAGGGACTGATCGATTTACTGAAGATCATAGATACCAGATAAGATATCATCCACATAGGTTTCAGGTTTTTTTTCCTTAGGTCTCTACACGCTAGCCGCGCTTCGAGAAAATGTATTATTTCTTTTCTTGTATCTTTTGTACATAACTTGAATTTAAAATTATTTTAACTTAATATATACATGCATGTGAGTATAGTTGGTGATATGTTTTTATGAAACAATACTGTCTGTATACAGTTGCAATACAGACTTGAGTTTAAATTTCATTTATTTAACTTAGCGTACAGTAATAAATATTTGTTATTGCAATGAATTAAAGATTTTTAGTGTACTAAATATATTACTAATAAATTTTTTGAAAGACTCGATCAATTCTTGATTCCGTGAAATATCTATTATGTTGTATGGTTGTATGTTGAGCTCCTTGAAAAGGGTTTCATGAATTCTTCTCGCATTCTGGTACCTAGGACACGAGTATATTAAGTGACTAATTGACTGTGCTTCTCCTTCGTTGCATGGACATAAGTCTGTATCAATAATATGGAAGCGCTTCAAGTGGGCTTTGCAGAAACTGTGACCAGTTAAGTACTGCGTCATTTCGAATGAAATTCCAAATCTTTCACTGTATATCTCTGTTTCTTTTGGCGACTGGAAGAACATTTTTGTGGTACTGCCTGTCGATTCATATGTGTATTCACGACGCCATGCTTCTTGCGTTTCTTGTTGTATAATTGCTTTAGTATAGCTCATTGGAAACTTTTTGTAAACAGGACTTGTAGTCAGCCCTGCCGCTTCCTTGGCTGCTTTATCTGCTTGCTCATTTCCGTCGATACCAGTATGAGCTTTTACCCAAGAGAAATAAATTTGGTTTTTTTTGACGTAGAAAGCACAACCGCTTATGTATTTACGCTATTAATGGCGTCGTACTGCTTCTATTTTTGATAGCTTCAAGACATTATTGGCTATCACTAAAAATGTGTAGGTTTCGTGTTGCCAATACCTTTGATCCCAAAGTAGCGCAGAATCGATTGCGTACGCTTCAGCTTGGAACACGCTGCATAAATTGTGAAGCTTCAATATTTCTTTTTCAGAAGCTCCATTTGGATGGATGATAACAAAGGCCGATCCGCACTCTCCCGTTTCTAGTTTGCTTCCGTCTGTAAAGATCTGTGTGGTATGATGTGCTATTAAGCTATCAATTTCGACCTGTCTACCGATTTTGCTATATTCAATGGTTTGCCGATCGGCTGGGTGTAGCAAGTCTTTCGAATGTATATCTCTATCTGAATCAATAGGTTTCAGGTTTAAGTTTGGGAACTGCGCTTGAGTAAGGGTTGGCTACACCTTTAGCAAGCTCGTGCAGAGTTCTTATAGCAAAGTAGGGTGCACAATTGACACCGAAAGGCACCGTTTTCAACTCAAAGTTCTATACTTGACCATTTGGAGAGACGCGAAGAGGATCCTTGATCATCGGGATGCAGGGGAGTTTGGCGGGACATTTTTTCACATCGCCATCGAACACGTATTGGTACGTACGCCATTTTAGTATTTGTAGTAGTATTGTCTTCGCATTCTACTTCATAGGGCCTAGATTCTTCCACGTCGCCTAGGGAGATGTATTTTGCCAATACATTACTATATTGGGACTTGAGATCGCCATTTTAACTGAGGGTGCATTCCATGCCTAGGAAATGTCTCAAGGCTGCCGTTCGGGATTGACCTAGATCGTTATTGTTAGGAACTGCTGGCTTGAAATGGAGCCGAAAAATGTATCGACCGTCATTTTTTCTAATGGTGGTGCTCTGGTAATACTTTTCACACATGCGATCTTCAGATTTTATCATGTAGGGCCTGCGAACTTCATCTATTTCCCAAAACTGTACGAACTCTTGGTCAAACGCATCAGACACTTCCCAGGCATGGTTATAGTGCGCTGCCATCTTTTCAGGGATTTGGCCACTTCAAATCCAGCCAAATATGGTATTTTGAGCTAATAACTTGGGCGACATTTTCTCGATGCCGTTGAGCACTTATTTTTGGTAATGAGACCTTTGTCTAATAGCAGATCAATTTGGGAGAGGTTCTGACGATCTTGTTGGGCTTATTTCAGTTGCAACAATTTACGACTTCGTTCGCAATTAAGTTTTGGGGTTGGGAGCCACCTTGTAAGTTTATATAACACTATGGTTTTGGCTTCTATTTTACTTTGTTATCCTTGGAGGCGAAAGTTAGAGAGCACAGCTTATTACAGGCTTGCACAACTCCACCTCTCATGCCCTAAATTTCAAATAGGGAGTTTTTGTAAGGGAGTCCCAAGTTGGCCTGTGTCTTGATAGATTCGAAACTTCGTTCTGAACCTTGGTCAGTATTAATAACGTCCTGACCAACATTGGTGGATTTTATAGTTGCTATTTGAGATATTTTTTTTTGTGGCCCAGGGATTTGCTGAAATACTGCGGTGTAGTGAAAGGTGAAGTTGTGCCACCCTTTGCAGTGAAGGCAATATTTAGTACTTGAAAAATCTTTGAGGAGGTGCGTCTGAGGCAAACAATTTTCACATAGATTCTTTTCTTTCACAAGGTATTTTGTAACGCAAACAGCTCTGAAGAGTGTGAGGAGAATGTTTGCACAGTTTGCCTGCATACACCTTCTGATGCTCTGTCACATGAGAATTTGAATGTGTTAGGGCGTTATTTGATTATTTAGATCAATGGTTTACAAACCCTTCAGACTAAGAAGTGAAATTTAAAATTTATGGATATTACATGCATAGTATTTCTTTGAATTAATTACGATTAGCAAATATATCTAAATTAATTTCACTTCCTATGAAAGTGGTGGCAAAGCAGATAAAGACGGCCACATAGCCCTTCATTATCTGGGGAGATCGGAACATAGAATACTTGATTGGTCTACATCTGTCGATGTAAAGCTAAACGGTTCTAGGGGTAAAGCTTCCATTATTTGTGAGCGAGTCTGTTGCTTATGGATAGTGCAGATGTTGCACAGGAATACACATTCTTTCAGTTGAAGTTTAAGTCGGTGAGTATAGAACTCCTACCTCATAGCTTATTGCGGACATCCGCATGGAGGGATGTTTCGTGCAGAAACATTAAATAGAGGGCAGTAAATCGAGCCTTTACGAGGAGAATGGTGGTGTAAATTTATTTCTCTATATAGCAAGTTAAATTCAGTTAATAGTGTGATGACACGGGTCAACACAAAATTTTACCTTGACTTGGCATTAAATTTCAATTCTTTAGGTCGTAATTTGACGAATAAAGTATATAGTATTGTGACGAATATTAGCAACATTAAGGGATACTATCATCTCTAAGCAAAATCAAAGATACCTGCGAGAGAAACACTGGCATTAACAAACCCCAATGGATGCACTAAAACCAAGGAAAGCATTTCGCAGAAAGAATGCTAGGGTGGTTTCAAGACAGGGTGCACTACTGTTGGGAAACGTCGGAACGATACTGATTATGTGAAGCCAATCCGTCAAGATTCATTGGCCAAACAACAGAGTGCGAGGGAACGATCAAGGATAATGAGAAGTAATATGAAACGCAGGAACGACGAGAACAATAATTCGGACGGTTTCTTGGAGGAAGATTTGGTACTGTAATACAAACCTCACTGCGGAAAGGTGTTCCATCCAAATTTTGGTGCAGTGGGGAAGGCCCGTGCAGGGTTGTGAAGAGGATCAATGATATCATCTACCACATACAAACCATTGGCAAACCACGAAATAGAAGGGTGGTACATTTGGAGATGCTAGCAGCGTTTAGTTCGAGAGATTTGTCTAATGGGGACGATCAGAGTTAGGTGGAGGGCAGTGTGACGAATATTAGCAACGCTAAGGGATATTATCATCTCTAAGCCAATACTAAGAAGTGACTTGTATGAACATCAATAAATCAATCATTATGTCTATACATATGTCCACACAAGAAGCGGAGAGCAACGCACAAACACATGCATATATCTGAGATACTCCCAAAAGTAGGCAATAATTTGTTCAAGTATCACTCACATATACACGCGCATATGAGAAGCTATAAACATAGTTATAGCTGGTAACTAACTAGTAAATTCTAGAAAATGGAAAAGTTTAGAAATATGCAACTAGAAAACCAAACAGTATAAAAGCAGAAACAGTTGAGGCACGAAAAACAGTTTGATTTAAGCAAGCTATCAGTTGCGAAGTACAAGTGTTATTTTCAAGTAGTCTAATAAAGACCATTTTTGCATTATTCAATATTGGAGTAATTTATTCAACAGTTTAGTGATTCGAACATTAGTATAAGAGGAATTGCACTAAATTCGTTACAATTGGTGTCAGAAGAGGAATTGTTGAAAAAATTCCGAAGATTGCGAATACAACTTGGACATGGTAAAGTTGAGTGAATTGAAGATCCAGCAACTGAAGAAGGATTTGGAGAGCGGTGGATTGAAAACAACCGGCAATAAGATCGAACTTCAGGCACGGCTACGAAAGGTAATGTAGTTGGAAGGAATTGATGTCGACGAGTTTGTCTTTTATCCTGATGTGGAAGAGCCAGCGACTAAACTGGAGGAGAAGATAGAGACTCCGAATCCATTGGCAAGTGTAGACACTAGCGCGATACTAGCAGTGTTGAAGCAAATGTCGTCACAAATATCAACCGATAGACAGATATAATATCTCAACTAGCATCTCAACGAGAATCACAGGAGACACGTATAACATCCAAGATGGAAACTTAACTTGAAGAACAGAAGACATATATGAATTGCACTAAATTCGTTACAGTATGGAAAAGTTTGCTTTCCTATTTAGGCAGCCGCATGAACGAAATTCTTCAAAATCTGTGGTTTTAATTTTTACTTGAAAATGAAACAAATCAAATAAATATTTATATTCAGTTTTAATATAGAAATAACTTACAAAAAAGTGAAAAAATTATTTAAAAGTGTATACTTTTACTTTTTCTTTTATGTTCATAGATATTATCCCTCAATAAACCCCAAATAGGATCTGCTAACATGTTTTCACTATATTGAATTTACTATTTAAACAAAATTTGCTTACCTTCCAAACATCTTTTACAAAAACTAAAAGCAACATGTGAAGCCCACGTCTTGTATTGATTCCAAACAGAGCATCCAAAATATGCTTCGTAGGCTTCACAGAGGATGAGAGATGTATTTAATTCATAGTCTATGTCTCGAACTTTAATAAATTGCCCACATAGATATAAAAGAAAAGGCATCAGCTTCATATTTACACTTTCGCGACAACATTTTAGGTTATTCTAAGTTTGTACAAAACACCTGATCGTTGTTGTTTTGCAAAGGTCTACTGCAAACAAAGAATTATAACGCAGACATCGTGTTGGAACATTAAGTTTTTTGCAATGTACTAAACATGGACAGTCGAATCAATCTTCTTCTTGCAAGAGTATGCAAACTAATCAATTTCCAATGAGAAACATAAAATGGAATAGGTAAATCGAACCTAATACCGGACAAGGCGAATTTAAAAAAACTTTTTTTGAATCCTTTCAATTCTATTGGTATGTACTTCATAAAAGGGATTCCAGATTATAAAAGCATATTCCAATTTAAATATTACTAATGCGTTATAAAGTAATTTTTTCGTGCATGGCTCCTTAAATTCAGAGCTATTTTGCCGAATAAACCCTAGCGAAGAATACGCCTCAGGTATGATATAATTCAAATGTTCAATAAATGTAAAATTTGAGTCAAATACAACACCAAGGTCTTTGATTTTGTTACCTTATTATTATTACTACTGTGGGGCTGACTTGCTCTGAATGGGGGTTTATTCTCACTAGGAGCTACTCTAGAGAAATTTTCGGTGGGTGGATTAAATCGGCGTTTGGCAGGTCGCCACGATCCACCCCTTCCACTATTTCATAACGAGTGGTAAGAAACTGGTTCATTTTGGTTAGAAAGGTCTCTTCTTGAACTCAATGATTGCTCCCAAAGCGCAACAGCATTTTCAGGCAGCTTGAACGTTACCAAATAAATGAAAATGGGGTCCAAACTATTCGTGGAGAATTGTTGGGTTGCTAGTATTTGCAGGCAGTTGTTCACGGAAGATTGCACTCTCTGTATATCTTCACTGTTTCAATTTGAATGGCCTTGAGGTTCATGAGGACTTTGATCTGATTATCGACCAAGACTCTTTTATTTTCACATCGGTATTTTAGGGCTTCCCATGCCAGAGTAAAATTGACATCATGAACTCGGAATGGCTTTACTATCTGGCCGGATTTGCCTTGGATATTGTACCTGAAAAGGTACAATTTTTGGGCGCTCCAGACTTTTGAGTGCAAAATTTTCTTGGGAATACATTCGTAATACCTGCTTAAATTGGGATTAAACTAGTTAAACACGGTTAGCTGCTTCGACCTCGGTCATAAAAAATATTTTAAGGGGAATTTGGCAAACGTTCTCACTACTAAAACTCTTTTTGGTACTGTATAAATGTATATACTTAGCGAATAATCATAACGAGGAGTACAAGAGGGGTATGTTGTAGGGTTATTGAGTTATATATAAATACATTGATAAAAAATAAATAATTTATGGAGAATGGTGGACTTTATTTATGTGATAGGTGTGCACAGCAGCTGAATGTTCAAAAAGAAGCTGAGATTGTTGTAGGAATGTGTGTACTAGGAGTATGTGTATTTATTGTAAACATAAATCAAACTTTTGTTATTTGTTCTCTACGAAATAAAATTTTTTGTTGTTATGTATGAGAATTATACTGATGCACTTTGCACAGGGGATATCAACCCCTTTATGGTTGTTTTTTTTCCTATACTTTGTGTGAATTGTATTTACCTATACATCGCAACTAATTAATGACTTGTAATGTTTTTTTTTTGGTTTTTTTTTTGGCGGACTTTTTAATGTGTTATCGGGATAATATTTTTTCCACGAGATTTTATTACAAATTTATCACTTTTCCGCCACTAGATGGGGATGTACTACCCTAGAAGGAAATATAAATTTTGTTTTCTACTCACGGTTCTCTCTGCATTTTTTGCGCTGGTTCCCTTTTTGGCGCCGAAGGACCACTAGTTAATTGGGGCCTTTGAATGCACCGATTTGAGGTTGGTAAGACTGGATGACCGGTGGTTGGTCGTGCTGCTGCTGGGCAAAAGTTCCACTGGCGTTGCTGTAAATGGGCAGGTTGAGCTTAGCGGTTTTCCACAAGACAATTAATTATAATTAGTTATCAAAAGTAGGCAATAATTTGTTCAAGTATCACTCACATATACACGCGCATATGAGAAGCTATAAACATAGTTATAGCTGGTAACTAACTAGTAAATTCTAGAAAATGGAAAAGTTTAGAAATATGCAACTAGAAAACCAAACAGTATAAAAGCAGAAACAGTTGAGGCACGAAAAACAGTTTGATTTAAGCAAGCTATCAGTTGCGAAGTACAAGTGTTATTTTCAAGTAGTCTAATAAAGACCATTTTTGCATTATTCAATATTGGAGTAATTTATTCAACAGTTTAGTGATTCGAACATTAGTATAAGAGGAATTGCACTAAATTCGTTACAATTGGTGTCAGAAGAGGAATTGTTGAAAAAATTCCGAAGATTGCGAATACAACTTGGACATGGTAAAGTTGAGTGAATTGAAGATCCAGCAACTGAAGAAGGATTTGGAGAGCGGTGGATTGAAAACAACCGGCAATAAGATCGAACTTCAGGCACGGCTACGAAAGGTAATGTAGTTGGAAGGAATTGATGTCGACGAGTTTGTCTTTTATCCTGATGTGGAAGAGCCAGCGACTAAACTGGAGGAGAAGATAGAGACTCCGAATCCATTGGCAAGTGTAGACACTAGCGCGATACTAGCAGTGTTGAAGCAAATGTCGTCACAAATATCAACCGATAGACAGATATAATATCTCAACTAGCATCTCAACGAGAATCACAGGAGACACGTATAACATCCAAGATGGAAACTTAACTTGAAGAACAGAAGACATATATGAATTGCACTAAATTCGTTACAGTATGGAAAAGTTTGCTTTCCTATTTAGGCAGCCGCATGAACGAAATTCTTCAAAATCTGTGGTTTTAATTTTTACTTGAAAATGAAACAAATCAAATAAATATTTATATTCAGTTTTAATATAGAAATAACTTACAAAAAAGTGAAAAAATTATTTAAAAGTGTATACTTTTACTTTTTCTTTTATGTTCATAGATATTATCCCTCAATAAACCCCAAATAGGATCTGCTAACATGTTTTCACTATATTGAATTTACTATTTAAACAAAATTTGCTTACCTTCCAAACATCTTTTACAAAAACTAAAAGCAACATGTGAAGCCCACGTCTTGTATTGATTCCAAACAGAGCATCCAAAATATGCTTCGTAGGCTTCACAGAGGATGAGAGATGTATTTAATTCATAGTCTATGTCTCGAACTTTAATAAATTGCCCACATAGATATAAAAGAAAAGGCATCAGCTTCATATTTACACTTTCGCGACAACATTTTAGGTTATTCTAAGTTTGTACAAAACACCTGATCGTTGTTGTTTTGCAAAGGTCTACTGCAAACAAAGAATTATAACGCAGACATCGTGTTGGAACATTAAGTTTTTTGCAATGTACTAAACATGGACAGTCGAATCAATCTTCTTCTTGCAAGAGTATGCAAACTAATCAATTTCCAATGAGAAACATAAAATGGAATAGGTAAATCGAACCTAATACCGGACAAGGCGAATTTAAAAAAACTTTTTTTGAATCCTTTCAATTCTATTGGTATGTACTTCATAAAAGGGATTCCAGATTATAAAAGCATATTCCAATTTAAATATTACTAATGCGTTATAAAGTAATTTTTTCGTGCATGGCTCCTTAAATTCAGAGCTATTTTGCCGAATAAACCCTAGCGAAGAATACGCCTCAGGTATGATATAATTAAAATGTTCAATAAATGTAAAATTTGAGTCAAATACAACACCAAGGTCTTTGATTTTGTTACCTTATTATTATTATTACTACTGTGGGGCTGACTTGCTCTGAATGGGGGTTTATTCTCACTAGGAGCTACTCTAGAGAAATTTTCGGTGGGTGGATTAAATCGGCGTTTGGCAGGTCGCCACGATCCACCCCTTCCACTATTTCATAACGAGTGGTAAGAAACTGGTTCATTTTGGTTAGAAAGGTCTCTTCTTGAACTCAATGATTGCTCCCAAAGCGCAACAGCATTTTCAGGCAGCTTGAACGTTACCAAATAAATGAAAATGGGGTCCAAACTATTCGTGGAGAATTGTTGGGTTGCTAGTATTTGCAGGCAGTTGTTCACGGAAGATTGCACTCTCTGTATATCTTCACTGTTTCAATTTGAATGGCCTTGAGGTTCATGAGGACTTTGATCTGATTATCGACCAAGACTCTTTTATTTTCACATCGGTATTTTAGGGCTTCCCATGCCAGAGCAAAATTGACATCATGAACTCGGAATGGCTTTACTATCTGGCCGGATTTGCCTTGGATATTGTACCTGAAAAGGTACAATTTTTGGGCGCTCCAGACTTTTGAGTGCAAAATTTTCTTGGGAATACATTCGTAATACCTGCTTAAATTGGGATTAAACTAGTTAAACACGGTTAGCTGCTTCGACCTCGGTCATAAAAAATATTTTAAGGGGAATTTGGCAAACGTTCTCACTACTAAAACTCTTTTTGGTACTGTATAAATGTATATACTTAGCGAATAATCATAACGAGGAGTACAAGAGGGGTATGTTGTAGGGTTATTGAGTTATATATAAATACATTGATAAAAAATAAATAATTTATGGAGAATGGTGGACTTTATTTATGTGATAGGTGTGCACAGCAGCTGAATGTTCAAAAAGAAGCTGAGATTGTTGTAGGAATGTGTGTACTAGGAGTATGTGTATTTATTGTAAACATAAATCAAACTTTTGTTATTTGTTCTCTACGAAATAAAATTTTTTGTTGTTATGTATGAGAATTATACTGATGCACTTTGCACAGGGGATATCAACCCCTTTATGGTTGTTTTTTTCCTATACTTTGTGTGAATTGTATTTACCTATACATCGCAACTAATTAATGACTTGTAATGTTTTTTTTTTGGTTTTTTTTTTGGCGGACTTTTTAATGTGTTATCGGGATAATATTTTTTCCACGAGATTTTATTACAAATTTATCACTTTTCCGCCACTAGATGGGGATGTACTACCCTAGAAGGAAATATAAATTTTGTTTTCTACTCACGGTTCTCTCTGCATTTTTTGCGCTGGTTCCCTTTTTGGCGCCGAAGGACCACTAGTTAATTGGGGCCTTTGAATGCACCGATTTGAGGTTGGTAAGACTGGATGACCGGTGGTTGGTCGTGCTGCTGCTGGGCAAAAGTTCCACTGGCGTTGCTGTAAATGGGCAGGTTGAGCTTAGCGGTTTTCCACAAGACAATTAATTATAATTAGTTATCACGTTCTGCACGATATGCCCCGCTTCTGCTGACAATTGTGGCTCTAGGGAGGACAACTCGATAAAACCCGCATCCCTGAGTCATTGTGCCGTGCTCAGTGGAGGGAGGGCTCCTTTAAGTGTCAAGGTCGTTACACAATGGTGAAGAATTTGATTATTAGGGTTTTTGATTTTGACTTTGATTTTGGACTTGATGACTCTGAGCTGATAGGTGCGGTATTCTTCCACCTTAGTACGTCGTGGTGGAACCCTATCGAAGTAGCTGGTAAACTAATGCTGCACCTTCCCACGTCCCGCTAAAAGTGTGGCAGGCCTTAAGGTACGTATCGGCTCCATCGCCGTTAAGTTAGTGGTGTAGGTGCGGTTGAAAATTTTCCCGCTTTGAGTCCGGTCTGTCTCTGAACGCACAGGTTACCACGAGACCGTTGAAGAGCGACTACACAATCGGCTCCGGATAGCGGCCTTGAGGGGGGACTTTTTAGAGTGAACACAACTGAAAAGGAAGGGGGGTGACGGAGTCCTTCGTCATGATACGAGAGACGCGACAGGTACAGGGAGCGCTCCGAAGTAGGTCGCTGGTAGCCGGGAAAACTCCCAGCGGATCAAAAGGGCTGGTCAGACGGACCAGCGCAGGGATCTGGGTTCAAGCCCAGTTGGTAGAGGCAGTTCGGTTAGCGGTGGGGGATCGAAACCGACAACCAATAGAGAATCATATGGGGCAGGTACTGGGAAAGAGAGATGTCCGGCGAATGCGACGGACCATCCTAGAATTTGTAACGATGCCCTGTTGCGAGGAGTTTTCCCAACGGGATTCCTGGTGTCTACCCGTGCCATTAAAGGTAGGCGATCGACCCGCGTAGGAAAGCTCTGGACGATCGGCGCCTGGCCGAAAAGATCCTGGAGCGCTACAGCGGAAGGGATGCAGCTCAGATTTCTTAGAAGCATACCCGGACGCTAGGTTGGGCCAGGAGCGTCGTAACTGGTGGCTATCACACACCGGTGTAGCACGATTCGGGTGGAAAGCAGGGTTTGGGGCCTAGGGAGCGGCAAAAGTCAACGACCAAAAGGGTGCGTGAGGGTGGGGACGCACTTGCGTTTAACGAAATCGTAGGAGTAGGGAGGATGGTGCCATCTCCCGATAGGAGTGGTTGTGGGTCGCCAGCGCAATATCAGTGGCCTATATGACCGCCGTTATGGAGAACCCAGGTCCGCGGCCATGCTTCGAATACTCGGGATGGTATCATGGTTTTAGATTGATTACTTGTTCTGAGGAGCGGTCGGCCTGTATTTTAAAAAAAATAATTTCTTTGGTTAGGGAGGCCGTGGAAAGGAGGGATCTCCCCCTTCGATCGAGCGCTCGAGTGTGTATGCCTGGCGGACCCTCTCATATGACTAACATTTTGGAGTTATTGCGGTTCGGGTTGCAGAACCTTCGGACGCATAACTGAAGTGTCTTCAGAGTAGAGGAGGCCGTTGGACCACGTCGGCAATTGCTGATTCTGCTAAACGCAGAATCCGCCGGTACTCTCTGTGGAATCGAGCGTGTGATCTTCAAGATCTACCGCGCCGATTCCAGGGGAGATGGCTCCTCTTCTCCATGGACTTTTCGGGAGGGGAGGCTTCCGCAGGGGAGCCAGTACCCATAGATGTGGTTGCTGACCCCGCTAATTCGGACAGCGATAACACGGTTGACGTTTCGTCGGGAGCGGGATCTGTCATCGTGTTGGTCGTCTGCTAGATAAGGCAGAGGAGGAGCTCCTAGCCTCCGACGGCGAATCATCGATGGCGGGATCCGTCATTAGTGTAAATCGTCTGTTTGATGGGGAGAAGTATTTTCTAGCCTCCGAGGGCGAATCCACCAGGGATAGGGTGTGGAATAAGAATGGTGTTGATGAAAATCCGCCAAATCAATCTTTAGCACTCTAAGGCGGCTTCCACAAATATGTTGCTCTGCCTTGAAAAAGGCGGAGTAGATATAGTCCTTTTCCAGAGTTGTTGCTGCATAGTAACGGCAGAAAGATTTCTGGATTAAGATGGGGAAAATTCAATACGTTGGCACGTGGGGAGGCAGGTAGATATAGAACCCGTGCGCTTGTTAAAAAAGATATTAAAAGTTTTATTCTCTCGAATTCGTAACCACGGTCTGCCTCAAGCGAGAAAGTAATGAAGCGTTCATGCCCCATGGGGACGTAGCGGGACCATCTACGATACTGGGCGATATCACCGCTGAAGCAAGGCGGAGAGGTATTGGAGTGATCATAGTTGCCGATGCTAATGCCCACCATAGCATCTGCGATAACTCGGATATCAACATTAAAGGTAAGTCTTTATTTACTTTTATTATAGATGAGGGACTTTGTATATGTAATAGGGTGAATGAGCCGACTTTTGTTACTACGGTAAGAGAGTAGGTCCTGGACCTCACCCTGGTTAGTAGAGAACTGGAAGATCGGATACCTGGCTGGAGGATTTTTAACGAGCACGCCTTTCCTGATCACCGTTATTTAAGTTCTCGGTGAACGAAGAACGTCCCGGTAAAATATCTTTCAGGAACCCTAAGGGTACTAACTGGGACTTGTATTGCAGGAAGCTGGGAAAGCTATTGCCTGCGGCTCCTACCGTTAGTTCGGACCTGATTACCTGGGTCTCAGGTCATAGTGATATCCCGATTGTTGCCGCGCCATCTATATTTAAAAATTATACATACTTGAATTTGTGAGGTCCCATTTTGGAACCTCCGAAAAGATGGTCCTTGTGCGCACACCCTACTGCACACTCCCCAATCAAACACCAAACAATGTATTTTAATTTAGTTTTTAGTACGTTTATTTAGTGTTAGTTTTCAGTTTCTTCATTTACGAAATAGTTTTAATTCGATGCACTATACTAGTGTTGTATTTATTGGTTACAGATGTTTTAGTTTTTAGTTAGCTCCCACTTATTTGAGTGTTCACTTGAATGTCCAAATTTATAATAATAGCCGGTCTTTTCCTGCCGAGCCGAATTGCTCTGTTTCCAAGTTGTTCCAACACCTGTTGTCCGTTCACAGTAGACAACGGATGTTGCAGCAATTTGGAAACAGGGTGACATTTTTATTATTTGTTAGGCTGATGTTACATGTTCCCTTTGGGAAAAAAGGTTGAAGTCGACAAGTTGATCAAGTTTGTCCGCTCCAACTTTTGTTTTTTTTTTGGTGGTATGAGTTTTAAATAATACCTTCCGAATGGCAAATTGAAAATGAAAAAAAAAAATTGCACTCTTGTGGCAGATATACTTAAGTTAATTTAGTTAAATAATTTATTACATTTGTATTTTAAGCTACTTATTTGCGTATATGAATATTTGTAGTTATACTCAGTTGAGCAGAGCTCACAGAGTATATTAAGTTTGATTGGATAACGGTTGGTTGTACATATATAAAGGAATCGAGATAGATATAGACTTCCATATATCAAAATAATCAGGATCGAAAAAAAATTTGATTGAGCCATGTCCGTCCGTCCGTCCGTCCGTTAACACGATAACTTGAGTAAATTTTGAGGTATCTTGATGAAATCTGGTATGTAGGTTCCTGAGTACTCATCTCAGATCGCTATTTAAAATGAACGATATCGGACTATAACCACGCCCACTTTTTCGATATCGAAAATTTCGAAAAATCGAAAAAGTGCGATAATTCATTACAAAATACCGATACAGTGACGAAACTAAGTAGATGAGTTGAACTTATGACGCAGAATAGAAAATTAGTAAAATATTGGACAATGGGCGTGGCACCGCCCACTTTTATAAGAAGGTAATTTAAAATTTTTGCAAGCTGTAATTTGGCAGTCGTTGAAGGTATCATTATGAAATTAGGCAGGAACGTTACTCCTATTACTATATGTACGCTTAATAAAAATTAGCAAAATCGGAGAAGGACCACGCCCACTTTTAAAAAAAAATTTTTTTTAAAGTAAAATTTTAACAAAAAATTTAATATCTTTACAGTATATAAGTAAATTATGTCAACATTCAACTCCGGTAATACTATGGTGGAACCAAATACAAAAATAAAAGAAAATTTCAAAATGGGCGTGGCTCCGCCCTTTTTCATTTAATTTGTCTAGGATACTTTTAACGCCATAAGTCGAACAAAAATTAACCAATCCTTTTGAAATTTGGTAGGGACATATATTTTATGACGTTAACTGTTTTCTGTGAAAATGGGCGAAATCGGTTGATTCCACGTCCAGTTTTTATACACAGACGTCCGTCTGTCCTTCCGCATGGCCGTTAACACGATAACTTGAGCAAAAATCGGCATTTCTTTAATAAACTTAGTTCACGTGCTTACTTGAACTCACTTTATCTTGGTATGAAAAATGAACGAAATCCGACTATGACCACGACCACTTTTTCGATATCGAAAATTACGAAAAATGCCATAATTCTATACCAAATACGAAAAAAGGGATGAAACATGGTAAGGTAATTGGATTGTTTTATTTACGCGAAATATAACTTTAGAAAAAACTTTATAAAATGGTTGTGACAGCTACCATATTAAGTAAAAGAAAATGAAAAAGTTCTGCAGGGCGAAATAAAAAACACTTAAAATCTTGGCAGGTATTACATATATAAATAAATTAGCGGTATCCAGCAGATGATGTTCTGGGTCACCCTGGTCCACATTTTGGTAGATATCTGGAAAACGCCTTCACATATACAACTACCACCACTCCCTTTTAAAACTCTCATTAATACCTTTAATTTGATACCCATATCGTGCAAACAAAGTCTAGAGTCACCCCTGGTCCACCTTTATTGCGATACCTCGAAAAGGCGTCCACCTATAGAACTAAGGCCCACTCCCTTTTAAAATACTCATTACCTCCTTTCGTTTGATACCCTTATTGTACAAACAAATTCTAGGGTCACCCCTGGTCCACCTTTACGGCGATATCTCGAAACCGCGTCCACCTATGGAACTAAGGATTACTCCCTTTTAAAATACTCATTAACACCTTTCATTTGATACCCATATCGACAAACGCATTCTAGAGTCACCCCTGGTCCACCTTTATGGCGATATCTCGAAAAGGCGACCACCTATACAACAACCACCACTCCGTTTTAAAACCCTCATTAATACCTTTAATTTGATACCCATATCGTACAAACACATTCTAGAGTCACCCCTGGTCAACCTTTATGGCGATATTTCGAAACGGCATCCACCTATAGAACTAAGGCCCACTCCCTTTTAAAATACTCATTAACACCATTCGTTTGATGCCCATATTGTACAAACAAATTCTAGGGTCGCCCCTGGTCCACCTTTGTGGCGATATCTCGAAACGGCGTCCACCTATGGAACTAAGAATTACTCCCTTTTAAAATAATCATTAACACCTTTCATTTGATACCCATATCGTACAAACGCATTCTAGAGTCACCTCTGGTCCACCTTTATGGCGATATCTCGAAAAGGCGACCACCTATACAACAACCACCACTCCCTTTTAAAACCCTCATTAATACCTTTAATTTGATACCCATATCGTACAAACGCATTCTAGAGTCAACCCTGATCCACCTTTATGGCTATATCCCTAAATGGCGTCCACCTATAGAACTATGACCCACTCCCTCATAAAATACTCTTTAATACTTTCCATTTGATACCGCTGTCATACAAGCACATTCCAGGGTTTCCCTCGTTCCATTTTCCTACATGGTTATTTTCCCTTATGCTGTCATCATAGCTCTCAACTGAGTATGTAATGTTCGGTTACACCCGAACTTAACCTTCCTTACTTGTTTTTGTTTGTGTTTTTTTCTTTTTTTGTAAGTTAGCTTAGTTAATTCAATTAATTACATTGGTGTTAGTTTATTTAAATATAAGCTAACTATTTTACTCTATTAAAATTTTATTAGTGCAATGTTTTGTTTTTATATTTTCATATGCACAATAATCTTCATGTTTTAGTTTAGTTATTTCATTTTTGTACTATTTTCTTCTTGTTTTAGGTATTGTGTGTTAAATATTTTGATGTTACACAAAAAATTGAATTTAAAATATGATTATTTTTTTTTTAAGTTTAAATATGATTGGTTTTTCTACGGTAATTTAAATTGTTACTTACTTACTTAATTGGCGATTAACCGTCCAAACGGTTATGACCGTCCAACAAAGCACGCCAGTCGCTCCTTCGCTCCGCCAACCGGCGCCAATTGGTCACACCAAGGGAGTTTAAATCGTTTTCCACTTGGTCCTTCCAACGGAGTTGGAGCCGTCCTTTACCTCTGCTTCCATAAGCGGGTTCAGATAGAAACACTTTCTTGGCTGGAGCATCAACTTTCATTCGCATAACATGGCCTAGCCAGCGCAGCCGCTGTCGCCAAGAGAGGACTATACTTTTCAATTGCCTACCTAGTGCAAAGTAGCAATTATTGGCAAGATTGATTCTACCCTGGATGTCAGTGCTGATGTTGTTGCTAGTGTTGATGCTTGTTCCCAAATAAACGAAGTCCTTTAAGGCGATGATATCAATGTCATCAGCATATGCCAGTAACTGCACGCTTTTATAGAATATAGTTCCAGTGCAGTTGAGTTCTGCAGCTAGTATAATTTTCTCCAGCATCAAATTAAAGAAATCGCACGATAGGGGGTCACCCTGTCTGAAACCTCGTTTAGTTTCGAACAGCTCGGAAAGGTCCTTCCCAATTCTGACTGAGCTGATGGTGTTGGTCAACGTCATTTTGCACAGCCGTATACGTTTTGCGAGGAAACCAAATTCAGACATAGCGGCATATAGGCAACACCTGTTGTCCGTTCACAGTAGACAGCGGGTGTTGCAGCAATTTGGAAACAGGGTTACATTTTTATTATTTGTTAGGCTGGTGTTACATCATCCGCCTTTGGGAAAAAAGGTTGAAGTCGACAAGTTGATCAAGTTTGTCCGCTCCAACTTTTGGTTTTTTTGGTGGTATGAGTTTTAAATAATACCTTCCGAATGGCTAATTGAAAATAAAAAAATATATTTGCACTCTTGTGGCAGATATACTTAAGTTAACTTAGTTAAATAATTAATTACATTTGCATTTTAAGCTACATATTTACGTATATGAATATTTGTAGTTTTTGTTTGTGTTTTTTTTTTTTGTAAGTTAGCTTAGTTAACTCAATTAATTACATTGGTGTTACTTTATTTAAATATAATGTAACTAGTTTACTCTATTAAAATTTTATTTGTGCAATGCTTTGTTTTTGTATTTTCGTATGCGTAATATTTCTTCTTGATTTAGTTTAGTTATTTTATTTTTGTACAATTTTTTTCTTGTTTAAGGTACCTTGTGTTATATATTTTGATGTTACACAAAAAAATTGAATTTAAAATATGATTCTTTTTTTTAAGTTTAAATATGATTGGTTTTTCTACGGTAATTTAAATTGTTACTTACTTACTTACTTAATTGGCGCTTAACCCTCTAAACGGTAATGCCGTCCAATAAGGCGTGCCAGTCGCTACTTCGCTCCGCCAACCCGCGCCAATTGGTCACACCAAGGGAGTTTAAATCGTTTTCCACCTGGTCCTTCCAACGGAGTGGGAGAAGCCCTCTAGCTCTGCTTCCATAAGCGGGTTCCGATAGAAACACCTTCTTGGCCGGAGTATCATCTTTCGTTCGCATAATATGGCCTAACCAGCGCATCCGCTGCGTTTTAATTCGTCGGACTATGTTGATGTCTGCGTATAGCTCGTACAGCTCATCAATAAATCTTCTTCGGTACTCGCCATCACCAACGCGTAGAGGTCCATAAATCTTTCGAACAACTTTTCTCTCGAACACTCCCAAAGCCGCTTCATCTGCTGTTGTCATTGTCCATGATTCTGCCTCATATAGCAGGATGGGTACGATAAGTGACTTGTAGAGTACGATTTTCGTTCACCGAGAGAGGACTTTACTTTCCAATTTCCTACCTAGTACAAAATAGCATTTATTGGCAAGATTGATTCTTCGCTGGATTTCAGTGCTGATGTTGTTGCTAGTGTTGATGCTGGTTCCCAAATAAACGAATTCTTTTACTATTTCGAAATTGTAATTATAATTTCGAATCAAACCCATCTTTGCCGCTTCTTTTTCCAGCTTGGAGTAAGCAGAACTAACAGCGCAAGTGTTTAGGTCGATGATATCAATGTCATCAGCATATGCCAGTAACTGCACGCTTTTACAGAATATTGTTCCAGCGCGATTAAGTTCTGCAGGTAGTATAATTTTCCCCAGCATCAAATTGAGGAAATCGCACGATAGGGGGTCACCCTGTCTTAAACTTCGTTTAGTTTCGAACGGCTCGGAGAGGTCCTTCCCAATTCTGACTGAGCTGATGGTGTTGCTCAACGTCATTTTGCACAGCCGTATAAGTTTTGCGGGGAAACCAAATTCAGACATAGCGGCATATAGGCAGCTCTTTGTCGTGCTGTCGAAGGCGGCTTTAAAGTCGACGAAAAGGTGATGTGTGTCGATTCTCTTTTCACGGATTTTTCCAAGATTTGGCGAATTGTGAAAATCTGGTCGGTGATAGATTTACCATGTCTGAAGCCGCACTAATAAGGTCCAATCAGCCGGTTCACGGTGGGCTTCAATCTTTCGCACAATACACTTGACAGAACCTTATATGCGATACCAATAAGGCTGATTGCACGATAGTTGGTGCATTATGCAGTATCCCCCTTCTTGTGGACTGGGAAAAGAACACTTAGATTCCAATCGTCGGGCATGCACTCGTCCGCCCATATTTTGCTAAGAAGCTGTTGCATGCGCCTTACCAACTCCTCGCTGCCGTACTTGAATAGCTCCGCAGGCAATCCATCAGCGCCCACGGCCTTGTTGTTTTTCAATCTGGTTATTGCTATTCTAACTTCTTCATAATCGGGCGGGGGAGATATATTCCATCACCATCGATTACGCGATCGGGTTCGTCATCTCTGCGCGGTGAATCACTGCCTCCATTTAGGAGAGAAGAGAAGTGTTCCCTCCATAATCTAAGCACTCTCCGGACATCAGTTACAAGATCGTTGTTTTCGTTCCTACAGGAGTTTGCCCCGGTCTTAAAACCTTCCGTCTGTTGCCGTATTTTTTGGTAAAATTTTCGGGCATTATTTCTGGTGGCTAGCAGCTCAAGCTCGTCACATTCACGCCTTTCTCCTTCTGCTTTTCTCTTCCTGAAAAGGCGTCTCGCTTCCCTTTTCAACTCACCATAGCGGTCACACACTCCTCTTGTTGCACTCGCTTTTAACGTAGCCCTGTAGGCAGCGTCTTTTCTTTCGGTTGCAACGTGGCATTCTTCATCATACCAGTTGTTTTTTCGTAGCCGCCGGTAACTGGTATGGGAGTCTAGTTGCGAAATCATTGGTAGTCTGTTGTGATTGAAGCTTTTAGATGTCTAGCTTTCCTTGTGTTTTTGTTCCTTGGTTTTAGCCGCGCTGAGGCGGGTGCGTATTTTGGCTGCAACGAGATAATAGTTCGAGTCGATGTTAGGTCCTCGGATCGTGCGCACATCTAAAACACTGGAGGCATGCCCTCCGTCTATCACAACGTGATCGATCTGATTGCGAGTATTTCGATCAGGAGACGGCAATGTAGATTGATGTACCTTTTTATGCATAAACCTCGTGCTGGGTATGACCATGTTTCGAGCACCGGCAAAGTCAATCAGCCTCAGTCCGTTAGGAGAATTTTAATTGGCTAGGCTGAACTTTCCGACTGTAGGGCAAAACACCCTCTTTGCCCACCTTGGCGTTAAAGTCGCCAAGCACGACTTTTATATCATGACGGGGCAGCGCTCGTATGTGCGTTCTAATTGTTCATAAAAAGTGTCTTTCACCTCATCGTCTTTCTCCTCTGTCGGCGCGTGGGCGCAGATGAATTCTATATTAAAAAATTTTGCTTTTATTTGGATAGCGGCGATACTCTCTTCCACAGGCGTGAACATCATAACTTGGCGACGAAGTCTCCATCCCACTGCGCTTATTCGTATGGCCACTCCAGTAGATGTCACAATTTTTGATCTTATTTCTTCCTTGCTTCGTCCAACGCATTTCTTGAATGGCGGTGATGTCAAATTTTGCTTTGACGATGACATCAACCAGCCGGCATCTGCACCAATCCCATTTAGGGAGCGGACGTTCCAGGTGCATGCCCTCAATTCATTTTCATTCAAACATTTGCCATAGTCGTCATCAGTAGAGATTGTATTTATCCGAGGCTTGTTGGAATATTCCATTGGAGAATTGTTTTACGTGGCGGGTCCCAAGCCCAGCGCACAACGCGCTCAGCGGGGGTGAAAATATTACTTGCACGTTTATATAGCGAGCCGATTGCTCCAAGAGAGACGCCCGCTTGCAGCCGCACCTAGAGGTATACAGACGCTGCCGATGAGATCTCCCCGGCTAGTCCTTAAACCGATTATGTCAGAGTGGCCTAGCCACTTTAATTTTATAAGTCTATTTTTGTGTACTTCTTTTTCTTTTTTTGTGTTTTATCAAAAATATTTACATTAAGTTCGTTAATATTTGGTTATAGTAAACGGGCCTTGATAAAAATTTTCGTGTCTGTGATGTGGTTCTTTCTGTAAAAGTACTTATCTCCGACAATTAACGGACGTGCCATTTTGTCATACAGATTTTGATTTAGTAACTTATTTTTATTTATTAGGTTTCTTGCCATTTTGGTTGCTTTCTGCATTCTAAACTTAACTTCTTTAGCATAGTTTTCGACATTATAAATTGGGTCAATTTTTATTTGTTAATTCATTAGACAAAGTTGCCTTTTTTCCAAAAACTAACTCGAAAAGAGAAAATTTATTGTCAAAAACTGTGCTTGTGGTAGTATTGTGTAAAAATTTTAAATATTTTAAATATACATCCCAATCAGAAAAAGTGTCTTTCTAATATGCACGTTAGTATTCATTAAAAACTCTATGATTACGGTTAATTGCACCAACAGTTTGGTGATGGTATGCAGTAGAAAAATTGTGTTTAATATTTAAAAGTTTAGTTAATTCTTCAAATAATTCATTTTTAAATTCTGTACCTAAATCTGATTTTATGGCATTCATAAATCCTTCAAAAATTGCTGAAGCAATTGTTTTTGCTGATTTGTTCGGCACAGCGACTGTTACCAGGTATTCAGTCATGTCGCATATCATGGTAAGTGCGAACTTGTTACCATATTTGGACTCAGGAAGGGGTACTATTGTGTCAATTACTAGTATATCGAATGATTTACAAGGCAGGCGCGGATCTACGGCGGGCATAGGGGACACCCCCCCCCCCCCCCCAAAAAGGTCAAGAATTTTTATTTTTCAAATACTTTACAGAACAAAAATGAAATATCCAAAGAAAAATAATATTCAAATGTTCAATATTTAAAGTATTTGAAAAATAAAATTTTGTATGGAAAATCTTTAATTCTAAGGTGTGGAAATGAAAATATCTAGCATCAATACTGCGGACCATTTTTTTTTCAGCGGAATATCATATAGAGTAAAATTTTGCGTATGATGAATTTCATATCAAAGGCTGAAAAAAACGTACATTTTGAACCCGACCCTCTCAGAATTTGATGAAATTTTGCATGGGGTTACATCTTACCCACCCAAACACAACCTCACTTTTAGAAATTGCATTTTCGAAAAATTGTGGGCGTGGCAAGGTATCGAAATATCCGAAAATATTAGAAAAATGACGATAATAGGTACTTTTAAAGTGTGATTACTACGGAATGGCTTTACCGATTTCAAAGATCTTCATACCATTAGAAAGGCATTGAAATAAGCTTTCAAAAAAATACACTGTAAAAATTTTTAGTACACTGAAAATAATTTTTTTTAAATAAAATTTAAAACTGAAAAAACACTTCACAGATCAAGCGATTTTGAAAAATAAAATTTTATTTTAAAAAGGTCTATTTAATATATATAACATATCTGAAAACTAAAATGGGGTTTTTTTTTAATTTTTTTAAGTAAATGCATCTCTTGGTTACTTTCTCATATTTGGATATCACGCGTAAATTAATCAACCAATTTGAAAAATTTTTATACCGTTAGAAAGGTATTAAAATCACCTTTGAAAACATATACTGTAAAGATTTTATATTACACTGAAAGAAAAAAAAATTTTAATTTTTTTCTAAATGTTTTTTTCAAACTGGGAAAACACTTCAAAGACCAAGCGATTAAAAAAAAAAATTTTTTTAGAAAGGTAGATTTAATATATATAACATATCTGAAAACTAGAACGGTGTTTTTTTTCTTTTTTTTAATTTATTTAAGTAAATACATTTCTTGGATACTTTCTGATATTTTGATATCACGGCGTAAACTAATCAACCGATTTCAAAAGTTTTATACCGTTAGAAAGGTATTAAAATCACCTTTGAAAAAATACGCTGTAAAAAATTTTTATTCCAGTGGGGTGCACCCCAGCTAACATCAAAACAACGGCTCGAATACTTCACGTACAAGGAAAAGTTCGGCGGCTCAATGTACTTGAGAACATGGAGATATACAAGTTAAAAACATTTGACGGCAGGATAATAAACGAACAAACCAACACTATCTCTGACGAAATATTTTAACCCTTAAAACTAGTTTACAAAAAACAGCACAAGCCAGAAGGTACAGCAACCAAACACGTAACAATGAACAAGCAAAAACGAAAAATTTACCAAACGGCAAAAATCACCGATTTCTACCTACCTCAACCTACCGCTTAGCTAACAAGCGGTATGTCTAGATACCTACAAAAACAACCTTTGGAAAAGGTAACAATTCGGACGTATCAAAACCGCGCACACACACGCATATTAACGTTACCTACCACGGACACATAGTTTGACATTACCAGCCACAATACCCATGGACTATAAAAAACAACACAACGGATAGACACAGACCAGAACGATACTAGACATTGATATGAAATCAACTAATAAATACAGATGTGTGCAGCTATCAAGAAAATGTTCCTCTCAACTTCGAAACATTAGCTTAAACGAAGCAGCGCTGATATCTGAGCATTTTCCAGCAGTCTCCGACATTCATCGTTGCCGTATTTGCGAAAGTTGTCGCTTTAAACTTAATGATGCTATCAAGATTGCTGATAATCAGTGTTCTACTGAAACGGAAAGTGAAGAGGCACAAGAAATCTTGACTAGCGGTGAATTGTGTCAAGAATATAAGGAACTTCCAACATGCAGCAGCTATACTAAATCACTCGAACGCAACGAACTCGTCGACAATATAAGTAAGCATGTTATTCCTCATCTTGGAAGCCATCCATCGCCAATGAAGCGAAAATATTTAGAAAGGGATTCATACTGCAAAAAAAAAAAACACAGCAAATAGCGCAAAGTATTTCGGATTCACTTGGAGGTGGTTCACTGTCAACTTTATCAGAAGACCTAAAGGAGATCAAAGCTTACTACGAACAAATTTTGGAGAACATGAAATATCAAATCGAAAACTGCTCAAATAATTTGGATAAGCAAAAATTATTATCTCTATTACCAAACACCATGACATCTAAGGAAATTAAAGACATTTTTGGGCATGACTTATCTTACGAATTGATAAAAATTAGCAAAGATATACAAAAAAATAAAACAAAGTTTTCGGACGTCAAACGCTCTAGCATGGACAGTCGTAGTTTACTTGAACAAACTAGTAAGTAAGCAAATATTCCGAAACTCAGCAAAATGAGCTGCGCAAAGTTGTATATTAAATCTAAATAAATAAAAATAAAAAATTAACTTTATCAAGTGTATGTCTATTTATTGTGCGTGTCTGAAAAATTTGATAGTACGATTCTTGTTCGAATCTATTCTATCTTAGTCATAGTATCTGTATCTGTATAACTTCCAAAGTGTAGCTAGGTACCATTTTTGTCACACAATAATAGCAAAATAAAAAAAAATTTTAACAAGAGATGGTTTTACTTATAAATTTTTTTAAAAGAAAAAAAACACCATTCTAAAAATTTTTTTTTTTAAATCGCTTGGTCTTTGAAGTGTTTTCCCAGTTTGAAAAAAAAATGTAGAAAAAAATTAAAAAAAATATTTTTTTCAGTGTAATATAAAATCTTTACAGTATGTGTTTTCAAAGGTGATTTTAATACCTTTCTAACGGTATACAAATTTTTCAAATTGGTTGATTAATTTACGCGTGATATCCACATATGAGAAAGTAACCAATAGATGCATTTACTTAAAAAATTAAAAAAAACCCCATTTTAGTTTTCAGATATCTAATATATATTAAATAGACCTTTCTAAAATAAAATTTTATTTTTCAAAATCGCTTGATCTTTGAAGTGTTTTTTCAGTTTTAAATTTTATTCAAAATTTTGTATTTTTTTGAAAGCTTATTTCAATACCTTTCTAATGGTATGAAGATCTTTGAAATCGGTAAAGCCATTCCGTAGTAATCACACTCTAAAAGTACCTATTATCGGAATTTTTCTAATATTTTCGGATATTTCGATACCTTGCCACGCCCACAATTTTTCGAAAATGCAATTTCTAAAAATGAGGTTGTATTTGGGTGGGTAAGATGTAACCCCATGCAAAATTTCATCATTTCTGAGGGGGTCGGGTTCAACGCATATTGGATTTGATATGAAATTCATCGTATGTGCTTTTCCTTGTGTGCAAAAATGTGCTCAAGTACAATTTTTTTTGCACGGTTTTTGCTACAATTTTAAAAATAGAAATTTATTTCACAGAAATAAAAAATTTTATCTTAAAGAGTTTTTAATTACAAGCAAATTGGCGTTTGAATTGTCGGTAAAAGACTAGTTGAGGGGTCGACTGGTAATACGCTACCAAAAATATCGAGAGAGGCGTCAAAAGACGCGTATTGACCTCGACAATAATAATGTGAAAAGCAAACTCAAAATAAAATAACATACATAAATTTTTCAATTCACATTGTCAGTTTTATTTCATATAAAATAAGATTTACTGGAGCAATTACATAAATGAAATGTTAGATTTCATTGTTTGATTTGCTTGCATTAACTTTTTCTAAATATGTACATTTTAAGAGCTTGAATCAGCCAAGGAAAACTTTCCGTGCTTTTTGGTCTGCGAATATGGAAATTACCGATTTAAAACTAATGCTGCGAGCAAGGCAAATCCGTTACTGTTTCGGAACTCAAGATTCAAAAGCTTGATTTCATCAATAGCTTTTTTGAGGAATGTGTGTTGCGAAAGGTTTCACATTATCCACACGAGCAGACCATCGTGTTTGTGACATGCTGTGCAAGGAGCAATTAGTTTTTTCCTTGAGAATTTCACATCTCTGAGGCCTTGCGCTAAAGATATTATACAATTTCTGCGTAATACCGAAAAATGTGATGACTTATGCGCAACATTCAGCAGCTTGCACTCCATATAAATTTAAACTATGACAAGCACAAGGTGCAAATATTGCCAGGGAATTATCTCCCAGGATATGACTCTGCGCTCCTTTGTAATGACCACTAATTTTACTGCCATTATCATACTTTTGCCCACGGCAGTCATCCAGCGGAATATTGTGCTTTTTTAGAGTGCTGCGAATCAGCTCAACGATAGCTTTTCCTGTTTTTGTGTTACAATCGGCAAACTCTAAGAAGCGTTCTTGGATTTTCCATTTTTTTAGTCCCTGTCTAATAAAACATAACGCAATATAAAAAAAGTCTGCTCAATATGCTCCGAATCAGGGGTCGCATCCACTATAACTGTGTAATACTTGACGGACTTTCTCTCGCCTTCTATCTTTCTAATTACTTGACTTGCGCAGATTTCTGTGAACTAATTTTGTATTCCATCAAACATAAAATGTGCTTGGAGAATATTCTTTTTCGTTTGAGATTCCCTCACCTACTGCAAATATTCATGCAATAGGGGGTCATAATTGCAGTTCAGTTCCAAAATACTCCAGCGAGCTGCTTCATTTTTAAGGGTTTCTGCAAAGAGAAAATCCACTGAACTTGCATTTCGAATTCTCATTTCATATTGGCGCAACTCTATATAGCAAGTTTTATGATTTTTACTATTTTCATGTTCACGAATTTTGTCGTGTGACATCTACCAATCTTTTTCTTTAGAATAACCTGAAGGTTTTGTCAAAACTCATCGGGTATTTTCAGAAATTTTGCTGAAAAGCCGGCATGGAAAACAAAAAAGCGCATTTAACAAAGCCAGGTCATTTTTGAAAACACACAAAAAAAATATTCTTATAACGGACGCAGATAAGGGTGATAAAACAGTAGTACTATACAAAGAGGAATACATTGGAAAAATCAATACAATATTAGACGACAAAAGTACATATAAAACACGGAGTGATCCAACTAACGAACTCCAAAGGAAAAATAACATGTTAGTCGAAATTGTGTACAAAAACAAAGCAATTGATTTGAGAGAAAAACAACAGCTTACAAGCACAATAGCGAATGCTCCGAGGCTGTACGGCTTGCCAAAAATACACAAGCCAGACTTTCCATTCCGTCCAATAGTTTCGTCCATAAATGTTCCATGCTATAAATTATCCAAATACATTGGTGACATTCTCAAGAATCTGGTTTCTGATGAATATAATATAAAAAATTCGTATGAATTTAAAGAAAGGCTTAAAAACATAAGCGTTAGTGACGACGACATACTAGTGTCTTTTGATGTGGTATCCCTATTTACCAATATACCTACGATGCTTGCCATAAAAATAAGAAGAAATGGGATGAAATTACTAAAATAACTAAAATAACAAAAAAATAATTTTTAGACATACTTAATCTTTGTCTAATGGAAAATAATTATTTCACGTGGGATTAGAAGCTATACGGCCAAACGTTTGGAATGCCGATGGGTAATCCGCTCTCCCCCACCATAGCTGACATAGTTATGGACGACATGTTAAAAGATAGCATGTCAAAACTAAAAGAAAAAACAAATACCACAATAAACTTAAATTTACTGTGGAAGTAGAAAATAATGGCAGCATCCCCTTTTTAGATACCCGCATCCACAGAACAAACCAAGATCTTGTACTAGATTGGTGTACTAAACAAACTTCATCGGGACGATTGATTAATTACTTATCAGCCCAACCACTTAAATATAAGGTTAACACGGCCAAAAACCTAATCCACAAAGTGTTAAAAATCAGCCATGAAAAATCCTAGGACATCAACATTAACAAAATAACCAAAATATTGAGAAAAAACAATTACCCTTACGGAATTGGAATTGGAAAAAAAGAAAACGCAAATAATATATGTAACTAACAACAAAACAACAGCTAATATCAATGTCCAACCAAACCAATATTACAGCGTAACATACATACCTAGGTTAACGGACAACATAGAAAAAAGCATACCAAAAACCAACAACAACATATGCTTCACCTACAAATCTAACCAAACTTTGTCTAATATTTTCACAGAAACTAAAAGCCCAGTTCCAACTACACAACAAAATAACATTGTGTACGAAATAGCATGTAAAGCAGATGACAACCAAACATGCAATAAAATATAACTAGGTACAACAAAACGCGCACTAGGCGTTCGTCAAAAAGAACACGACATTGATATAAGGAAAAACAAAAATACCACACAACCGGCCATACAGCTGATCTCCATAACGCGAAAATCTTACACAAAGAGAAACTGGAAAAGGTTAGATTCACAGTAGAAAGTTTAAGGATATTACAAAACAGAAACAGAACAGTAAACAGAAAAGAAGACACAAATGACATTTCTTCGGTTTATTTGTTATGCATATGAAACAACCTACATACATACAAACAAACATACATGAATCAAAGTCCAATTAAAAAATTAACCACATTTGAAAAGTGTACCCAAATAAACGGGTATCAACATAAAAAAAATATTTTGACAAAATTAATTTAATTTAAATTAAAATATTTATATTGATGATAAAGTTAAATGCAATATGGAAGAATAACATATTAAGATAAAAAAAAATTTTAAGTGCTCCATATACAATTGTGATATTAATCAGTAAGGTTTACATACTTAATTCTTGACTATTGGTTTTTTCTCTTACATGTTATAATGTTGTTGTTGTTGATTGATATGGGAAAACTAATTGAAATAATGTAGTTCACCCCTGAGGATGCTAAGATGATTAGCGAGACGCCGGGTTGTACTAGCGGAGTCTTCTGACTTGGACTAAAGCACATATTGGTCAAACTAAGCCTATTTTTATTTTTATTAATAAATTTGGGAAAAACATTTCTTTTCTTGCACTCCAAGCGAGCATTAACACTTTACTTTTTCTCCGTTTTGTTTAGAGTAGTATGGAGTGTGATTTGAAGAAAATGGTGACCACTTAAGTCGTTGGGAAGTCGAAATAAAATTTGATTTTAAGTTAGTTGAAGCATTTTTGACAGATATCACTTATACAATTGTGCCAAAACCGTTTATCTAACTTAAAATCATCCCTCTCCGCGGCCCTGAAAGTATTTAAAAACATAATACATACATACTTTCGAAAATACTTTGAAATCGAAAGCTTTCATTTTGGTATTGTAACGTAGCGTTACAATAACATCACCCCCAAGGATTTCACTTAAACCTGAACCTCCATGTACTAATTTTTCTGTAGCATAGCCAACAACCACTATGGTAAATAGCCACACGCTACCAAGGACAGATAGCCAATGGTGTGTTCCGTGAACACAAGAAAATCACAAGAAAATCACAATAATGGTGTATTTGTTTCTCAACCAGTTTGTGACACCACCCATATAAACAGCGAATTTGCATTTTTGCAATTCAGTCCACACAGTCTCTTCCCCAGGTGGCCGACCCCGCGGACTACCGATCCTCCCGAAAGCTACCGATCAATCCGATCCCGCGGATACCGTCAACCAACCACGCCCGGAACGAGCCGCCGCTGTCCAGGTAAACACAATCGCCAGCCTACTTCCACTCTCACCACGGCCCTGGTACGCGCTCCGCAGCCCACCGCCGCTGCCCTCACATCATCGCTCCTCGGGTGTCGCCGCTGCTTCCATCCCGCCGGTGCTACGCCGATCGTTGGCCGTCCGCCATACTAACGCCGTACCCATCCCGCCTTGCTGGGGCAGCCGCTGACACACCAACCACTGGCCGTTCGCCGTCCTATCGCCATTCAGCCGCCGCTTCTACGACGACCGTTGGCCGTCTGCCATCCTACCGCCGTTAAGCCGCTGCATCCGTTCCGCCGCTGCTACGACGAGCGTTGGCCGTCCGCCATCCTACCGCCGTTAAGCCGCTGTATCCGTCACGCCGCGGCTATGACGACCGTTGGCCGTCCGCCATCCTACCGCCGTTATGCTGCTGCTTCCGTACCGCCTTACCACTCCGTCCATTACCCGACCGTTCTTCCGCCCTACCGAACCTCCTCTACTCCAACGACCGTTAGCCGCCGCTCCGCCCCTTACCATCTTGCGACGGAAAGCTGCTGCCCTCCCGATTCATAGTCCCCAACGGCATGCGCATGAGAGAGAACGCGAACGACCGAAACGAGACGAAATGAGCACAGGTGAGCTAATGAAACTGTCCTCCACTGTGATCTGCATTTTTCGGGAGAAGAGTCGCTGCACGAATTTCTGGAGAGAACAGAGGAGCTCGCCGAATGTTACCGCATCCCCGTCGACCAGCTCCTCCTCACGCTGCTGTAACTGCCGCGTGGTAAATCACTCCAATGGTAGCAAATCCATAAGCAACAAATCAACCACTGGAGCAATTTTCGAAGGTAGGTGAAACATTTTTTCTGCATAAGCGTCATATTCAACATTTAGAAGAGGCCATCCGAAAACGCAGGCAACAAGGCCGAGAAAAAGCCAAGGATTTCGTCCTCGCATTGGAAACGCTGATCCGAAAGCATCCGACAATATGCAAGGAAAACCACCTCGAGCGAATATACGATGGCCTACGCGTTGAATACCGCCTCGTCGTTAAGCGCAGTGAGTTTAAGACGATCGATGACCTCCTGGAAATAACAGAGGAATATGAGCTGCTAAAAAGCGAGGAAGCGGAACAGGGCAAAGTAGCGATCCACAGCCTGTGTCATCTTCAAACGGAGTATTATAGCAAGGAGTGCTGCTGGCGCTACAAGGAACGCGTACACCGCCGCTTCCAATGCAGGGGCCGCTGGAGAATGTTCTGCTGCAGGTGTGGACAAGACAAATCCTCTCCAGGGACTGCCTATGCCATTCGACAAACCAATCCACCGACAACAACACATCCAGAATGCCATCAAACTATGTGAGGGGAAGCCGCCAAGCATTATTTATTCGGCTACAGAAGCCAATGGAACCACCAATTTGCGAGCCCGCTGCCGAAGAGCAAGTAGATGACCGTTTTTATATACCGATAACCATCGAGGGCATGAGCGAGCACGCACTAGGGGACACAGGCGCCACCCTATCATACGCCGATGAGTCAATACGAAATCACCTGGAGAGTAACAAGATCAAACCACGTCTTAACAGGCGAAGCGTTCAATTGGCAGACCAGACGTGTGTCTATAGTTCGAATTCCTACCTAGCAAGCATTACGTACCAAGGACGAACGACTAACACAATGATGCCCGTCATCCCGAACCTGGCAGAACGGATGACCGTAGGAATGGATTTTTTACGGGAAAAGGGAATCACCCTCACACTAGATGGCCAGCCGTTAGAAGTCACTTTGACCAGAAGATCAGCCGAGCAATGGCCAAAATTGGGAGCAGGAAACTTTTTCAGCGCACAACCAGAAGCGATTGAATAAAACCGTTAGCCCAATTTCCGCAGCCGAACGTTCGACCATCCGTAAACATAACCAACCGCTGAAGCTATGTTTCTACCCCCGTTACCCGGCTATACAAAAATACAACCTCAATAAAGAGTACCGAAAAAGAGCGCCAAACGCGATATTCAATGAGCTCTCGCGCCGCTCGTTACAAAACACCAACACACCGACACAAAAGCCAGACATAATTTACACAAGGGTAGAGGTAATCCCGGCGCGCCAAGCAAAAACGGCAAGCGTGCCCAAAGCGCTACAAGAAGAGGTCATATACTTACTTGGTTGTCCGAAAACTTTCCTCACCGGCAATGGGAATCAATTCGGCGGAAAAGCATTAGCACCGTTCCTGAGCGACGACCGTACATGGGATTAGGAGATTCCACAAATGGCACTTGCAATAAACATGGTCAGAAAAGAAGTTACAAAACCATCTGCAGAAGGCATAAACGTCGACGAAATAAAACAATGTCAGAGCGGGTGCACACGGAGGGAAGAGTACCAGTGGCCAGCCAACCGAGCAAAATCGCAAAGGGGATCAATTTTTTCTGGTAACATTTTACCGAATACCTGATGGCCCCGATGAAATCACAACACGAGTAAGATGGACACGAAGAAGAAGAATATTATGTATTATAATGAATTGTATGAAATATGCTCTGTTAGTTTTAACTAAGAACAATGAAATGTAATTATTCTTACGTTATACAAATGAATTTAAAACGTGACATTTAAACATAAACTCTGTTACATATAAATGGAATGACTATGTATATTTTTGAGAGAAAAGGAAAAAATAATTAATAAAGTGCTTCGCCCACATGCACACCGGCATAAGACCTAGGCCATGCCTGGAAATCCATCTTTCCCCACCGCAGCTTTCCGTCAACCTCAGTGGCAGGGGGAATGTAACGTAGCGTTACAATAACATAATCCCCCTGTATTTCCTTATTCACTTAAACCTGAACCTCCCTGTACTTATTTTTCTATAGCATAGCCAACAACCACTATGGTAAATAACCACACGCTACCAACGACTAATAGGAAAACAATGTTGTGGTCCGTCAACACAAGAAAATCACAATAATGGTGTATTGGTTTCTCAACCAGTTTGTGGCACCACCCATATAAACAGCGAATTTACATTTTTGCAATTCAGTCCTCACAGTCTCTTCCCCAGGTGACCGACCCCGCGGACTACTGATCATGCCGAAGGCTACCGATCAATCCGATACCCTCAACCGACCCCGGCCGGATCGAGCCGCCGCTGTCCAGGTAAACACCATCGCCAGCCTACTTCCCCTCTCACCCCGGCCCTGGAACGTGCTCCGTAGCCCACCGCCTCTGCCGTAACATCGTCGCCCCTCTGCTGCCGCCGCTGCTTCCCTGCCACCGGTGCTACGCCGATCGATGGCCGTCCGCCATACTACCGCCGTGCCCATCCCGCCTTGCTGGTACCGCCGCTACCACACCAACCACTGACCGTTCGCCGTCCTATCGCCATTCAGCCGCCGCTGCTACGACGACCGTTTGCCGTCTGCCATCCTACCGCCATTAAGCCGCTGCATCCGTCCCGCCGCTTCTACGACGAGCGTTGGCCGTCCACCATCCTACAGCGTTAAGCCGCTGTATCCGTCACGCCGCTGCTACGACGACCGTTGGCCGTCTGCCATCCTACCGCCGTTAAGTTGCTGCTTCCGTACCGCCTTACCCATCCGTCCGTTACCCGATGGTTCAACCGCCCTACCGAACCTCCTCTACTCCAACGACCATTAGCCGCCGCTCCACTCTTTGCCATCTTGCGACGGAAAGCTGCTGCCCGCCTAATATCTCCAGCCGTGTGTGCGTGTGTTCGTAACTTATAAATATTGTGTATTTATTCAGTAAGGATTTGTGGGACCTTTACTCGACTCTGGATTGACTGAGCGTTACCCCAGCCTTAGACAAAATCTACCTCATAGTATTATTAAGCGCTGTACGTGGATCAAAAAGCAATCAAGAAAAATTTTGCATTTTTCTTGAGCATGAAAATAGCAGTAGGCCCTCCCCCCACAACCAAGCTCACGATCCTCCACTCTTACAAAGAGTTGGTGTTAAAAAAAGCTTTTTTTTGTTTTAGGTTTAACCTTGTTTAAAAGACAATCTTTACAATTTCTTATATATTTCGATATATCACAAGTCATAACTTTCCAATAAAATTTTGTTCGTAGTTTTGCGTAAAATTTTTTCATTCCGCAATGTGCACCTGAAATTGTATCGTTATGGTAAATTTTCATTAGCTTTAATTTTGTATCCTCATCTGTTACTGGCTCCACAGGATCTGTTAAGATAATTTCTAATGATATTTCCAATATTTTTGAAATTTGTAATAGTGAAACCTTCGAACAAAATATCGTATTTAGGCCATTCAATCTGCTTAGTTTTGCGTTTGCCGGCTTCTGATTCAAGCCTCGAAATTTATTTCGTTAAGAAGCTCAAAACTAAGTAACTCGAGTTTTTTATGTTTAACTAGCGTACCCTCGCCCGCTTCGCTAGGCGATAAATTCAATTATTTGCTCTAAGAGAATAAAATTAATGCGAAACAAAGCAAATTATTTGATACAATTTCATTCTAACCTTATTGTAAAACTTTTTGGTAGACAACGTTTTTGGGTTTTACGTCTTTCGCGTAAATGAATAATGACGATGGTTTGCCTACTCGTGAGCAAGCTACATAAAATTGTCCATGGGAAATAATTGGGTATTCTAAATTAATACCGCACATTTGTAGAGACCTCCGCCTTATTAATTGTCATAGTGAAGGCAAGGCGAATAGGGAACTGCAAGCGTTTGAAATCGAATGGTAAATCCGTCGGAATCAGTGGAATTCTGGGTATCAAAACGTCTTCTCCTTTGTACTTCCTTTTCAAAATTGTTGCTTCGATAACTTTACCCATTAGTTTCTTCACAGCGAGCATGGTACCGTTGCAAAGTCGTGGCACATTTATGTTGCGAGCATAATAATCGGTGCTCCATTTTTTAATCGTAATTTATGAGGTGGTAGGCCTGGCAAATCGAGTGAGTTCATCTTGATCAGTAATAGTGTCTATTGACTTATATGCATCTATGTCACCAGGTATTTGATCCAGAATAGCTGCATTTATATCATTGACGTCCTTGCTTTTCTCAGCTAAAATTGCTCTTTTGCTGAACCAATCATAGTTTTTGTAATGTTGAACTATGTATGGAACTACACCAATGCCTTTTAGACTATGCAAAAGTGTGGAAATTGTTAGGTAATGTAATCATTCCTGTTGGATCGACAGACATTTGGCCATTTCCGATTTTCAGTAATGGCTGTGAAAATTAAACTGCTGACGTATCGTTGAACACGTACGTTTGTAGTAAGTGTAAGCGTGTTTACATTGATTTTATCTGCAGCCGCGGATTTTGGGATTACATGTAATGTTTGCCGAAAATCTCCAGTAAATAAAATCATGGCACCTCCAAAGATTGTTTGGCTTCAAAGTTCTATCGTATTCTAAAGTGATAGATTTCGGTTATATTTAAAATATATTGATATAGTGAATAATAACCACTTTTTCTTCATATGTATAGATAGGTGTTTGTTGCAGTTTTGTACTAAAAACCTAAAGGAAAAGAGGTAATATGGTGATCGGAGCTAAGCTAGACGTTATTTTGAGTTTTATAAAACTGTTCAACTGCATTGATTTTCTTCCCGAATAATTTTGGGAAAAGTAAGGTTTTTTCAGAAAACTTCTATAAAAATCTATCACCTATTTTTAAGCTTGCATGGTAGAAGTGGTAGAACTTATATTTCAAGAAAAAAGGTGGTAGATCTACCATTTTAGTGATAGAAATCCCAATACTGCTCACAGTTGAACTGCTATAAAAGATTAAATGCAGGTAAATGAGTTTTAACATCAGTGAGCGAATTCTGAATGTCTCTTAATTCAAATATTTCAGCTTATTTATAATTAATTATTCTAAACATATTCTTACATACATATTTGCATTTAAGCATACATACTTACGTGCATATCTACCTTAAGCATACATACTTACATACCTACATACAACTCGATACAAAATATGTACCTACACATCTGTGTTGAGCTGTGACTTCTGCGGGGAATGTAATTTTGCTGGAATTCAAATTTGTTTGGTTGTGTGTTGTACACACACCTGAATTAAATCGTGTGACTGGCTATGTCAGCAATAATTATCAAATGCATATTTATGTGTTAATGAACATTTAGATTATTTTTGTACCAGGGTAGCATATTAGACAGATTTAAATATTTGGCATTAAATTGTTGGCTGTTTACACTACATCTCCTTTTTTTTAGGATGCTTATGCATTTGGAGAATTCATGAGCATTCTATTTTTATTTAGTTAAGTATGAATTAATTCTATTTTTATATTTTGTGTTTGTAGGTTGAAAATTTTCTTATTCTGCTAATTTAAGTATAATTTTGTGTACTATTATTTTCTTATTATTTATGATATTGCCATTCTCTATGTTACTGATAAATGTTTGCTTATCCTCATTTCGTATTCTTGATGGGATTAAAGTGTCATTATTTTTAATATCAATGTTTTCTTCTTTATAGGGTATTAGAGTTAAATTATTATTTTCGATTTCTTCTACCTAATAGGGCCCTTTATATCTACTATCTAACTTAGGTCATAAGTCATTCACTCATTTTTTACTAA
Source organism: Eurosta solidaginis (assembly GCF_040869045.1). NCBI lineage: Eukaryota > Metazoa > Arthropoda > Insecta > Diptera > Tephritidae > Eurosta > Eurosta solidaginis. Next base: position 214,016,680 of record NC_090324.1, on the reverse strand, counting down.
CACTATATCTCCTATATTTATTTCCTTATAGTGAATATTGTTACCATAAATAACCTTTTGTTTTTCTTTAGCATCTTTTACTAATTTAAGGCTCTATCCTGTGCTATTTCTTTATCGTAAGCCTCATAATTGTAATACCGTATTTTCTTGTAAAAATTCGTAAGTCCGGGGTTTTTTGCCAAAGATCAATTCGAATGGACAATAGTTATGGACTGTAGATGGGGTAGTATTGTAACAATATTCTAAATATTTCAGATATTCATCCCAGTCATCTTTGTTAATGGATATGTATGAACGCACATATTCATTGAAAGTTCTATGACTACGTTCAACAGTGCCTAAAGTTTGGTGGTGATATGGCTTAGATGTTTTGTGCTCAATATTGAGAAGTTTACATAGTTCTTCAAACAGGCTGTTTTTATATTCAGATATCATATCCGTGATTATAGTTTTTATACTTCCATAAATTAATATGAAATTTTTGAATATGGCTCTGGATACTGTTTTTGCATGTTTGCTATGTATAGGAATTGCAACTAAGTATTTAGTCAAATCATATATAACAGAGTGACGCATACGCTTTCCATTTAATGATCTTGGTAAAGGTCCAATTGTATCTATTTGTACTGTTTCGAACGCCTTTGGTAGTGTTTCAGTCAAAATCATTAGTTCTTTTAAATTTTTATAAATTTTATTTTTATTACAATTAACGCATTTCTTTAATTATTTTCATATATCATTTTTCATATTTTTCCAGTAATATTTTTGTCTTATTTTATTAGTTGTACGATTGATTCCTGGGTGGCCACCCTTAACAGGATCATCGTGATATTTTTGAAGAATTTTTTAATTTTATCATTTTCTGTCACGTGCACAACCTCCGGAGTTAATGCAATTGTTAGATTTTTAATGTGTCTACTCGAGTATAATTAAGCAATTTGTGTCCTAAGGACAACTGTATTTTCTTAATTTCCAAATTGCCGGCTTTTTCCATAAGCCTGGTAAAGAATTTGCCTAAGTCAAACTTCGCGTCAACAATTTGATTCTCTATATTTATTTCACTACAAATTTTCTTTCCTTTTTAGAAATATAATTTCGGAGGATCGAAAACGAGCTGGGCTAGTCTTTTTACTTCACATTTATTAAGCGCTTCGTATATTATAGGGTTCTCTTTGTCGAATGCTTTGCTGAAATCAGTGTATATAACGTCGGTATGATGATTGTTTCTAAACCCATTAAAGACGTGAGTTGTAAATTCAAGCAAATTGGTTGTGGTTGATTTGGCTCTACAAAAGCCATGCTGAGAACTATCTATCAATGCAGAAATCGAAAATGTAAGGTGATTAGTAACGATTGCTTCGAAAAGCTTAGGGATAGCGGAGAGCTTTGCTATTCCACGATAGTTTTCAATAGACGAATTGCTTCCTTTTTTATGGAGTGGGATAAGAAAAGATTCCTTCCAAGCCGTCGGGAAAATGCCATTTTTTAAAGATAGGTTAAACAGATCAGTAAGGGGCTGGTAAATGTATTCCGCACATTTTTTAAGAAAACATGTTGGGATCAAATCGGGACCGTATTTGAAGGATTACTTTAGGGTCTTTAGATGTAGTAGAACATCTTCAGGCAGCAAATGTGGGGCATATATTGAGTTACTAGAATGGAGCTCATACGGATAATTTTTAGGTGATGAATCAACCACAGCAGAGTAATTAGAGTGAGAGAGCGGTTCTCTTATATAATTTGAATAAACGTGATTTCTTAGTTTTTAAAGCTTTTAAATCTTTAGTAAACCAGGCTTGCACTCGTTCAATGTACGAGCATTTGCGTTTGGGCACATGTTTTTCAAATAAAGTATAAATGGTTTTATTAAAATGTAAAACGTTTTCCTCTACATGCTCTTTATGTCGAGGCCAAGTTATCTCAGAAAGCTCTTTATTTAAATTGTTGAAATTAGTTTTGGAAAAATCAAAGCATCTGGTAGAGACACATGTTTTGTTAGTGCAGCCGACTTCGGTGCTTATGATTTCGTACGTTATCTCAAGAGAAGGGTGGTAAGCGTCTTCTGGCAAAACAAGAGGTTCACACCGATTTATAGAGAATTTAGATATGTCGTCAACAAATGCTAAGTCTAAGAATTTTCCATGCTTATTTGGAAAGAAGTTGATCTGATTAAGGCAAAGATCAGTAATTCAAAAGAGTAATCTTCTCGCCCAGGAAACGGTTTTCGGATGGATACTTACGGTACGGACCAACGCAAACAAAGAGGCGACATCCTGTGTCTCTTTTACAATGAAATCTCTTTGGACCAAAAACTGGCAGCATTTTTGGAATTGGAAGATATCCCAAAGAACGCGATCCGTACGGCCGATGAGGTATACTGCGAGGAGATTTACAAATCAACTACAACGCGAACGGATACCGGAAGATATATTGTCTCCCTACCATTTCGAAAGAATTTCCCTGTAGATATTTCTTTAGGGTGTTCACGTAAAACTTCGCTCTTGCAATATTTTCGTTGTGAAGGTAGGCTAGCCAAAAACCCCTCTTTACGAGAGGAGTGTACAAGAGTCCTTAAAGAATATGATCAGTAAGGTCATATGTCTGAAATCCGACCAAGCCTGTCCGAAAATCCGTCCGAATCCTATTACTTACCCCATCATGCGGTCAGTAATTCAGAAAGCACTTCTACGAAGGTGAGAGTGGTGTTTAACGCTTCGTGTCCATCAAATAACGGCGCGAGTTTAAACGATGCTCTGCTTCCTGGTCCCATATTACAAAGCGATCTTACGATCTTAATTCTTAGATGGAGGCTGTTCAAATTCGTTTTCAGTAGCGACATCGAGAAGATGTATCGCCAAATATTTGTCCATCCTCAGCAGAGGAAATTTCAACGAATTCTTTTCCGCGAGTCTACAGACGATCCCATGCGTCAATTTCAATTGAATATGGTAACTTTCGGGGGACTTCTTAGACTTCGAGGACGCAAGCAGCGTTAAAGCCTTCGGCATTCGATGGAATGCATGTTCGGATCATTTCTACTCCACTGCGAAAGAATTCGATCAGGTCAAGAAGTAACTAAACGTAAGATTTTGTCAGCAATTGCGAAACTTTTTGATCCTCTCGGGTTGCTTGCTCCAATAGTCATAGTAGCGAAAATTATGATGCAAAATGTTTAGTTAGAGAGAACAGGTTGCGATGAAGAAGTGTCTTCAAGCACATTAGACCGGTGGCAAAAATTTTCGGTGGAGTATCAGCTATTAATAACATTCGGGTAACACGATGATATAGGTTTTCTCCCCAGTGCAAAATGGAACTCCACGGATTTTACGACGCCTCCGAAAAGGCATACGCGGCAGCCATTTATATGCGCGTAGAAGAAGGCAGTGCCGCCCATGTAAATCTTCTGTTAGCAAAAACAAGAGTAGCCCCAGTGAAAACGATCTCCCTTCCTCGTCTCGAATTGTGTGGAGCAGTTTTGCTAGCTGAAATGATGGACGCTGTAGTCATGAACCTGGATCTTCGATCAGGTTTATCTGTGGACTGACTCCACTATAGTGCTAGCGTGGCTTAGAAAGACACCATGCTCTTGGTCAACCTTCGTGTCCCACAGGGTTACCAAAATCATCAACCAGGTTGGACAACACCATTGGTATCACGCCGATTCAGCGTCGAATCCTGCCGATTTAGCTAGCCGTGGAATGACAGCGCAGGACTTAATTGAAAATTCCTTGTGGTGGCATGGTCCTTCTTGGCTTCAAGAAGGCAAGTCAGAATGGCCAAAACAAGAGTCGGGCTTCGAAACTGACGAAGAGGGAAAGCGCGTGCTCTCCCACGCAACGAAAGTCGTTGAAGTATCGGATATACACCAACGCTTCTCTTCGCATCCAAGGGCTTTACGAGTTCTATCGTACGTCTTTCGTTTCATCCAAAGGACCCACCCCACTCAGAAATCAATGTTTCAAGCAGCTAATTTCCCTCTGCCAGCAACAACATTTTTCAGCGGAGGTTTCGAATTTAAAATCCGGACTTGCGATAGGCGCTAAAAGCGAAATTCTAGCCTTAAATCCATTTATCGACTCATGCGGAGTTTTAAGAATCCAAGGTCGTCTCAGAGTATCGCGAAATCTCAGTTACAAAGAACGGCACCCAATACTTCTGCCGTATAACTGCCATTATTCACGCTTGTTAGTGAAGTTTATCCATGAAATATCAATTCATGTAGAACATCAGTTATTGTTGCGCATCATTCGAGCACAATATTGGATCCCTCGGATCAAAGTTATGATCAAGTCAGTCATCCACAATTGCAAGGTATATACTATATACAAAAAGCAAACGCAATCTCAAATCATGGCTTCCCTACCTTCAGGACGCACGACTTTTTCTAGGGCATTTACAAATACTGGCGTTGATTTTGCAGGCCCTTTCGAGATAAAAAACTATAGAGTTAGAGCTTGTGTTATTACAAAGGGGTACGTTTGTCTTTTCGTTTGTTTCGCAACGAAGGCCATTCATCTACAACCCACAAATGACCTTAGCACTACGACCTTTCTAGCAGCCTTTCCTAGGTTTACATCGCGCCGAGGATGTCCCAAAAATATATATTCAGACAACGGAACCAACTTCGTTGGAGCATCTAGATCCCTAAAGGCTGAATTTAAGGCTTTTATATATGATTCTCGTACTGCACTTCTTTCGAAGTACTTCTATCAAGAACTTTCTTGGCATTTCATACCCGCATCAGCTCCTCACATGGGGGGGCTTATGGGAGGCTGACATGTAGAGCTTTAAAACCCATTTTAGAAAAGTAGCATCTGGACTCAAATATACATTCGAGGAGTTTTCGACACTTTTATGTAGAATTAAGGCTTGTCTTAACTCAAGACCTCTTAGTCCCACTTCAAAAGACCCATCGAGCTTAGAACCATTGACTCCTGGACATTTTCTTATAGGCGCCCCTCTGTTATCTCCCCGAGATATTGAAGTTTGCGAGAATCCAGCATCAGTGATTATCCGATGGCAAAATCTGAAAGCATTGCATCATTCATTCTGTCAACGATGGAAGAACGAATACCTTACGGAGCTGCAGAAAAGCACAAAGTGGAAGCGGGTATATGGCTATACAAAAATAAAAGAAAATTTCAAAATGGGCGTGGCTCCGCCCTTTTTCATTTAATTTGTCTAGGATACTTTTAACGCCATAAGTCGAACAAAAATTAAGCAATCCTTTTGAAATTTGGTAGGGGCATAGATTTTATGACGTTAACTGTTTTCTGTGAAAATGGGCGAAATTGGTTGATGCCACGCTCAGTTTTTATACACAGTCGTCCGTCTGTCCTTCCGCATGGCCGTTAACACGATAACTTGAGCAAAAATCGACATATCTTTAATGAACTTAGTTCACGTGCTTACTTGAACTCACTTTATCTTGGTATGAAAAATGAACGAAATCCGACTATGACCACGCCCACTTTTTCGATATCGAAAAATGAAAAAAATACCATAATTCTATACCAAATACGAAAAAAGGGATGAAACATGGTAAGGTAATTGGATTGTTTTATTGACGCGAAATATAATTTTAGAAAAAACTTTGTAAAATGGGTGTGACATCTTCCATATAAAGTAGAAGAAAATGAAAAAGTTCTGCAGAGCGAAATAAAAACCCCTTAAAATCTTGGCAGGTATTACATATATAAATAAATTAGGGGTATCCAACAGATGATGTTCTGGGTCACCCTGGTCCACATTTTGGTCGATATCTGGAAAACGCCTTCACATATACAACTACCACCACTCCCTTTTAAAACTCTCATTAATACCTTTAATTTGATACCCATATCGTACAAACGCATTCTAGAGTCAACCCTGATCCACCTTTATGGCTATATCCCTAATTGGCGTCCACCTATAGAACTATGGCCCACTCCCTCATAAAATACTCTTTAGTGCCTTTCATTTGATACACATGTAATACGAATACATTCCAGGGTTTCCCTCAGTTCATTTTCCTACATGGTTATTTTCCCTTATGTTGTCACCATATCTCTCAAATGAGTGTGTAATGTTCGGTTACACCCGAACTTAACCTTCCTTACTTGTTATATATATAGATATACGCAAAAATTCTTAAACTTTTTGTTTTATTATTTTTATCGTACGTAATTTCAGATCTTACTCATGGACTCTTTTTTGAAAAATTAAATGAAAATTTGTCGTAGACATGTAAAATAAGTTGTTTTTCGTCGTTTTTGTCAGTTTTCCTATGTAAATTTTTGCCCTTGTCTGTACTGCCAAAATTTGTTTGTTAGCTTCTTTAATCTCATCCATTGTAATGCGCAATAGTACATCAGCGCCAACGTTTGATTTACCCTTTATATAAAGTATAGTAAACTTGTTTTGGGCTAATTCTAGCCTAATTCTCGAAAGTTTAGAAGAGGGTTCTTTCATGTTGAATAGGTATACTAGAGGTCTGTGGTCTGACTTGACGATGAAATTTGTGCCATAAACGTATGGTCGAATCTGCTTTATTGCAAAATAGATAGCTAAGAGCTCCAATTCTATAATTGGTTTTTTCTGTTATGTTTTATTAAATGCCTTAGAAGCGAAACAAATTGGTAAATCACTACCTTTCTTTTCTTGACTTAAAATAGCACCACATCCAGTTTTGGAAGCATCAACGGTAATAATGAATTGTTTAGTAAAATCTGGATATTGAACTAATTTTTGTGAAAGTAACGCTGCTTTCAAAGATAAAAATGCCCTTTCGCACTCAACATCCCATACGAATTCAACTTTTTTCTGCTTAATCGATTTAGGGGCGCTGCCAGAGACGCACAATTATGTATAAACCGTCTGTAATAGTTTGCAAACGCGACGAATCGTCGTGCCGCGTATTTATCAGTTGGTTTTGTATACTTTTTAATTGCGTTTATTTTGGAGTCGTCTGGCAACAAACATTTGGCTGAACATTTATGACCTAAAAATGTAACTTCTGGTCGTAAAAAGTTGCATTTATTTGGGTTAAGCTTGAGATTGAAAGACCTACAAGTATTGAAAACTTTTGAAAGATTTTTAGTACGGTGTGCTTAACTACAACCTATGACGATAATATCGTCGACGTACAAAAATGCGACGTTGGGTGGTGTACCCGAAAAAGCTATTGTCATCATTCGTGAGAATGAATTTGGTGCTATATTTAAACCGAATGGAAGCATTTCCATCTAAATACACCTCGGTCAGTGCTAAAAGAAGTAATGTCACCTGAGTCAGGATGCAAGGGGATTTGATGAAATCCAGAAAAAAGATCTAATGTGGAAAAATACTTTGCCCTACCAAGATTATCTAAAATATCGTCAACTCTAGCTAGTGGAAATTTATCGGCAATTAAAACATACGATAAGCTTCTTTGAGACTACAATCTGAGGACTATTGTAATTGGAATAACTGTGTTCAATCAAATCGTTGTCTAACAGTTTATTTACTTGGCGATTTATTTCTTCGCGTTGAGAGTATGGCAATCGATAGTTTTTAACATATAACGGTTCGTTGTCAGTCAGTCTTAATTTTTGCTCGTAGAAGTTGTTTAAAGTCATTTTCTCCGTGTCAAGAGCGAAAATGTCGAACTAATCTTTGAAAAGGTCAATTAATTTACTTTTAGCATGTTGAGGTATTTGATTTTTTAAAATCGAAATTAGTTTTTTCGTACGTTTATCTCCTGTTCCTGTTTTGTTAATTGTATAAACATTATAATTTGAAAGTTTTTCTGTCCGAATACTGTTTCTTTTCACATCCTTGACATCATCCGTGGTGTTTATGACTTTAATTATTGGGTTACTAGACTTAACAATGCACCTAGCTGTGAAAATGCCTTTTTCAATTTCCTGGCTCGGGTGAATGTCCTACATCAAAAAGTCTGAAGATTTCACATCTGGGAGGAATGATACAACTGTCGCTTTTTGTTGCGTGCAAGATTGGTATCGCGACTTTTTCATTACCTACCCAAATGGAAATACTATTTCTTTCATAATTAATAATACATTTGTTAATTTTCAGAAAATCTTTACCCAGTATGTTATCGGATGGAATATTAAAGTCTTCATTTACTGCATGTAAAATGTGTTTAAGAGAAAAGTTTGAAAATTTTATATTTACGGTAATTTTACCTAAAGTCGAAGCTGAATTTCAAGTGACACCGGTAATGTTAATAATGTCGTTTGTATTTAAGGAAATATTACTGTCTAGACATTATATTTTTATCAAGGAAATGTCTCCATGAGTGTCTACTAAGAAAGAACAAAATTTTTGTGACTCGTTAAGTTGTAATTTTGTGAAATCTAAGTAATTTAAATTTAAACAATAGATGCCTATTGGTGATGGAAGTTCGCTAACTCGCTTAGTTCGTCCTCCCCCGTTGGACGTTTGTTTGTTCGTATTGTTTGAATTAGAATTTGTATTTGAACTTGTATTACTATTGTTATTATTTTGGTATCTATTTCTGTTATCATACCGATATCGCTAACTATTGTTACCGTTACGGGTGCTGTTGTGTGAGAATGAGCTAGTATTTCTATAACCAGTATAGCTGCGTTTTGGGTAAAAGCCACGGTAACTACCACGTGAATTTCCGAAAGTGTTGTTGCCACGCGATCGAAAAACTAAAGCCTGACGCTCTGTTACTTCGTTGTTTTGTTCTACAATTAATTTCGCTACTACGTCTTTCGTTAGTAAATGCCGTTGAGGTTAAAATGGTTTTGACTAAATTGGATTTTGCGTTTAAACGACACACATTAACAGTTTGTTCGACTGTCATTTCATTAGCTTTCGCTTGAGTGATCCCTTCAATTCTTCAAATTCTGTATAATTGTTATTGTTAACGTGCAACGCTGCAATTTTCTCTGCTACAACTTTTGAGTTGTCCGGTTTGATCCTACTACGTAGAGCTACTTTAATTTCATTGACTGGAGTTACTTGTCTTGGTATTGCTTCAAGGGATTTACCCTCTAGTTTTGATTTTAAAAGTGCTATAAAGGTATTAGATAGATCTTCAGTAGCGAACTGTTCAAGTAATTCAATTTTGTCTATAAAAGTTTCAAGTGCTATAGGTTCACCGCTGTTGTATTCTCTAATAGAATTAGCACATGTGTTAATGAAAGTTTTCTTTTACTCAATTGTTGCCATGATTTGATCGTTAAGATCTGAAGCTGAATTAGATGAAAGTGAGGCAACGTTTGTACTAATTGGATTGTTAAGATCTGGGTTAACGTTAGAAGGGGTAACTAAGTTTGAAGTTGAAGTTAATATTGCACTATTTGAATCGTTAAGATTTGAAGCTAAATTAGAAGTTAAATTTTTACTAGAGGAATCTTCGAAGCCTGGGAAATCTGTTGGCAAATATAATCTATTTTCCTGGTTTGTGACTTTTTCGGTCGAAGATTAAGTTAAAATTTAATAGCTTGAGGCTGAATTATCGGAATCGTATTCTAAATTTGAAGTTTTTTGCACTTGCTTACCACTTCTAAGGTTGTACATATGTAATTACCAGAATAGCAAAAAGAATTCAGTTCAAATTGCTAAGGAATTAACGAAGCAACTATCTGAATGTCTGAATTTATATTTGAAGCTAAAATGTTGATGAATAAGAGAAACAAAATTTTGCAGAAGGGAACTGATTTACAGGAGAATAGTCGCTAAAGAAATATTTAACAATTTATTGGAAGAATTAATTGAAACTGCAGTATGCCTGTATGAAAAATCTGTAAAAAGTAATTGAATTTAAAATGGCTCAAAATTATGTAAATATGAATGGGTAAAAATCTCAGAATGTGGTAATCACGGACGTCCCGCTTTATTCAAAAAAATGTTAATTGGTTTTTAACGGAACCACCGCATACCAAAAAATTTTAATTCGTTTTTAACGGAACCACCACTTATATGAAAAAAATTATTAATTTTATAGGGTTCCTGCAGACTGTTAATCTAGTCCACTCAGTGTTATATGGTGATATTTTGTTGGAAAATTAACGTATATATTAAAGAAATTCTACCTGGAGTAAGAGAAATTTTAAAGCGATGATTCGTTAGATGATGATGGAAGCTTGAAAATATGAGAATTTGTAAAATTAATTGATAAATTTATAATTAGAGATTTGAAAATATGATAAATTTTAAGAAATTTTAAATTTGTAAAGATGAGTTGAAAAATTTTAAAAAATAAAAATTGCAGACTTGTAAATGTTGATATTTATAAAATGGTTTGAAAATTTTAAAAATTGTTGAAAACTGAGGTTGTATTAGTGATTAAGTTTCGAATTTGGACGCAAACACCGTTTTAGAAAAAATCCAAGTGTTTTACGTAACCGGACGCACCGTTGTAATCAAAAAAAATTGTCATAGTTAATGCGGATATTTAATAGAAATTGTAATTTTTACTATACGTATATGTAATAAAACTTATAGGCAAAAAATCATAGAAATTGTAATTTTTAGTATACATATATGTAATAAAACTTGTAGGCAAAAATAAATTTTTTTAATACATACATATATTAATACCTATAGTATACTTATGTTGCCGCTGGTGTTAATGCTGTGGCTTTTATTACTGTTGCAGCAAGCTTTCGCTGCCGACGGTGTTTGCTGCTGCTGGGCTTCGCTGTTGGTGGTGTTCGCTGCTGCTGAGCTTCGCTGCTGAGGGTGTTACTTGCTGCTGACGGTGGTACAGTATCTAATGCCGTTACCTGAGTGGCGTGGATCTTTATGTGCCCGTTATGTATATCAGTTACATAATTTATAACTTATGATATTGTATATGCATGGCATATTATCGCCATTGTTCGTATTATCCCACATTAGTTAACGAGAAAATGTTTTTCAGCTTTTTAGGCCAAACTTTTAAACAGCCGCTGCAGAACCAAGCTCACTAACTTCACACCACGTTTTCCACTTACCGGTGCTATAACACCGTCCAAAACCCATTTTGGAACCTCCGAAAAGATGGTCCTTTTACGCACACCATACTGCACACTCCACAATCAAACACCAAACAATGTATTTTACTTTAGTTTTCAGTACTTTTATTTAGTGTTAGTTTTCAGTTTCTTCATTTACTAAATAGTTTTAATTCGATGCACTATACTTAGTGTTGTATTTATTGGTTACAAATGTTTTAGTTTTTAATTTTCTCGCACTTTTGAGTAGTCACTTGAATGTCCAAATTTATAATAATGGCCGGTCTTTTTCTGCCGAGCCGAATTGCTCTGTTTCCAAGTTGTTCCAACACCTGTTGTCCGTTCACAGTAGACAACGGGTGTTGCAGCAATTTGGAAAGAGGGTGACCTTTTTATTATTTGTTAGGCTGCTATTACAAATTCACCGCTCTCACCATATACTGTGGCAACACCATAGCATCTGTCATTACAACCTTAATAGATACATAAATTTTCACTCGCAGCTGCTATCACGAAAGCAAAATTTATTATACTTTTTACCTTAAATTGTAAAGACCAATTTTTATATACAAATTGGATACTAAAATTTAAAAAACAATATTTTACATTGTTCAATATAAACTGAACATGTTCATCAAAAAACGCGTTTGGGTCTACATATATTGATCGGGTGGTGGTTTACAGCGCCACAAATCGGCACGAACGTACAAAGAGAAGAAAGAAGGCGTTCAAATCTGCGGCAGTGGCCAAAATCGAGCACTGCTAAGCTCGCCACGCACACACGAGTACACCGGTTCGAACATTGGTCCTTCGAGCCGGATAATCAAGAGCTCGAATCAGGGTTCGGCCACATCTATCCTTTCCCTTCCCATTCCTTAACCTTCAATCACATTCATTTTTATTAAAACTATATACTTTGCAGGTAATTGTAAAATTTCGTTGTGGTTTGGACTTGCAAGTATACATACCAATTTAATTACATAACCTGCAAAATGGGAATCGACTCCGTTAAGTCTCCAGTGTCGCATGAATTAGATGATACGAATTTAAACGAAGCGCTTTTGCGCGAACAAGGTAAGAAGCATAGTTTGATCGCCAATCGAATCAGCCAAGTCGCTGCTGACCGAATTCAATTCGATTCAAACTTTAATTGAAGAAGTAACCTCCGAAAGCGACATAGGGCAAAAATTAGACATCAGTTTTGCAAAGAACCGGGTAAGGCTATAAAGTTAGAGCAGCTACTTAACTTTTTATTTGATAAAGCCGACACTTTAGATATAATTAAAGTGCACCAAACCTCAGCTTCTCAAAACAATCACAAGTCAATTCGTGAACCCAACAAAAGCCAATCTCAACCAAAACTGCATATCTTCGTATCGACTGAAAATAAGAAGGGTTTGAAGCAAAGTGGATTACGTGTTTGACTTTTATGCGCTAATAATCATTTACTGTATGCCTGTGCTAACTTTTTAAAACTATCAGTAGGAGACAGGCATAAATTCGTATGTAATAAACGCTTGCATTCAAATTGTTTGCGTGCAAAGGACGATATATGCGAATGTTATTTCGGTTCCTGCAAGCAATGCAACAAAAGGCATAACAGCCTGCTCCGTGGATATTTTAGTGGCGAAAATTCCCTATTATCTGTGAGGGAACCTTAATTTACATTTACGCCATATACAATAATATGTCAACGGCATTACACACCTCCGATGACTTGAAGAAAAATATTCAACATAGGCAGGATACGTTGAATTAGAGTTGGCAAATATCACAGGTACTAAATGATCACAGCTGAATGCTGTGACTGCTTCCGAGGAATCGCCGTGGCTTACTGTCTGTGATAGCATCTGCACTTCGTTCACAATCACTTTTACATATAATCTCAATCATATGAGTCAATGAATCTGTGATTCGTGTTGCGAATAATTCCTGCAAAAATCGTGTGACCAAAAACGCACACATTCAAGTGAGTTTTTTGACTGCTACAAATACACCGAGTATACATGTGAAAATTCTGAGCATACAGTTCAGGAAATGAAATAGCAGGATGAAATATTTATTATCTCACTCTTTTTCTCACATTATATGCATACGGATTGTGCATGTGATCTAACGAGTACTCTACAACAACAACAACCTGTTACAACAACACAAACCCAAATCTTAAAATTAATAACTGGCAACCCATTTATTAATAGGTGAAAAAGAATTGCAATAATCTCGTAATTGTTCGGCGTACAACCACAGCTGCCCATCCTTTAACAACAACTTGAGAAAATTCAAACGCTCCTGTATTTGCATATTATGCGGACAACAATCAATACATAAAAGTATTCCGCTCAACATTCGACATTTCAGCAACCATGTTGGAATTTTATACATATATGCAATTAAACCTTTCGTAACAAGTATGATGAAAGTATAATCATTTTGCAACCGTTCAAGTACTTGTTGGCGATTAAGTATTTGTTGAGTTCGCGGAGCATGACTCGGCGATTAAACATACAAGCAACAATTTTCGCATACTAAACGCTGGTAATGCTTGACCTAATACTTCTGGCGGTAACTTTAACTAAGCTTTAACACTTTTTTAGGCATTAAACCATTCTTGTCGTCCTCGGCAAAGCGCCTTATTAGTTCGAGAAGCCGTTCACGCTGACGCTTATTACCAGTGGTCATACTAGCCTATAGAAAGAAAACATAGTAAAAATTTTACGATTATTCTTAAATATCAATTAATCACCCCTATTACGGTTGTGAATAGTAAGAAAATTAGTTTCGATGCTCATGAATTGGTATCGGCGTTGTCAACGTCGATAACTATTGAAGGGTGTTGACGCTTTTTTGGTATTGGCTAAAACAATGTTGAAGTTGAGTTGACGTGACGCGACACAAAATTTGTCGACCTAGTTTTTGGTGACGACAAGGGCGGCAATACAGAATTCAGCTATAATAAAAGCAAAAAATAAGCTTTTTTATGCTCTTTATTTATAAATTTTTTATCAATTTCACAAAATAGGCAAAATAACCAGCAAAATTCAGTTTAATAGAATTGTGGTAATGTTCTAGGGCAGCGGTCGACTGCTAAAACACGTCCAAACAACTCAGGAGAGGTATCAAAAGACACATATATGACCTCTATTTTGATAACCCGAAGTCAGAAAATATAAATTTTACTTGCGTTAGGAAATATTTGCAAAATTAAACAGTTGCTAGCTTTCAAGTGGTTCATTAAAAGGTGTATGGTGAATATTCAAGAATATTTTATTTCCGCCTTTGGATTATTAATACCGAGGTCAATACGGGTATTTTGATACCCCTACCGAATTCGATTAAGATTTCCATGCTATGGGAGGTAGAGGAGCTAATGGTGTACTAAAGAGAAATGCAATCATCTACAATATTCAAACAAATTCCTTGTGTGCATTTTGCCCGGAATGCACTAATAAATTTCAGCAAATATTTAGATCCACATATTCTCCACTAAACAAAAAATTAACTCAATACAAATTTTAAATAAACAACTGTCAAAAATATAGGGATCGTATTTTTATCGATATCACGTCGACATCAATACATTGCATTGAAAAGCCTGGCAAAAATAAAAAATTTCATGAAAGCATTCGATAAATCTAATACATGTATTTGATATAGAATTTTCCAGGGATTACGAATATATAACCCTAATTAAACAGAAAATTATATTTTAGGAGGTAGAAGCGCTCAAAATTGATTAATTTTTAACACATAGAAAAATTTGTGTTTTTGTTATTTTTTGTTGTATTAAAAATTGTTTTGTCTCTAAACAAAACGGCCCGCTTCTGCTTTCTTGTATTGTAACGAAAGGATATTTAATTCAAGGTTGAAGCAAACCAAAAAATGTGTTTTTTTATAAAAGTTGTCAGATCTACCTATTTTTCGATAAGCCTATTTTTAGGATGGAAAATAAAAAAAAAGGACACAAAAGGTCTCCGTGAAATTTACAGTAGGTATTTGATAAATATTCAGTTAACTGAATTCATAAGGTCTACCTGCGTCTAGCTGCGATTTCACTTTTTACAACAAATAAAGTGAAGCAACCTTGGGTATAAATACGCGCCTGAGCAGATTTAGGTAAGAAGGAGGCGAATTTAGTACGGTCACTTTTGTTGTTGGAATTTGTTAATAAAACCAAATTTTTCGGTTGCAAGCTGCATAATATACCTGGTACTCATTTCCATAATTTGTGTATATAAAGCAATGTTTAATACAACGTCTAAAATCAGTCGTTTTTGTTGGAGTGTATAGAATAAAGTATTCTGTTTATTTAAATAAACATAACTATAGCTCACATATTTTTTAGTAAGATATACTCGATGGCAAATTTTAATATGTCTCTAGAAAACTCCAAACTGTTTGAGGTGTTCAAAGCTTCAAAGGCAAAAGCGGAGTTCATTGAGGCTATTATGACGGAATTACCAAATGAAACATGAAATAAAGAAGACGAAGACTTGAAAAAAAAAAATTGGCTTACTCTACATTCCAATACAAAGAAAATGGCAAGCAGTCGGTCGTTGTACTTCCAAGTTTATAAGTAAGTATGAAAGCTGGCTAGCTTATAAAAGTTTTTTGGACGAATATATGCCTAACACATCTACCAATCGGACTAGAGGAAGACCAACAAAACCTGTAGAAGAATGTTCGACCTACACAAGGAAAAAGAAGCTGTCAGATTTTACTAGAACTATCGCCACGACTCATGTTTCAGAAGATTGGCTATTAAATATAAAAACGACGAAGAAAACACCAAGTCTCATATCATAGGAGCAGTTGCATTAGCAAGTCCAGTACGACTGTGAAGGGTCAAAAACAGCAAACCCACACCCCCAAATGGGCTAAATAAAATATATTGCGTGAGTCATTATTGCAAAATAATGCCGATCTTTCCCTGAATACAAAGAAATCACTCAAGCCAAGAAAGAAGCAGTTCCCCCAAGAGCCAAAATAACAGAAGCATCAGCTGAAGTTGAGCTACAAACCTTAATGGATCATACGTCTGTGCGACTCTTGCAAAGTTTTTCTGAAGAAAAGTTGAAATCACTTCCAAAAAGGCTAACATAAACATGGCACATATAAACAAAGAATAAATGTAGACGATGGAACGATTACAGATGGTAATTTGTTTATGGCTTCTATTGTTCCCCTCTGTTTAAAAGATGAAGCTTCAGAATATTGGAAAAATCCACGCCGTCTTCAGTTAAATTGTGATGGCCGATATTATTTAAATATGAGAAAAGGTCTCTCATAAAAGCTACCGTGAGTGATATAAAAAATCAAATCGAAAAATTAGAACCAACAATAGTTGAAATCAATGACGGGAATGTTATTACAATATTATGACCCCACTGTAACCCTTTTTCTCCTACGCCTGAGAACCCCACTCTAACCGTTTTTCACCTACGCCTGAGAGTATACATACATAGTACATTAACAGGTAGCCAACATCAGAAGCTACATACCAATGCATGCGAATAGCATTTGGCGATAACAATAATATGCACACGGTACGCCAACTCACAGTAAATGGCAAACTGAAGTACCCAATTAGCGGTTCATTTCTCACACGCATCATAACAGAAGCAGTATAAAAGAGAATGAATTGGCTGTTGTCCTTCATTCCTCGCAGGTTTGTCAGAGGAAGTAGTTGCTTTATTAAGCAACCCAGTCACTTCTCCTGACTAGCTGAGTTGAAGGGATGCTGCCTTGGCACTGGTCACCCCTTGCTTGCGGGGACAACGGGTCGTCGCCTTTATGGTTTTCTCGCCCGTCTCCCAGCTAAGTAAGGGGGGGGCGTCGCCTTAGGGCTACCCCGCCCCTTCCTCTCAGCTAAGGCTCCAGCCGACCCGGTTCGGCAGCTACGTAGCGTGGTGCCTTCGGGCCCCAGTTTCTCCTCGCAGCCTACGAACCGGCAAGGACAGAGCTGGTGCACCACCCTCCGGCACCTTACCTTAGTGTGTAACCACGGGGTGAGCGATGTCCAGCGAATGAGCCAATCCAACCTCCAGAGGGAAAGGGGGTGCCGCCACGGCACTGGTCACCCCTTGCTTGCGGGACAACGGGTCGTCGCCTTTATGGTTTTCTCGCCCGTGTCCTAGCCAATTAAGGGGGGCTCGCCGCCGTTCGGCCGATAGATCCCTCAGTCCTGGCTCAGGCAGTAGAGCGACCCGTCGGCTAAAGGGGCAACCGCTGTGCCGTCAAGGCGCACCTCCCCTCAGCCCACGGATCGACCTACAAAGACCCGGCTGGTACAACTCCGCGTCCAGCCCTGCCGTCGTGCAAGCATGGAGGCGGGGGTGTCCAGCTAGCGAGCCAGTACTGGAGGCGAGTGATCCAACCACACCACGGAATGGAAAGGGGCGCTGTAAGGGAACAGGTCACCCTCACTTGCGGGGACAACGGGTCGTCGCCTTTATGGCTTTCTCGCCCGTGTCCCAGCTAGGTGGGGGGGGGGGACTCGCCGCCTTATGACCATCCGGCCCTTTTCCCCTCCGCCCCGTCCCGGCCGTCGACCGGTCCAGCAGCTAAAGGGGCTACCGCTGTGCCGTAAGGTGCATTTCCCCTCAGCCAATGGATCGGCCTTCGGAATTCCTGCTGGTACAACTCCGCGTCAAGCCCTGTATTCGTGCGTGCATGGAGGCGGTGGTGTCCAGCTGACGGACCGGCATTAACCATAACTCTTTTATTCATTCCTCGCAGTTCCCCCCGCCGCCGCCACTTGGACAGCGTCATCACGGGAAGCCGCCACCCGCAACCGCCGCTACTTGTAACCCCCGAAAAGGTAACCAAGTAGAACGATTGCACCGCCACTTCGCCTTGGCCACGGCACTGGTACGCGCTCCGTCGCCCTGGTGTTGCCGTCGCTATCCTACCGCCGTTGCGCCGCTGCTCCGACGACGGTTGGCCGCCCGCTTTCCTACCGCCGTTGCGCCGCTGCACCAACGACCGTTCGCCGCCTGCTATTCTACCGCCGTTGCGCCGCTGCTACGACGACCGTTAGCCGCCGCTCTCTTATCACCGTCCATCCAGTTCGCTGGTGCCGTCACTGCGTCCATACCGCTTCATCCATCCGTCCGCTAATACTCTCCGCCGGCCAGCCGCCGTGCTACTCCTGCCACTGCGCTCATACCATTGTACCAATCCGTCCGCTAATACTGTCCGCCGTCCGGCCGCCGCGCTGATCCCGTCGCTGCCGCCGGACAACCGTACCATCCCACCCGCTACTGCACCGCCGTTCAACCACCGTACCGACCCCTCCGCTATTATTACGCCTGTTATCTGCCGCTCGCCACCCCCCCCCCCCCCCCCCCCCCGCCACCATCTTTGCACGGAAAGCTGCTGCCTTCACTACCCGTAAAGCGGTGTGTGTGTGCGTGTATTCGTCATTAACACATAACAACTGTGTTCTTATTTAGTGGGGTTTGTGGGACCTCTACTTGACTCTGGATTGACTGAGTGCTACCTCAGCCTTCGACAAAACCCACCTCATAAATGGCGCCCGAGCAGGGACCCTCCTCCGAAGACGAACGTGGAAAACCAAATACAACAACCACCAAGACTGCCGGGGCGGGTTCAACGAACACATCATCAGAACCAACAAACACACCAGCCCTCGAAGGTAAAACGCTGACCACCGACTCGCTCATTTGGAACTACTTGCTGAAAAGGGAGAGGCTGATAGAGGAGTGTAAGGAACACCGAATCTCCGTGGGAGGCCAAACCGTAGCCGAGCTGCGCCGCGCACTGAGCATTTACGTACGAGCGAAACGCGCGAGAAAATCAAGTTAAGACCTGCTAAAAGAGCTGGAAAGGGAAGTGAATGAAGAAGAGGGGAAATCCGTTATGCTATCTCACCCAACAACAAAGCCGAGCCCTTCGATCCAGATTCATAGCCCCCAACCGCATGCACATTAGAGAGAACGTGTACCAACTAAGCGAGGCGAAATGAGCGACGGTGAGCTAATGAATACCGTTCGCCGCTGGGATTTGCATTTTTCGGGTGAAGAGTCGCTGCACGAATTTCTGGAGAGGATAGAGGAGCTTGCCGAATGTTACCGCATCCCCGTCAATCGGCTCCTCTCAACGCTGCCGGAACTTCTACATGGCAAAGCACTCTAATGGTACCGCATCCGTAAACAACAAATCAACCAATGGAGCGATTTTCGAACGGAGGGGAAAATTTTTTTTCTGCCCGAGCCTAATCTTCGACATTTGGAAGAGGTCATCCGACAGCGCAAGCAACACGGCCGTGAAAAAGCCAAAGACTACATCCTCGCATTAGAAACACTGATCCGCCAACACCCGACAATGTGTAAGGAAAACCACATCGAACGAATATACGATGGCCTACGCGTCGAATACCGCCTCTTCGTCAAGCGCAGCGAATTTAAGACGATCGATGAGCTCCTGGAAATAACGGAAGAATATGAGCTGCTAAAAATCGAGGAAGGGAAACAGGGCAAAGTGACGGTCCACAGCCTGTATCATCTTCAAACGGAGTACGATAGCAAGGAGTGCTGCTGGCGCTGTAAGGAACGCGGACACCGCCGCTTCCAATGCAGGGGCTGCTGGAGAATGTTCTGCTCCAAGCGTGGACAAGACAACATCCTCTCCTGGGACTGCCTATGCCATTCGACCAACCAATCCACCGACAACTACACAACCAGGATGCCTTCAAATTATGTGAGAGGAAGCCGCCAAGCATTATTTGTGCGGCCACAGAAGTATATGGAACCACCAGCCTGCAATCCCGCTGCCGAAATACAAGTTGATGACCGTCTCTACATACCGATAACCATCGAGGGTATAAGCGTGCGCGCGCTAGTAGACACCGGCGCCATTCTCTCATACGTCGATGAGTCAATACGAAAACACCTGGAGAGAAACAACATTAAAACACATCTTCACAGGCGGAGCGTCCAATTGGCAGACCAGACGTGTGTCTATAGCTCGAATTCGTACCCAGCAAGAATTACATACCGGGACGAACGACTAAAACAATGATGTCCGTCCTCCCGAATCTGGCAGAACTGATGACCTTAGGAATGGAATTTCTACGGGAAAGGGGAATCACCCTCACGCCAGATGTCCAGCCGTTAGAAGTCACCTTGACCAGGAGATCAGCCGAGCTAGACACACAATGTGCAATGACTAGCCGGGATC
Organism: Eurosta solidaginis; assembly: GCF_040869045.1. Taxonomy (NCBI): domain Eukaryota; kingdom Metazoa; phylum Arthropoda; class Insecta; order Diptera; family Tephritidae; genus Eurosta; species Eurosta solidaginis. The sequence goes on along the minus strand of NC_090324.1, from coordinate 213,996,530 downwards.
AAGTGAACAATGGTCAAAAACCGGAGCACCACCAGAAGCGATTGAGCAAAACCGGTAGCCCAATTACCGCAGCCGAACATTCGACCATCCGTAAACATAACCGACCGCTGAAGCAACGCATCTACCCCCGTTACCCGGCTATACAAACATACAACGTCAATCAAGATTACCGAAAAAGAGCGGCGAACGCGATATGCAATGCGCTCTCCCGCCGCCCGTTACAATACACCGAACCAGACATATTTTTTTTTTTTTTACGCAATAAAAGGCGATAGAGAAGAGCCCGGTGAGATGATTGGCAACCATACAATATCCGCAGCCATGGGAAATAGTAACCGCCGACTTCGTGCCACCACTACCACGTTCCAAACAAAGAAGCACTTACCTGCTCGCTACGATCTACAAATTCTACACGTGGGTCGAGCTAATCCCGGCGCGCCAAGCAAAAACGGCAAACGTGCTCAAAGCGCTACAAGAAAAGGTCTTATACCGACTTGGTTGTCCGAAAACCTTCCCCACCGACAGTGGGAAGCAGTTCGGCGGAAAAGCGTTATCACCGTTCCTCAGCGACCATCGCACGTGGTATTAGGAGACTCCACAAGTGGCATTTGCAGTAAATGTAGTCGGCAAAGAGGGTACAAAAGCATCTTCAGCAGACATAAACTTCGGCGATATAAAGCGAAGTCAGAGCGGGTTCTCACGGAGGGAGCAGTACCAGTGGCCAATCAACCGAGTCAAAATTCAAAGGGTACCACATTTTTTTTCCGGCCCATATTTTACCGAATACCGAATGGCATAATGCAATCACAACACGAGGTAGTTGAGAACAACGCCAATGTGACAAGGATGGAAGAAAAAGAAGAAGGATAGCAACTTATTTATAGTATTCATTAATTTTTCATTATTTTAAAATTAAATATTCTGTTAGTTTTAAGAACAATGAAATTTGGAATTAATTTTGTTAGATATAAGTGGAATGACTCTGTATATCTTATGGAAAAAAAATGTTAATAAAAAAATGCACGCATACACACCGGCAAAGCCGGCATAATGCCACACACACAACCGCTAAGCCAGGCCTGGCGTGATACTCCTCTTTCTCACAGCAGCTTTCCGTCAACCGAAGTGGGAGGGGGACTGTAACGTAGCGTTACAATAGTATGACCCACACTGTAACCCTTTTTCTCCTATGCCTGAGACCCCCACTCTAACGCTTTTTCACCTACGCCTGAGAGTATGCATACATATTAAATTAACAGGTAGCCGATATCAGCAGCTACATGCGAATAGCATTTGGCGATAACAATAATATGCACACGGTACGCCAACTCACAGTAAATGGCAAACTGAAGTACCCAATTAGCGGTTCATTTCTCACTCGCATCATAGCAGAAGCAGTATAAAAGAGAATGAATTGGCTGTTGTCACTTCATTCCTCGCAGGCTTGTCAGAGGAAGTGGTTGCTTTATTAAGCAACCCAGTCACTCCTCCTGACTACCTGAGTTGAAGGATGCTGCCTTGGCACTGGTCACCCCTTGCTTGCGGGGACAACGGGTCGTCGCCTTTATGGTTTTCTCGCCCGTGTCCCAGCTAAGTAAGGGGGGCCCGTCGCCTTAGGGCTACCCCGCCCCTTCCTCAAAGCTAAGGCTCCATCCGACCCGGTTCGGCAGCTGCGTAGCGTGGTGCCTTCGGGCCCCAGTTTCTCCTCGCAGCCTACGAACCGGCAAGGACAGAGCTGGTGCACCGCCCCCGGCACCTTACCTTAGTGTGCAACCACGGGGTGAGCGATGTCCAGCGAACGAGGGAAAAGGGGTGCCGCCACGGCACTGGTCACCCCTTGCTTGCGGGACAACGGGTCGTCGCCTTTATGGTTTCCTCTCCCGTGTCCCAGCCAAGTAAGGGGGGGCTCGCCGCCGTTCGGCCGATAGATCCCTTCCCCTCAGTCCTGGCTCTTGCAGTAGAGTGACCCGTTGGCTAAAGGGGCTACCGCTGTGCCGTCAAGGCGCACCTCCCTTCAGCCCACGGATCGAGCTACAAAGATCCGGCTGGTACAACTCCGCGTCCAGCCCTGCCGTCGTGCACGCATGGAGGCGGGGGTGTCCAGCTAGCGAGCCAGCACTGGACGCGAGTGAGCCAACCACACCACGGAGTGGAAAGGGGCGCTGTCAGAGAACGGGTCACACTCACTTGCGGGGACAGCGGGTCATCGTCTTTATGGTTTTCTCGCCCGTCTCCCAGCTAGGTGGGGGGGCTCGCCGCCTTATGACCATACGGACCTTTTCCCCTACGCCCCGGACCGGCCGTCGTCCGGTCCAGCAGCTAAAGGGGCTACCGCTGTGCCGTAAGGTGCACTTCCCCTCAGCTCATTGATCGGCCTTCGGAATTCCTGCTGGTACAATTCCGCGTCCAGCACTGCATTTGTGCGGGCATGGAGGCGGTGGTGTCCAGCTGGCGGAACGGCATTAACCACAACTCTTTTATTCATTCCTCGCGGGAACCCCCCCCCTCCCCCGCCACCACTGGGACAGCGTCATCACGGGAAACCGCCACCCGCAACCGCCGCTACTGGGGACCCCCCGAAAAGGTAACCAAGTAGAACGTTTGCACCGCCACCTCGCCTTTGCCACGCCACTGGTACGCGCTCCGTCGCCCTGTTGTTACCGTCGATATACTACCGCCTTTGCGCCGCTGCTCCGACGACCGTTGGCTGCCTACTATCCTACCGCCGTTGCGCCGCTGCTCCGACGACCGTTGGCCGCCTGCTATTCTACCGCCGTTGCGCCGCTGCTACGACGACCGTTAGCCGCCGATACCTTATCACCGTCCATCCAGTTCGCTGGGGCCGTCACTGCGTCCATACCGCTACATCCATCCGTCCGCTAATACAGTCCGCCGTCCAGCCGCCGTGCTACTCCTGCCACTGCGCTTATACCACAGTACCAATCCGTCCGCTCATACTGTCTGCCGTCCGGCCGCCTCGCTGATCCCGCCCCTGCCCCGAACCACCGTACCATCCCGCCCGCTACGCCTGTTAGCCGCCGCTCGCCACCCTCCCACACCATATTTGCACGGAAAGCTGCTGCCTTCACTACCCGTCAAGCCGTGTGTTGTGCGTGTATTCGTCATTAACACATAACAACTGTTTTCTTATTAAGTGGGGGTTTGTGGGACCTCTACTTGACCCTGGATTGCGCTACCTCAGCCTTCGATAAAACCCACCCCATAAGCACGAGTTTCTTCTAACAATGGTCGATGGAAAAGTTTAAGCTTACTAACAAACACATCACTACATTGAAATGTCCAATCTGTAAGAAGATTCAAAAAGACTTTGAAAATCTTGATGATTCAATTATTGACGAACTAAATTATGAGTATGGAATATCTCCTTTGCATGCGAGGATAAGGTGCATGGAATTCGTTTGAAACTAGCTTATACGCTACAACAACAAGGAGAAGTTTTCGACGACAATGCAACATCTATGGAAAAACAAAACATTAGAAAAAAAAGTATTCAAGATGCATTCTATAAAGAGCTTTTCCTGAGAGTTGACTGTCCGAAGTACGGATACTGCAACACAAATGATTGAAACTCCTCAAGAAGATTTTTTGAACACGATAAAATGAGTGCTCCCATTACTGGTGTCGATAGAGATATTGTCAAACGATTGGGAATAATTTTATTATATATATATATTAGGCCGGGTCGATTTGTGGGGAGGCAAAAAAATAACCCATTGCTCTGTGAAAATCATATTCTAGGGATCAAAAAAGGAAACTTTGCCGAAGGAACCATACCTCTAAAACGAATTCTGATGTCCTCCCCTTTGGGTCGTAGGGGCAAATTTTGAAAAATCCCTCTTTGAAATGCCGATGTTTTTTCTTTTTGGATTTTATTTTTCTCTTTAGAAGTTTATTTAGTCAGAACATATGTAAATGAAAGAATGAATTTAACTTAGTAATAGAAAAGAAATTAAAAAAAAATTATTAGAATTTAGGGTTTTTACAACCCCCTTTTAAAACCAAGGCATCACTGTGATGCATTTGCATGTCGTAAACATAGTTGTGTAGGTTTTTTATTCAACCGTTTTAAAAAATGAAGGTATCACTGTGACACAATTGCAGATCGTGAAATTGCTTGTGTTGTTTTTTTTTAAGCCACCACAAGACACAGCTGTTAGAATTGAAATTGCCCCTACCCAGGTAGAGGTATGGTTCCTTCGCCAAAGTTTCTTATTTTGATCCCAAGAATACGATTTTCATAAAGCAATGAGCGATTTTTAAATTGACCCGCCCTAATATATATTAATAAGTAAAATTGCCATGAAAAAATTAATGGACCTAAATTTGGAGAATATGCATCGAAAACTGCTGCTTCAAAAGTATCCTGAGAAATAACTCACACCAACGGTACATAAAATATTGACCCATGGAAAATATTTAATAGAATGTTTACCATAAGGAGAATTGTCTGAAGAAGCCCAAGAATCTAAAAACAAGGACTACAAAAGATATAGAAGTACTAACGCTTGCAAAATCTCACGAATTAGGCAAAACCAAGACATTTTCATCATGTGGGCCATCTCTTCTGATCCAGTCATATCATCCATGAGGCATGTAAGATCACAAAAAGATCTTACAGACACCTGTAGCTCAGAAACGGTTTCCTTGTTAGATATATTTTCAAGTGACGAAGACTACGTTAAGATTAAATAAATGATCCACCTTTTTCTATCATTTTATTAATGAAAAAAAAAAATAAATAAATCAATAAATACAAGTTTATTATTTATTATAAATAATACAGTTATTTCATTAAGTAATAATAACCATATAATTTTCGGTTTTACATATTTTTAAAATTTATCAAATTTTAAGATGAGTTTTGAAGCACTCTTTATGTTTATTTACTTAGACTTTGGCTATCAGAAGGGTAGTAAATTTTAACCGAAATCAATAAAATTGCTAAAGCGGTTATTAAGATAAAACTGTTTATCATAAGTGGGCAGTGTTCAAAAATTTATTAGTTGTTCATCTTTGGCTCAAATACAATAATATTGAAAAACTTTTAATCATTTTTCTTCGTTAAGTATTAATAAAATATTTCGTTTTAGAATTTTCGAAAATAATGAAGTAAATTTATTTAACGAATTTCCAAACAATGTTTATATATTTATTCCCTAGCGTACACTTTTAAATTTTATAAGAATATAACTTCGTAAAAGGAGTAATGCGTCCATCAAGCTTGGTGTAGATTGATAACCTTGCTACAAAGCAAAACTTTTAATCATAAGTGGGTAGAGCCACGCTCCTTCAAACAAATCATAAGTTTATCAGATTTCATGTTCAAATACATCCTCATAAAAAAATTTCAAAGTTTGTCCTTCATTTAAAAAAAATTTTTTTTTGGTATTTGTCTACAATTTTTCAAATTTGACGAATTATTGTGAAGCACCCTGTATTTTAAACTGTCCGAAGTCTAAATAATTAGCTTTCAGGTGCAGCGTAAATCTTTAAAATATCTTCATTAGTTCAAAAGTTATGATTTTTGCAAAGAAAAAACTCAAAAGGCGCCATAGTGCGACGATACGAAGTGATGGTTGACGTTGACAACCGTAATAGGGGCGAATATTAATTTTGTACTAGTATCGCCTGTGGTCGTAATTCGACCAACGTGTATTTTTTTCAACTCAGTCTATGCATCAAGTGTTGGAAATATAGCAAACTGGTCTAACTTACTTAACTTTTTCCTTAAAATTTTGAATTTGATCTAAGACCTTGTACTTTTTGATTGTATTTTCTTAAATTTTCTACAAACTTTTCGCGTGTAATTATAACGTTTTAGTATGGAGTTCCTTAAACAAAAATATAAAAATTATGTAAAATCAAATGAAACTGACATAGAATTATGGTGAAATTACTTGAAATTGAATTGAAAAATAGGTTTTTCCACACCACCCGGAAGTTCCCCGTTTGCGCGCTACCGAAGTTAGTTTTGGGAGCTCGGTTCCACAGTAGGCCTATATAACCCATATACATATATCGCCCATTTACTCAATTGTGTCATAATTCAAAAAAAAAAAAACGAACTTTTAGTTAAAAACGAAGAAATTTGCTAAAGGAATTTAGCCTATTTCACGCCACCCGTTTAATTTTGTATAAATACATATATAATATGTAAGTGTGACAAAAAAACAAAAATTTCGAGTAGAATAGGGGATACCTTCATAAAAAATAAAATTAAAATATAAAAAAATTATGTAATGAGAAAGAAAGTAGAGTTTACTAAAACATGTTTAATCAAAGAAAAAAACAAAGTACTTAAATTGCGAAAAAATTAAGTGAAGTGAACAAACAGTTCCATATAAAAACGCAATAAGTGCACTAATACTTTTTCCGGGGTTTAATGTGATCATTGTGGAAATATGAAGATTCTAATGTTCGGATATTTAATGTTGTGATTCACATTGAGATCTATGTACGTAATTAATTTGTATTAAATTTATAAACACTCCATTTCATGAATATATATGACCATATCTACGATAAAATATCGTCTGTGAACAATACAATACTAAGATATAACATAGCAGAATAAATTAGAAAGAAAAGAAAAACAAACAAAAACATTAAAGTTATTCACGCAAACATATTTACTAAAATAAAATTGATTTCATAACTTTAAGCGACATAAACAAATTTGGGTTATGGGATCTAAGCATCCGATAAATGGATATATAATCCAACAAAGTTAGCCTAATAATAAATATAGTGGGTAATATACTGACTATGCACGCTATGATGCCGGTTGCCGTTTTGACCTAAAACCAAAAACGTTTTTGGAACGTTTTTTTGTTGCGTTTAATGTACAATGTGAAATTTTCCGATTCAGTCAAGTTGCAGTTAAATAATAATAAACCAATTTGAGATAAGAGAATATATAATAAAATAAAATAAGAAGTAAAATAAATTAGCATAAAAAATTTAATGTTATATTTTTGTAACTTTTTATATTTTTGTAACTTTTTTTTCGTTTAGTATAAGACGTACTTTATCTAAAATGAGGATTAAATCTGCAAATGCAAAAACATTTTCGGGCAAATTTGGCATTAATTGTTATAAATAAATTAGTTAGTTTCAACTAAAGTTAACTCATTATTTGCAATTTCATGTTTTTTTGAAACAACTAAAATAAAAACAAAGAATCTATTAAATAAAGACTTATGTATTTACGTGTAAGTGAAATTTGCCACAAAAAATAAAACGCTACAAATTATTTTGGAACAATTTTTTTAAGATTTTGGTAGAGGCTATTATAGGTAAGTGGCAACAATGGGAAACCATGTTTTACTCTTTCACCGTGTAGCGCGTACGCTTATGTAGGTTTGTGTCTTAGAGCACTTACATAATTTGTCGAAAGATGGCGCGCTTTTGTGCAAGAAAGTAAATATCCATATTTGGAGAGATTTTTGGATTGACAAAAAACTTTTTCTATTAATTATAAACAAATAGAGTAATATTTGTTAACAAAAATATGCCTATGCACTGCGGCTGATCAATACGAATCGATTCATATAACTTTTATATGATTCTACGTATGCTAAGTATGCGAAACAGCCTGTCAATTGATTGTATGAAAATTTTGTTAGCGAATTAATATATAGATAGTGGGTAATATACTGCCTATGCAATAAGGCAACGTTTTTTTTTCGTTTAATATACAACGTGAAATTTTCCGATCCAGTCAAGTTGCATTTAAATAATAACAAACCAATTTGAAATAAGAGAATATATAATAAAATAAAATAAGAACTAAAATAAATTAGCATAAAAGGCAATATAAAAAATGCAATGTTATATTTTTGTAACTTTTTTTTTGTTCAGTATACGACGTACCTTATCTAAAATAAGGATTAAATCTGCAAATGCGAAATGGGACGGTCAAAAATTAATTCTATTTAAGATTTTTTGGTACGCTAAAAATAATTTGGAACAATTTTTTAGGATTTTGGTAGAGAGTATTATAGGTAAACGGCAACAATGGGGAACCATATTTGAATGTAGGTGAAACATTTGTGCTTTCGAATTTAGCGAGTATACATAAAATTTGAAATTCACATTAGAAAACTTAGATAATTGTTCCCAAAGACGGCGCGCTTGTGCATAAGGGTTCAGTTCTTTGAAATTCACATTAGAACACTTAGATACTTGTTCCCAAAGATGGCGGGCTTGTGCACGAAAATTACTTACGATATATGTATTAATTGTTCGAATTTACAAAAAACTTTTTCTATTAATTATAAACAAATAGAGTAATATTTGTTACCAAAAATAGGCCTATGCACTGCGGCTGATAAAAACGAATCGATTCATATAACTTTTATATGATTTTATGTATGCTAAGTATGCGAAATGCCTGTCAATTGATTGTATGGAAATTTTGTTAGCGTATTAATAAATAGATAGTGGGTAATATACTGACTATGCACGATATGATGCCGGTTGCCGTTTTGACCTAAAATCAAAGATGTTTTTGGGACGTTTTCTTGTTTCTTTTAATATACAATGTGAAATTTTCCAATTCAGTCAAGTTGCAGTTAAATAATAATAAACCAATTTGAAATAAGAGAATATATAATAAAATAAAATAAAAAGTAAAATAAATTAGCATAAAAAATGTAATGTTATATTTTTGTAACTTTTTTTTTTCGTTTAGTATAAGACGTACTTTATCTAAAATGAGGATTAAATCTGCAAATGCAAAAACATTTTCGGGCAAATTTGCCATTAATTGTTATAAATAAATTAGTTAGTTGCAACTAAAGTTAACTCATTATTTGCGATTTCATGTTTTTTTTGAAAACAACTAAAATAAAAACAAAGGATCTGTTAAATAAAGACTTATGTATTTACGTGTAAGTGAAATTTGCCACAAGAAATGGGCCGGTCAAAATTAAATTCTATTTAAGCTTTTTGGTACGCTACAGATTATTTTGTAACAATTTTTTAGGATTTTGGTAGAGGCTATTATAGGTAAGTGGCAATAATGGGAAACCATGTTTTAATACTTCACCGTGTAGCGCGTACGCTTATGTAGGTTTGTGTCTTAGAGCACTTAAAAAATTATTTGTCCAAAGATGGCGCGCTTTTGTGCAACAAAGTAAATATCCATATTTGGAGAGATTGTTGGGTTGACAAAAAACTTTTTCTATTAATTATAAACAAATAGAGTAATATTTGTTAACAAAAATAGGCCTATGCACTGCGGCTGATCTATACGAATCGATTCATATCACTTTTATATGATATGTCGTATGCTAACTATGCGAAACCGCCTGTCAATTGTTTGTATGAAAATTTTGTTAGCGAATTAATATATAGATAGTGGGTAATATACTGCCTATGCAATAAGGCGACGTTTTTTTTTCGTTTTATATACAACGTGAAATTTTCCGATTCAGTCAAATTGCATTTAAATAATAACAAACCAATTTGAAATAAGAGAATATATAATAAAATAAAATAAGAACTAAAAAAATTAGCATAAAAGGCAATATAAAAAATACAATGTTATATTTTTGTAACTTTTTTTGTTCAGTGTACGACGTACTTTATCTAAAATAAGGATTAAATCTGTAAATGCGAAATGGGATGGTCAAAAATTAATTCTATTTAAGATTTTTTGGTACGCTAAAAATAATTTGGAACAATTTTTTAGGATTTTGGTAGAGACTATTATAGGTAAGCGGCAACAATGGGGAACCATATTTGAATGTAGGTGAAACTTAGATAATTGTTCCCAAAGACGGCGCGCTTGTGCATAAAGGTTTAGGTCTTTGAAATTCGCATTAGAACACTTAGATACTTGTGCCCAAAGATGGCGGGCTTGTGCACGAAAATGACTTACGATTGTCAGCCGACATGGCAACTCTAAATAAGTAAAAGACGATTTTGAAGAGAGAAATCAAATGAACGAGACGAAGCAGTCTGTCTCGAACCTTCAGAACGAAACTTCGTATTTAACACAATCATAATTCGCTTAAAATACATTAAAATTTATATTAATTTTTTTCTAATAATAATACTTTCTTTATTTAACATTAAATAAACTAGCGTGCGTCTAATAAATTCTTCGGAACTCTGACAAACGTAAATACATATGCCATCGTGATAGTATCAGAAGTGTGCGAAACCTATGCCACATAAGGATTGTCGCGTTAATAATAATTCGAGCATATTATAACAAATGTGAAAAATCTTTGCAACAATAAAAAAAAGTGTTTTGTTAATGATAAAATGCATTGAAAAATGAAAGCGTGCATAGTAAATAGTCATATACATATGTACGAGGACAACAAGTCCAACCGTGTCGAAAAACGTACAACGAAGTAGAAAAATTGCGTCGAAATTGTGAAATTGCAAAACACGAAAAAAATAAAAGAAACGGTAGTATACATACACATATATATATATACATGCGTCTAAATATACATACGAACGTGCAACGCGTCGAGTTTGCAACGAACGGTCGGTTAAATTGAAAATTCTACGACTTTAGAGTTTCATCATAAAAACGAAAGGGATAGCGAAAATATTCCTATACTAAAACATATGTGTGTTTATGTTGTATGCAAGGGCGTCGTTTCAACCATTTTAAAACATCGCAAAATTTCTCAACTCGTAAAAGCTGATCTCGCATTTTCAATTTCTAATTAGACAAAAACATGAACTTTCGTAGTATGACAGTTAATGATCTGCGCAACAGATGTCGCGAGCGCGGAATTGCAAAGACGGGAAACCAACACACTTTAATCGAACGACTCGAAGAATATGAAAATGTAAACAAAACCGCGAACGCGAACGCAAATGATACATTTATGAGTGCAAATGAAACGATGCTAATGCAAAGAATAAATGAATTAGAAAAAACAATTACCGATTTGCAAGTGAGTGTAACGCAACGTGAGTGTGAAATGCCAACGCAAAGCAAAAGCACTCAAGTAGTATCTGAGTTTCGTCCATCGGTTGGTTCGTCACCACAGTCCGAACAAATTACAAGTTGCATAAATTCGTTTGTGTCGGTACCGCTTACGTGCGTGCCGCCAACTAGTGTATCATATACACACGCACATTCATCGCGATTGAGTACAAATATTCAACCACCGTATATATCAATAGCAAATGACGTGCACCCGTATATGCAAGTCAACGAGCATTTTTATTGGAATAGTGAGAATATTCACAGTGTAAATTATATGCCACCCATGTCTGTTTATAATGGGCATGCTCAGTTGCGTAATGACGAAAATTTCACATAAACGCGATTTTATAATCAACCGAATATAAGAAGCAATATGCAGTCGAATAGTTTTCATGCTCATATGCAACAAAATTATCCATTTTCAAATGTAAATATACGACAAAATCCGTTAGTAATGTGAATGAAGTGATAGCACTTCTTCCCGAATCCGACCCGTCAAATGAAACATCACTAAGCGCAAATCAATTTATAAGTAGAATCGAAATGCTACGTACTGCATATCAGTGGAGTGACCAAGTGTTATTATTCGCCGTACATCAAAAATTAAAAGGGCATGAGAAATATTGGATTGATTGTCAAAATATTTTTAAATCGTGGTCGGAATTTGTATTGATTTTGCAACCGTTGAAAACGTCGCGGATATACACATAAAATTGGGACTAACGCGTCGCCAACGTAACGAAACTCCGCAAGACTATTATTACAAAATGTTGTCGATGGGTACAAAAGGAGGAATTCCTGAATTTGCTATCGCGCGGTACATAATAAACGGCATTAACGACCACGATCTACGTAGAAAGATCTCGAACGATTACGAAAATTGCAATAAGTTGCTACGCGATATTCAAAATTATTCGGTGTACAATAACATAAAATACGAACCGCTGAACTATAAACAGAAAATCGACGAATATATGGCTACGTCTAAAAGCCAAACGAAAAATGTAGGTGAACGTGAAATACCAGCAAACGCTAAAGTAGGTGAACGTGAAACACCTAAATCGGTTAAATGCTATAATTGTTTAAAAACGGGAAATATTTCAATAAATTGTTCAGAACCACAACGTGCCGAAAGATGTGAGACTTGTAAACGTACAGGTCATAAAGCAATAAACTGTAAACAAGCGAAAGCAAAACCTAAACCAAATACGACAGTGAATAAACTAAATGATGGAATTCAAGATACAAACTTGACAAAAGTAATCAAAGTAAACGATTTCGAAACAAAAGCTATCATCGACTCTGGTAGTACGTCTGATAATCCGTCATTCTATAGCCGAAAAGCGGGCACACTTGTAGAATGTAAACGCGTTTTAAGAGGATTCGCAGGAGGCGAATATATGTGTAAAGCAAACATTTCAGTTGTACTTGAAATTGACAAAAATCATAACCAACCCGTATTATTAGTGGTTAACGATGATCACATTGATGAAGATGTACTCCTCGGAAGAGATGTGTTTTGTAATAACAAAAATAGGCTGGTTATAGAAAACAATAAGTTTAGTTTCGAGAAATTAGAGAACGTGTCGAATATCACAACGAATGAACGATCGGAATTGAAAGCTATTATTGAAGCAAACCGCGATATATTTTCTGAGTCTGTATCCGACCTAGGTACATACACAGTCTCGAAAATGAACATCGAACTAACCAACGATAAGCCAATAACTTTAAAACCATATAGAGTGCCGTTCGCTAAACGTAAAATAGTATCTGATATTGTATCTGAACTATTAACAAATCGAATAATTCGTCATTCGGAATCACCTTACGCGTCACCGGTCGTGCTAGTTGAAAAAGCCAATGGAGAATCGCGATTATGCGTGGACTATAGAGCGCTAAATAAAGTTACAGTGAAAAACCCATATCCCATGCCAATAATCGACAAACATTTCGCACAACTATCGGGAAATAGTTATTTTACGACATTGGACTTACGGATGGTATATCACCAAATAGAAATCGAAGAGTGGGCGAAAAAGTTTACTGCTTTCGTGACTACGGATGGTCACTATGAATACAATAGAATGCCATTTGGCCTGGTAAATGCGCCTTCTGTATTCCAACAAGTAATGAATAAAGTAATTGCGAAAATGAGAGCGGGTGAAATACTCGTATACTTGGATGACGTCATAATTCCAAGTAAAACGGTTAAAGAAGGTTTATCACGTCTTACAAAATTCTTAAATATCTTACGAGAAAATGGTTTAACACTACGTTTTTCAAAATGTAATTTTCTGGCTGAAGAAATACACTATTTAGGCCACGTAATAAATAAAAATGGTATAAAACCGGGAGAGAAGAAAATAATCGCTATCAAAAACTTTAAAGTACTATCTAGTATAACGGAAACTAGACGATTTTTGGGTTTAACTGGGTTCTTCCGGAAATTCGTGCCGGAATACGAGCTAATTTCGAAACCAATAACGAAACTTCTCGCGAAATCAAACGAATCTTTTGTATGGGGTCGTGAACAACAACAAGCATTCAAAACCTTGATCGAACGTTTAAGCAACGCTCCAATTCTGGCGTTGTACGATAGGATGGCCGAGCATAAAGTACACACCGACGCATGTAGTGTTGACCTTGCCGGTGTTCTACTTCAGTCAAACGACAATAGAACGTGGAAACCAGTATTTTATTTTAGTAGGCATTGCACGAGTGCAGAAAGTAATTATCATGCGTAAGAACTCGAGGTACTCGCCGTAGTCGAATCCCTCGAACGCTTTCGAATGTATGTACTAGGCAAGCATTTTCGACTAGTAACGGACTGTTCTGCCATAGCTAAAGTCAAAACTAATAAAGAATTAAAATCTCGTATCGCGCGTTGATGGATGAAACTTTTAGAATTTGATTTCGATATAATTCATCGCCAAGGCACCCGTATGGCTCATGTCGACGCTTTAAGTCGCGCACCAAATCAGCCACCAAACGACGTAGAACCGGCTGGGTTGGTAATGAAAGTTAATACTTCATCCGAAGACTGGCTCTTGACAATGCAGTTGCAAGATCCAACGTTATCATCGATAGTATCAGTACTTAAGCAAGAGAAGAAAACAGATCAAGACGCCCAAATCCAACAAGATTGCGAAATCAAAGATAACCGATTATATCGCCGTACGAAAGATGGGTTACGATTCGTTGTACCAAAATCAGTTCGTTGGAGAGTAGTGCATTCTTGCCATGACGAAATGGGGCATTTTGCACTCGACAAAACGATCCAACGAATTTCGACACATTTTTGGTTTCCTAAAATCCGCAAATACGTTAAAGATTATTTAGCAGCATGTCCAGATTGTTGCTACAACAAATCTCGTCACGGTGTGGCTGAAGGTAGGCTGCATTATAGTGAACCTGATCCCATGCCATTTCGGGTTCTTCACGTCGATCACTTAGGACCTTTCGTCAAAAGTAATCGTGGAAATTGCTACGTTCTGGCAATATCCGATAGTTTTTCCAAGTGGTAGTGAAGCCAGTACGCAACACGAAAACCACCGCGGTAATCAACGCACTAAACGATATGACAAGCTACTTTGGACTGCCTGTCAAAATCATCACCGATAGAGGTACACGTTTTACCTCGAAGCAATTCGAACAGTTTTGTGAAAAAAATTCGATCCAACATATTAAAAACGCCGTACGTACACCTCGCGCCAACGGCCAGGTTCAGCGAGCTAACCAAACCATATTAAATTATCTTCGAACATCAACCGAAAACCGGAAGAATGGGATTGTCATTTACGAAACGTGCAATGGTCAGTCAACTTACAGCGCAACGATACGTCAGGTTATTCACCGAACGAACTAATTTTTAATTTTCGTCTCCGCGATATCGTACAAAATAAGTTAATTGCAGCTATTCACGACACAACCGATACTCCGAATCCGCTACCAATCGACGAAAAACGGCAACAAGCCCTTGAAAATATTAACCACGAACGAGAAAAATGGAAACGTGGGTTCGACGATAAGCATCGTACTCCGACAACATACACTGAAGGTAGCCTCGTTGTTATTGAAAACGAGCCAGCAGCAAATGGCGAATCGAGAAAGCTGAAACCCAAGTTTCGCGGTCCATACGTTATTACCCGAAAATTGGGAAACGACCGATACCTCATAGAAGATATTCCTGGTATAAAAAAAACAAATCGAAAATTCTGCACAATATTTAGTACCGACAAAATAAAGCCCTGGTGTCACAGTGCACCCGAGCTCGACGAATACGACGACGACCCTGATCAAATCGAGGTTGATTTGGAGTCAGGAAAGGCCGAATTGTCAGACGACATGGCAACTCTAATTAAGCAAAAGACGATTTTGAAAAGAGAAATCAAATAAACGAGGCGAAGCAGTCTTTCTCGAACCTTCAGAACGAAACGTCGTATTTACACAATCATAATTCGCTTAAAATACATTAAAATGTATATTCATTTTTTCCTGATAATAATACTTTCTTCATTTAACATTAAATAAACTAGCGTGCGTCTAATAAATTATTCGGAACTCTGACAAACGTAAGTACATATGCCATCATGATACGATATTTGTATGAATTGTTCGAATTTACAAAAAACTTTTTCTATTAATTATAAACAAATAGAGTAATATTTGTTACCAAAAATAGGCCTATGCACTGGGGCTGATCAAAAAGAATCGATTCATATAACTTTTATATGATTTTATGTATGCTAAGTATGCGAAACAGCCTGTCAATTGATTGTATGGAAATTTTGTTAGCGTATTAATATATAGATTCATATATTATAAAAGTTTGTATCTACCTGGAATGATTCAAACAGATGATCTAATTCTTCGGGTGTAAAATTCCAAGATAATTTCGCCAAAATTTATGCACATTCTTAACAATTCTTCATGTTTGCCAGCCTGTGCACGCCATACTGTATCCAAACCTTCAAGTGCTTTTATAAGAAATCGTAGCTAGATACTTGTAATAAGCGCAATATCATTTTGAGACGAAATATTTCCAGATCACGTATCAAATCTTCTTATCCAGGCAAACGACTTACTAACACACGTGCCGACTTTACAATACCATTAATATAATCGTTCCACCCCTCCGGTTTGCCTTCACGCTTCAATTCATCATCAGAGAAACTATATAATAAATCCAGCATAACATTCTAAATTTGCATAAAGTACTTAGCAATGGTTGGAGGTGTCAACAGCTGCTCCAATCAATGCAAGTGTCAATTTGTTATCCTGGCTCGTCGGACGTGCCTCCTTTTGTTTGCTCTTGATTGCAGACCACAATGATAGAGTTCCAAAAGATTATCAAAACCATCCAATTGACCGAAATGATCAATTAAATCCACAACCAATCGTTTTGAGTTTTTAGTCGACAATGATTAATTTCTTCCACATGTCATTAAATATGACACGGTATTTCGATGACAGTATCAAATGTTACATGTGTTAGTGGAGAGCAAAAAAAGCTTTGAATGTGTGCGTGATCTAGTTACCACCGTCTTGAAGAATAGCTCTTCCTCTTCCTATATCGCAGTCACAGTCACGGTTAAAAGCCGCTGTGACTGAGAATTCACAATCATAAATAATATTGTTCCTCAAAAATCACTGGATCTGCCAACATTACGTTGAATACTATTATTATAGCTACGGCGCTAGTCGATGTAGCCGGCATCGATAATGTATTCTTTACAGATCGCGCTTCGTTTGACAGTAGTAGTCAACACTGCATCGTAACAAACGCATTAAGCCGTAAAGTAAACGCCAAATCGATACAGCCGACTTTTCGCATTGCAGGGATAGGGCATTCAGTCAATCATACAACAGAGTCCTGGGAAATCAAATTAAGGTCTTGTACCCCAAAATTACAACACAGTCATAAAGTGTTTAGCTTTGAATAGCATCACTAGTTCGTTGCCCTCAATCAGCATACATTATAAAGTTTTAAATATTCCGCAAGACGTAGCTTTAGCAGAACCGTCGTTTTATTCGCCATCAGAAATCGATATCCCCTTAGGTGCAGGTATATTCTGGGATTTATTGCTCGAAGGTCGAATCCGCTTAAGCAAGGGTCCATATCTACAGAATATAACCCTAGGATGGATTATTTCATATGTCACGTGCGACAATAATGTACATAAAAATAAGGCTCAGTGTAATCTCGTACAAACC
Organism: Eurosta solidaginis; assembly: GCF_040869045.1. Lineage (NCBI taxonomy): Eukaryota > Metazoa > Arthropoda > Insecta > Diptera > Tephritidae > Eurosta > Eurosta solidaginis. The sequence goes on along the minus strand of NC_090324.1, from coordinate 213,979,336 downwards.
ATGGAGCTTAGCGATCAGTTGAGAAGATTTTGGGAAATTGAGGAAGTTGCTATACCCAGCAACGTAGGGACTCCTGAGGATTCCGCTTGTGAAAGACTGTTCGAGGAAACTATGAAACGTAAATCTGACGAACGCTTTTCAGTTCGTTTTCCATTTAAATGATCAACTCAAGCGCTAGGTGACAGCTTTAAAATTGCAAAATCTAGATTTCTATTGTTAGAGCGCAGACTAAAACGTTCCATTGAGTATAAAAATATGTATAGCACATTTATGCTAGAATACGCAAACTTGGGTCACATGACTAAAATCGAAACTTATGAGAAACCGTATATGTTTCTACTGCATCATGGTGTTTTCCGGCAATAAAGCACTACTACAAAGTTGCGCGTTGTTTTTAATGCAAGTCAAAAGATATCCAAAGGTATATCACTCAACGATATACAAATGATAGGGCCGCCTTCACTACATAAGTTATTTTCCATTATTTTGCGTTTTCGGCAGTATAAGAATATCGTATGTGCCGACATCGAGAAAATGTTTAGGCAAGTCTTAGTGCAAGAAGATCAGAGGAACTTGCAATTAATATTATGGCGGGAGAATGAATCCAGATCATTTGATATATACATACTCAACGTCGTAACGTGCGATATGTCAGCAGTTCCATATCTATGCATAAGGTATCTTCAACAACTAGGTATGGAATGCGAAAATCAAGACGTTGCCCGAATTAAATTAGTAGATTTTTATATAGACGACCTTATTGCTGGGAGCGATTCAAAATCGACATTTATGGAAACGTGTAAAAATGTAGCTAATGTCTGCTTATCTGAATGCTTTCCTTTTGCTTAAATGGGCCTCTAATTTACCGCAAATTTCCGAGGGTGTAAAGCAAACTACCAACAGCTCAAAAAGTCTATCTCTAGACGAAAACTATTCCAGCAAAGCTCTATGCTTGGGATGGTTAAATAAAAACGACGAATTTCATTTCACTTACGAAATTGAGAGAGATGTCTCTACCATAACAAAACGATCAATTTTGTCAATTATTTCCCAAATTTATGACCCTCTCGGTCTACTGAGTCCGTAATTATAATTAGAAAGATGTTATTGCAAAGTCTGTGGCTCTGTAAGATTAGTTGGGATGACCCGGTACCAGATAATATAGTCACAACTTGCAAAGTTTCCTTCAATCGTTTTCATACCTCCATGAAACAAGGGTTCCACGCATGCCTCCACATCAGCTAAAAACATTTGTCCGAAATCGAGTCGCCGAAATAAGTGATGCTACGTGGCATGCGACATGGTCGTATGTGAAATCCAAGCAAAATCCAGCCGGTCTGATATCGCCTCGCGCACCCTTAAGCGAGCTTAATACGTCTTCATTATGGTGGAGTGGGCCGGCAATTTTACATGACCGTGTATATAATTAGTCTCAGCAAACAGTGAGCCCATTTAGCTTTGAAAAGTTACCCGAATTGAAACAGAGTAATCTTTGTACCACGAGTGAAAATGAAGATGATTGCATCATTGGCTTTGCTCGGTTTTATAAATTCAGTAGACTACAACGAGCTTGTGCCCATGTGAATCGATTTATTCATAACACTCGTGTTAAAGACACTAGTTCTAAGCTCAGCTGACCACTCTCTATAGATGAGTTAGGAAAATCTTTGCTAATTTTAAGTCAAATTGCCCAAAAACAGTCTTTCGAAAATGAGTATCATTATTTAAGCAAAAACTTAGAACTGAAGTCAAACCGAAACTTATGTACTTTTAACCCATTTATCGATGATAATAATCTCATAAGAGTGAGCGGTAGACTTTTGAATTCAGACCACTTTTCATATAATAAGACACATCCAAAACTACTCTCAGGCAAGCATCGATTTACCTTGCTATTTTTTATTTTGACCTTTATATTAAGTCGCTTTCATTTTTGTCCCCTCATTTCCATACGAAATATTGACCAACGGAAATTTTTTTTTTGGTAACTTCCCGTTGAGTTAGACACCTGATACTCAGAACATAATTCAGATCTGAGAGACATTGCAATACAAGTGAAAAAAAAAAATCTGCTAGGTGGCGCACGGATTGAGATATAAAGGAAATTAATTTTAAAATGAAAATTTTGCGATCGAATTCAAACTAACTTCTCGGTGCTCCAGAGACTTCAAACTTAGTACATAGTTTTCGAGTCGATGGCACTACAATTCGTGGAAAACAAGATGCCGCCAGGAGGCAGACGAATCGAAATAAACGAAAATCCCTGAAAATCCCTGAAAAAAACCAGGCATGCTTAACCAACGAACCGATATCATATCGTTACGATAATTAACGTTAATAAACGAAATAAAATCATTTCGTTTCGTTTATTAACGTTGATTATCGTAACGAAATGATATCGGTTCGTTGGTTAAGCATGCCTGGAAAAACCCAGGGAATATTGCAATTGATTTTTGAGTAACTTCCCTGTGAGCTGAAGTAATGAAGCTTGAGCCGTAAGTCAGAACCCAGTTAAAATGCAATATTTTATCAAAAAAATTCCGCAAGGTGGCGCATGGATGGAGATATTAGGAAAATGTATTTTCATTTGAAAATCTTTCAATCCATTTTTACTAACTTCCCAGTTACCTAGAGACTTGTAACTTAGCACATAGTTCGAGACCCGCTGACAGTACAATTTGTAGAAAACAAAGTTCCGCTAGGTGGGGTGCTAATTGATATAACTACAAATACCTGAAAAACGAGGAGAATCTTGGATCGATTAGAGAGTTGCAACTTGGGCCGTGGGTCAGAATCCGGTGGCAATGTAACATTTTATCAAAAAAATGCCGCTAGGTGGCGCATGGATCGAGATATTAGGAAAATTAATTCTCATTTGAGAATTTTTCAATCCATTTTTAACTAACTTCCCGGCTACCTTGAGACTTGTAACTTAGCACATAGTTCGAGACCCGGTGACAATAAAATTTGTAGAAAAAAAATTCCGCTAGGTGGCGTGCTAATTGAGATAACTACAAATCCCTGAAAAACGAGGGGAATCTTGGGATCGATTTTTGAGTAACTTGCCGGTGAGCTAGAGACTTGACACTTGGGCCATGGGGTTTGATTCCCATATCGTACAAACACATTATAGAGTCACCCCTGGTCCACCTTTATGGCGATATCTCGAAAAGGCGTCCACCTAAGGAACTAAGGCCCACTGCATTTTAAAATACTCATTAACACCCTTCATTTGATACCCATAACGTACAAACATATTCTAGAGTCACCCTTGGTCCACCTTTATGGCGATATTTCGAAAAGGCGTCCACCGATAGAACTAAGGACCATTCCCTTTTAAAATACTCAGTCACACTTTTCTTTTGGTGCCCATACCGTACAAACTCTTTCTAGAGTCACCCTTGGTCCACCTTTATGGCGATATTTCCAAAAGGCGTTCACCTATAGAACTAAGGCCCACTCCCTTTTAAAATACTCATTAGCACCCTTCATTGGATACCCATATCGTACAAACACATTCTAGAGTCACTCCTCGTCCACCTTTATGGCGACATCTCGAAAAGGCGTCATCCTATAGAAGTAGGTCTCACTCCTTCTAAAAATGCTCATCACCACCTTTCATTTGATACCCATATCGAACAAACACATTCTAGATTTACCCCTGATCTACCTTTATGGCGATATCCCGAAATAGCGTCCACCTATAGAATTATGGCCCACTCCCTTTTACAATACTCTTTAATATCTTCCATTTGATACCCATGTCATACAAACACATTCCAGGGTTACCCTAGTTTAATTTTCCTACATAGTGATTTTCTCTTATTTTGTCTCCAAAGCTCTCAGCTGAGTATCTAATGTTCGGTTACACCCGAACTTAGCCTTCCTGTTATTCTGTTTCAATATGAACATGACCGATTAATGCATGCAGGTCCTCTATCATTGCTATTTCACATTCGAGAGGATTGGTGGCCCTTAGGCGGTAGGAACCTAGCTCGGAAAATCGTAAGACTGTGGAGGATCCATTTTATGGATCATATAAAATGTTCTGTCGCGCACACCCGTCTGGCGCACACTACACACGCACTCACCTCTTGACTTTCTTCTTTTTTTAAATTAATAAAAATCTGTTTAGTTTTCAGAATATAGTTTTCTTTTATTAAAAAACTTTTAGTTCTTTAAAACTTTCGTTCTAATTAGTTATTCAACACTTTTTGTTTCTTTTCATTGTCACTTGGCGTTAGTTTAAGTTTTACTGTTACGCTAAGTGCGTAAATATATTTTTAATAAATTGATTTTTTTTTATAACAACTTACGCGGCGGCCGGTTCACTCAAAACTGAAAAACTGCCGCTAACGCAACTATGTACCTAGGCAGCTTTTCTTTACGTTGCTTAGCAACGATATTAATGATGGCGTCGAAATAAATCATGGCGTCGATCAACGGCAGTTTCAGCCAATCAGAAACTCTCCGATATACTCGACTCTAACAATTTTAGTGATGCCAAGTGCATCTGATGTATGGTTGCATCTTGCACATTTCTAAAGAGGGTCGCCATCTACAATTTATTTTAATGCATTTTACTATGGCACTACATCTTCCCCCTTTAGAAAAGAAGAATTTGGTAAGATTAGTAATTAATCTTGACACATTCTTCTTTGGGCTTTAGTAATTTGTTGTAATGTTTTGAATGAACGGTGTTAACCCGGGATTCGTTCGTTCAGAACAGTGTAACTTTTTTTTTTAAGAGAATTAAAATTTAAATTTTTAAAGGAAATGAGATATGTAACAAAGTTAGTTTTAAAATATTTGATTTATAGTTTGAAATGAAACGGTTTTTTGCTTCCTATTCTTATTGTAGGATCTACGTTATTAAATTTATATTTATTTGGTACCTTAAAAAAATTGTTTTCTCTAGCTTTCATTGGCGTATTCCTAAAATAGATTTATGTCTTAAAGATTATTTAGTTATATTTATAGGAATAAGTACAGACTAGATTTAATAAATTTTTTGTACTCTATTTTTATGTACAATTTTTTCGTTTTGATTACTTATCTCACAAATTGTTACATTTGGTCCATCAATATTCTTTACTATGTATGGACCTTGATATATATTTTTATGTTTATTTCTAGGTTCTGTTTCTACTAAAACTCTATCATTAATTTTAATTTCTCAAGGTTTAGCCGTTTTATCGTATAAATATTTATTTCTTAACTTATGCTTATTTATCAAATTTTTGGCCATTTTATGCGATTTGTGCATTCTAAACTTAAGCTCTTTTGTGTAGTTTTCTACATTGTAGATCGGATCAAATTGCTCTTTTTGCAATTCATATGGCATTGTAGATTTTCTGCCAAATATTAATGCAAATGGAGTAAATTTATTATCAAAAACCGAACTACTTGTAGTATTATGTAAAAATGTAAAGTATTTTAAATATGTATCCCAATCTGAATACGTTTCGTTTAGGTATGCACGCAAGTATTCGTTAAAGACTCTATGATTTCTTTCAACAGTACCAACTGTTTCGTGGTGGTAAGCTGTTGAGAAATCATGATCAATCTTTAAAAGTTTTGTCAATTCAGATAATAATTCGTTTTTATATTCCGTTCCTAAATCGGATCTAATAGCTTTCATTGTACCATATGTTAATATAAAGGTTTCAAAAATAGCGCAAGCAATAGTTTTTGCTGATTTATCTGGTACAGCTACTGTTACCAGGTATTTAGAAAAGTCACAAATCATAGTAACAGCGAACTTGTTACCATATTTGGATTATGGAAGTGGACCTATTGTATCGACAATTACTATGTCAAAAGGTTTGCAGGGTGTTGTAGTCAACACAAGATTTTCCTTTGTTTTTGGTTTTAATTTATTTAAAAGGCATTTATTGCAATTTTTGACAAATTTCGCAATGTCTCTTGTCATATTTTTCCAATAGTATTTTGTTCTTAATTTGGAATATAATCGTTTTGTACCGCAATGACCGCCTAACAAAGGGTCCTCATGATAAATTGTCATAAGTTTTTGTTTTTGCTCTGTTTCTGTTACAGTTTCTACAGGGTCTGTTAGTATTATTTGCAATGATTTTAAAATTTTATTACCGCTGATTTTAAAATTTGTAATTGAAAGTTCTTTGAAAAATATATCATTTTTTGGCCATTCTAACTGCTTAATATTGTGACTGCCGGCTGCTTTTTCAAGCCTCGAAAATAACTCATCTAAATTGGTTTTTTCGTTTGCATTCACAAAATTAAGTAAATTTAGTTTTTTATGTTTTAAATGCGCATAAATTTGTATATTGGAGATCTCATTATTTTTATTAAATTGTATAGTCGACTTTATTCGCGGTATCTTTTTTGAAAAATTGTATGAAAATTTGTCATAAACTTGTACTTTAGGCGTTTCGCAAAAAGTATCAGTAAAATTATCGCCTTTATTTTGTAATTCCTTTTGTTTAGTTTGTGATCGCGTCTGGACTGCTAAAACATGCTTTGTAGATTCTTTTATTTCGTCTATACTAATGCGCGAAAGAGCATCAGCCACAACGTTAGATTTTCCTTTTATATATTCAATTGTAAATTTATATTCTGATAGTTCTAATCGAATTCTAGAAAGTTTAGACGAAGGGTCTTTCATGTTAAAAAGATAAACTAGTAGTCTATGATCGGATTTTACTGTGAAATTTTTACCATAAACATATGGACGAAAATGCTTTATAGCGAAATGTATTGCTAGGAGTTCTAATTCGATAATTGCTTTTTTCTGTTCTGCTTTATTAAAAGATTTAGACGCGAAACAAATTGGTAAATCGTTATCACCATGCTTTTGGCTTAATATAGCACCACACCCACTCTTAGAAGCATCTACTGTAATTATAAATTCTTTTGTGAAGTCAGGGTATTGTAGTAGTTGAGGAGACATTAATGCTAGTTTTAGTTTTTCGAAAGCGTTTTCGCACGCTTCGTCCCAAACAAATTCAACTTTTTTTCGATTTAAACGATTTAAAGGCGCTGCCAGTGACGCAAAATTCGGTATAAATCGCCTGTAATAATTTGCAAATGCGACAAATCGCCTAACCGCATCTTTGTCTTTTGGCTTAGTATACCTTTTAATAGCGTCTATTTTTGAATCGTCTGGCAGCAAACCTTTTGACTTACATTTATGGCATAGAAAAGTTACTTCAGAACGAAGGAAATTGCATTTGATTGGGTTCAGCTTTAAATTAAACTTTCTACAGGTTTCGAAAACTTTTTCTAAATTTTTAAGGTGGTGTGTCTCACTACAACCAATGACGATAACGTCGTAAATATACATAAAAGCCTGATTTGGCGAAATGCCTGAAAATGCTATTGACATCATACGAGAAAAAGAGTTTGGTGCAATATTTAACCCGAAAGGTAAAACTTTCCAACGAAAAGCTCCTCGATCTGTACTGAAAGAAGTTACGTCTCTAGATTTAGGGTGAAGAGCTATTTGGTGAAAACCAGAAAAAGGTCTAAAGTTGAAAAGTATTTGGCTCTGCTAAGATTGTCGAGTATGTCATCAACGCGTGCTAGTGGAAATTTTTCGGCTATAAGCTTTTTATTGACTGCTCTAAAATCTACGCACATGCGATACGATTTTTTGCCTGCTGGATCTTTTTTCGGTACCGAAATTAAAGGACTGTTATAATTTGAAAAAACTAGGTTCGATTAAATCATTCTGTAATAGGTTTTCGACTTGTTTATTGATTTCTTCGCGTTGTGTGTATGGCAAACGGTAATTTTTAATATATACAGGACTTTTGTCAGTTAATCTAAGTTTTTGTTCGTAGAAATTATTAAGCGTCATTAAGTCGGTTTTTAATGCAAAAATATCAGAATATTTCAAACATAAATCAAGTAATTTCGTTTTAGCGTAAGAAGGCATTTGTTTTGCCAAAATTGATTTAAGCTCTTCTATACGTTTTGAATCGATAGGTGTATCATTTATGCGATAGACATTGAAGTTTTGAATGTCTTCAGTTTGAATATTGAAATCTTTTACGTACTTGACCTCGTCGGTGGTGTTGATACCGTTTATTATTGGATTTTTTGTATCAACGATATATTTTGCTGTGAAAACACCGTTACAAAGTTCCTGAGAATCAACAAAAACTGGACTTGTCGAATTTTTCAAACTAAAAACACGAAAAACTTCGCATCTTGGTGGAATTACAAGAGTATTTGTTGAAGTGCTATGCAAAATTGAAATATTTATCTTTTCTGTCCCTTGTCCGAATGTAATTGTATCATTAGCATAATTGATTATGCATTTGTTCGTTTTTAGAAAGTCTTTCCCTATTATACCGTCCGAAGGAATATTAAAGTTGTCATAGACAACGTGAAGAGTCAGAGGAAAAAATGTATTTGATGCGATTATACTTGTATTAATTGTTCCTAGTGTTGTTACCGTGTCTGTTGTTACGCCTGTTATATTTATTACGTTACTATTGTCTACTTCTACATCGTTTGCCAAACTGGAAATTTTTATTAGTGAGATGTCTGCCTGTGAGTCTACTAGAAAAGAACATATTTTATGAGAATCGCTACAAGCGACTTCGACGAAATCGGAAAAATTTAAATTTAGACAATATATTGATTGAGAAGTATTTAGTCGAATTGCTCCTGCTCCCACAGTGTTCGCGCCTGAGGGGCTTCGGCATTTAAAGAACTAACATTGGCTGAATTTTTAGAATTTGAACCCTGATTATTGGAATTTCTGTTATTTCCGGACCGATTATTATTGTTGGAATTGCTATTGCCTCTATTGTAATTGCGATTATTGCCTCTGTTATAATTGTTATTTCGGAAATTTGTATTATTGTGTTGCCTATTTGCGTTATTGTTAAATCGAAAATTATCTGATTGTTATATCTGAAATTACTGTTGCCTCTAGAATTTCCACGGAAATTATTATATCTTATTGGACGTGACCGAAACGCTAACACTTGCCGCTCTTTAACTTCCTGATCTCGCTCTATAATCATTTTTGCTACTACGTCCTTTGAGTCTTTGAAGGTTGTTGACGCAAGGATTGATTTCACCATATCTGACCTACTATTTAATCTACAAACGCTAATGGTTTGTTCAACTGCCATCTCATGGGCTTTTGCCTTCGTCATACCTTCAATGATTAGACAGCGCTCTAACGAGTCCGAAAGCTCTTCTACCTGCTTTGAAAATTCTGAAAAATTTTTATTGGTTTCTCTTAAGGCTGCGATTTTTCCCGCGACAACTTTCGAGTTGTCTGGCCTAATTTCACTACATAGCGCTTCTTTAATTTGGTTGACGGATTCTATATGCGTTGGTAGGGCTTCGCGAGCTTTGCCTTCGAGCTTGGATTTTAAAAATGCAATAAAAGTAGGAGTTAGATTTTCGTTAGAGAATACTTCCATTAATTCAACTTTATTTATAAACGAGCCAAGTGCTAACGGGTCTCCACTGTAGTTGTCTCGCATAATCGAGGCACAAGTACTAATAAACGATTTTTTCTCCTCGATTGTGGCCATGGTTGTAACGTTAAGAACCGGAGTTAGAATAGAAAAACTAGAATTTGGAATTACAAGTTGATCAGCAATTCCTAAAAAGTCTGCGCTCAGGGATAATTTATAATTATGTTCACTTGTTAAGGTATCAGTTGACGATGCATTTGAAGATGAATCAGAATATGAATTATTGGAATCTATAACTTGCTCTGAGTTTTCGGAATCTAAATTTTGCTCTGAATTTTCGGAACTTGAACCTGGATTGGAATTTTTAGAAATAACCTTTCCGCTTCTTAGGTCCATAAGTGTTGAAACGAATGGACAAAATATTAAAAAAATTTTGTTGCAAGATATGTGGTATTTGTTTATGAATATTGAATAGAAATTTAAAGGAAATTAAATTGGGACAAGTTGAGTTGAGCTCAAGAGAAAGTTATGAATGTATTCTTAAAGGGAATTTATGAAAATATTTTAAAAGAAATTTGTGAAAATATGTATTTTTGAAAGCTTTTAGATTTTAGTTATAATTATACAATTTGTTAGCGAATACTTATAACAAAAAAACTTTAGTTAGTGAATTTTATTGAAATACTAAAGTTAGTGATTAGTTGATAAAAGGATTCAAGAAAATATTTACTATACGCTTTTGTTGTCCGTAAATCCAAACTCAATGATTGGAATTAGCTGAAAATTTTCCATGCAAAATGGAAGTGGCAATTGGGATTCACATGCAATTTAAAAGATGTTGAATATTGTTTACGAATATATTTATTGGAATGTAAGAATTTATAATTGTACAGAGTGTGAAAAAATTTTGAATCAGAAATGTATGGCAAAATTATAATTTTATTTGAATTTAAATGCAAAGATTATAGAATGGCAAATATTTTTGTACAGGCTTTAAACGGACGCACCGCTTTTATCAAAATTGTCTTGTTTTTATTTTTATAGATACGGGCGCACCGCATCTTTCCAAAATTGTACAATAAATGTCCTCGGACGCAGCGGGGTTTTAAAAAAAAAAAAATTTATGTCATGTTATACACGGACGCACCGCTTTAAAGAAAAATTGTAATCATATTTTTAACAAAATTTTGTTTGTATTCTTTTGTGATGGATCCCACTGTAGGGTAGAGTGGGACTAAAACCAACAAGTTTTATGGTTAATTATTAATTATGGCAAATTTTGAAAATACCAAATAAAGCTTTAAAATTTTCCGTTTTTGTCCGACCCTGTCCCACAGTGCGTACCTGGAAGCTTACGCATATACCTATACGTATGTAGGTAGGAAATAATTTAGTTTAATTTACTACTTTGAATGTAATGAAACAAATTTTGTAATTAGTATGGCAAGTAATCTTTTGAAAAAAAATTTTTTTTTGAAAGTTGGAAAAATTGGTGTAATATAAAAATCCTTTTTTTGTTTATGTTTATTTCTTCAATCAAAATTTTAGATTTGTAATTTAGTTTATATAATGATGAAAATTTAAAAGTGTAACTTATAAAATGGACATATATATTGAAAAAATGTTTCGCATACCACTGCCGCTGCACCTCCTACCGCTTGCTGTTATGCTGCTGCTGGTCTGCCGCTGCGCTTACTGTTCGGCTGCTGCTTCCGCTTCTGCTTAGTGGCTTCACTTTTGTGTTGGTATGGATTTGCCGCTATTTTTGATGTACGGTGGTTTGCCGTTATGTTGGTGGCGTGGCTTGTGCCGTTACTAAAGTGGCGTGGCTAGTGCCGTTTTTCTACTGAATTTAGTACAGTTTATGCCAAAACTAATATTTAATTTTTACTGTTTCTTTTTTTGAATAATATTATTTCTGCTTTGATTAGTTCGTTGTATTATTAATTTTGAAAATTCTAATTATTTCCGTTTTTTATTAAGTTTTTATATTATGCGTGTATATTTTTTTTCTCCTAAATGTTCTTATTTCAATCCATATAAAGATTTATCATTTTTCACTCACTAGCCACTGCCAAAAACCACCGCCACTGCCATGTACCGTTTTTGTTGATTTCATAGAAATTTTTCTTTTTGCGAATTTTTAAATGTGTTAATATTTTTTTGTTGATTTTCTGATTTTAAATTTTTTTGTAGATTTTTCAATGTTTTTTAAAAAAAAATTTTTTGAAGGGTTTTTGTAAATTTTGTATTTTTTTCAAATTTTATTATTTTGTGGTAGTGGTTTTTAATCTTTTGTACTTTTTTTGTAATTTTTGATTTTAAACTTTTTGTGCTATTTTTTTAATTTTAAACTTGTATTTCATGTAGATTTAAAAAATTTTTTTTTTGTATTTTTTTTCCACATTTTTATATTTTTTTGTAATAGTTTTTAATGTTTTATATTTTTTTTTTGTAAATGGCTTTTAAATTTTTGAAGATTTTTGTTTGATGTTTTTAAAATTTTTTGTAGATTTTCTCTTTTTTTTTTTTGTAGATAGGTTTTTAACTTTTATACTTTTTGTAATTTTTTTGTAAATTTTTCATTTTTTTTATTATTTTTTAAATTTTGTGCTGGGCTTTCTTTTTTTTTTTTTCTTCCTTAATTTGGACACCCACGAATGTTGGGAGGCTTGCCTCCTTTCGGCCACACACCGTCCTGTCACGGTCGCCATGTGGAGGATCCATTTTATGGATCATATAAAATGTTCTGTCGCGCACACCCGTCTGGCGCACACTACACACGCACTCACCTCTTGACTTTCTTCTTTTTTTAAATTAATAAAAATCTGTTTAGTTTTCAGAATATAGTTTTCTTTTATTAAAAAACTTTTAGTTCTTTAACACTTTCGTTCTAATTAGTTATTCAACACTTTTTGTTTCTTTTTGTTGTCACTTGGCGTTAGTTTAAGTTTTACTGTTACGCTAAGTGCGTAAATATATTTTTAATAAATTGATTTTTTTTTATAACAACTCAAAACTGAAAAACTGCCGCTAACGCAACTATGTACCTAGGCAGCTTTTCTTTACGTTGCTTAGCAACGATATTAATGATGGTGTCGAAATAAATCATGGCGTCGATAAACGGCAGTTTCAGCCAATCAGAAACTCTCCGAGTTACCCGACTCTAACAATTTTAGTGATGCCAAGTGTATCTGATATATGGTTGCATCTTGCACATTTCTAAAGAGGGTTACCTTATACAATTTATTTTAATGCATTTTACTATGGCACTACAAGACAATGTGTTAAATGCTGTCGCATGAAAGGAAGAGTGGTAGGTCCACTCATGGGTAACTTACCACCTGAGCGTTTAGAAGGAGGATTTCCATTTTTAAATTGCGGAGTGGATTATGCGGGTCCAATTTTAATTTTAAATAAATAAATAATAATTTAAAAAAACTAAAAAAACACGCTTTTATAGCTACCTGAACTAAATAAATAATAGTTTAAAAAAACTAAAAAACACGCTTTTATAGCTAACCGAACTTAAAAATTTAAAAAAGATTTCAATTAAAAACGTGGTGTGCTTGATATTGAATGTTACAATCATTCTATTGGCAATTATTTGAGAGGAAATTTATGAAATGTAGTCAAATGCACCCCACACTTTTTACTGTGAATTAAATTAATAGCTTAAATTTTATTATTATTTTATTTTGAGGTGATTAACTATAAATGATTGTTTGACTTTCTACTACTGTTATATAAACTCTTTTTAATTGAAAATTATTTTCTATTTTTTAGTTCGGTTAGCTATAAAAGCGTGTTTTTTTAGTTTTTTTAAACTATTATTTATTTTTAATTTTTTGTTCAATTAATTTTAAAAGTTTTAGTCGATAGTCATGAAACTTCGAAACGCCAGCGGTTCATGGATGAATCCAACTCCACGGCACCGAAAAGGGTCAAGACGCAGGGAGGTTGGAAGCCGTCTTTCGCCGAAATTTCCAAGCGTCGGCAGATCATTGGCATTGTAGACGAGAGCAGCGAAGATGGCAGGATCCCGAAACAACAGTGGAAGTGGGTCGAGGCCGCGCTCGGTACAGTGCCGTTAAGGTTAAGGAAGACAAGCCTGGTCCACTGCCATCTTACACGGATGCAGAGTGGTTCCAGGGCAATGTCAAGGTAATTGCCTGTGACGACGTCAGGTTGGCAACCCCTATAGAGCCGCCGTCACGCTGATAGGGGTGGTATATCCGGGCGCGCGCCTCAAGGTAGTGGGGCGCGTGATATCCCCTCACGACCTAGGGCTAGAGCCTGGGTTCCAGTGACGCCAACGTACCTAGCTGACATCCTGGAACGGCTCCAGGAGAACAACCCGGGTCTACCGACCAAGAACTGGAAGGTGGTCAACGTGGAGAATCTGAACGGGCCACGATGCAGATAGGCCTGTTGCTCGACAGCGCTAGCTAGATAGATACAGACCAAGCTAATAAAAGCGTGTTAAAAAGGGCTCTAGTATACTCTGTCGTAGATGTGCCATGCATCCATTTCTATCATTAAATAAAATTAAAGAAAAAAAAACTTTTTTAAAAATAAGCTTTTATTATTTTGGTTAATAAAATTAACTAAAAAGTAAACAATAAATTGACTCTAAAGAAATATAACACTTTATAAGTTCATTGTAAGCTTAAACGATAATTAGGCTTTTTCGTCTGCGACAAAAAAATTCTATATTGTACATAATTATATATTTTTAACATTAAAACTTTACACCTAAATTACTAAATCGTACAGTTTATATCACAGTCCTAATTGTTCTAATAAAAAACGTGTTAAATTTTGATGGTATAATTAAGAACATTTAGGATCTCCTTTTCTTGCTATCGCAATGTAACACGCTTTTATTAGAACAATTAGGACTGTGATATAAACTGTAAGATTTAATAATTTAGGTGTAAAGTTTTAATGTTAAAAATATATAATTATGTACAATATAGAATTTTTTTGTCGCAGACGAAAAAGCCTAATTATCGTTTAAGCTTACAATGAACTTATAAAGTGTTATATTTCTTTAGAGTCAATTTATTGTTTACTTTTTAGTTAATTTTATTAACCAAAATAATAAAAGCTTATTTTTAAAAAAGTTTTTTTTTCTTTAATTTTATTTTTTACTTTTTAGTTCGTTTTATTAACAAGTAATAGAAGCTTGTTCTTATAAAAGCTTTAAATATAAGTATAGGGGGTGAAACAAAAACACATATATCAGTTACATCTGCGTATAATGCGTATTGGAATTTATTAGTACACATTTTATGCGCAGCAACTTCAGAGTTATATTTAAAGTTTAAAGCACTGTAAATATAAGTATTGAAGTCATGAGCCTGGGCATTCGCGCAATTTTAGTGATGTAAATTGCATGGCGCCAGCGCCAATGCGGTGCCAGCTCAATGGTAGCTCATTGACGAAATTACTCCAAGCGAATTTTTGACGCTTCTTAGTAGTGAGTGCGTAGTACATTTTACTTGCGCTATTGAGTGAAACGACTTTTGTGTGTCAGGCACGAGTTTGGTGTTATTGGCGCTACTGGCAGTGTTGACACTGAGCTGTTGACGGTAGCGCTGGTAGTTCAGATTTTGAATCAGAGAAAGAATTGATGACCCGTGTGAATTATTATGGCTTTGGCCGTGTAAATTATTATGGTGTATTTGTATATTTTAGATTTAATGCACAATTAATATTTGTGTGTTTGAGCGGCCAAATAATAACAGTAGTATTGCTAAAGTGCTGCTTAGTTGATGGAATGTCGCTAATTTCTTAGCGATGATCAGCAGATTGTCAATATTTCGTTCAACGGACGCGCGAAATTGCCACATCTGCTCAAATTTTCCAAAGATTTTCCATTCTTGATTTAACTTAAGCTGTTATGCCAATATTTTTCAGCCATCTTTTTTAAAATAGGTAATTTTTCCAAAAACAAAATAAATTACAGAAAAGATTACAGGGTTAAACAGCCTTAAAAATTCAGCTATGTTGGTTATACACAGAAATACAACAGAGGGTTGTGTCTCCGCTTTTCGCAAGCGATGAGAGTCACCACGCGTGACACGTGATTCACCACGTCCAAATATCACAATCCACGGATAGGTACCGGCGTGTTTGTATGGGACTTAGGCTGGTATGCCAAAGTAAATACAAATCTTTACCGATAACTGTGTTATCGATTAATTTATCGAATTCTAACAAAGTAATATTGCATTGTCATCGGAGTTATACATGTGTGTAAAATTTCAGCTCAATCGGACACCGGGAAGTGTATCAAATTTAACTTGCAAGATTCCATTACAGACAACAAAAGTGAAAGTAAATAAAAGCTTATAAAAAGGAATGCGTTTTTCGCATTATGTGCAAGGTTTCAAATCTATGGCCATTTGGGGTGGTCACAAGTTCAATTGGCCTTATGTCTGTTAATCTTATGTCACCCCATCATCACATTATTTCATTGTCATCGAGCCTTGATACGTGTGCAAAGTTTCAATCAAACCTATGGCCATTAAAAGTGGTAATAAGGCCAATTGACCTTATGGCTGTTGACCTTATAACACCATACCATCAATTAATGCATTGCCATCGAGCCTTGATACGTGTGCAAAGTTTCAATCAAACTTATGGCCATTCAAGACCTTATGGCCGTTAACTTTATGTTACCACACTATCACATTAATGCATTGTCATCGCTCCTTGATACATGTGCAAAATTTTAATCAAACTTATGGCCATTCGAAGAGGTAATAAGGCCAATTGACCTTATGGCCGTTGACCTTATGTCACCACACCGTCACATTAATGCATTGTTATCGAGCCTTGATACGTGTGCAGAGTTTCAATCAAACTTGTGTCCATTAAAAGTGGTAATAAGGCCAATTGACCTTATGGCCGTTGACCTTGTGTCATCACATTGCATTGTAATCGAACCTTGATACGTGTGCAAAATTTCAACCAAACTTATGGCCATTCAAAGTGGTAATATGGCCAATTGACCTTATGGCCGTTGACTTTATATCCCACAGCATCACATTAATGCGTTGTCATCGAGCCTTGATACGAGTGCAAAGTTTCAATCAAAGCCACTCGAAGTGGTAATAAGGCCAATTGACCTTATGGCCGTTGATCTTATGTCACCACACCATCACATTAATGCATTGTCATCGGTCCTTGATACGTATTCAAAGTTTCAAATTAATCAGACTTCTAGAAACCGTTACATACATAGAGGCCAAGCTAATAAAAGCGTGTTAATAAATAATAGTTAAAAAAAAAAAATAAAAAAAAATGCTTTTATAGCTAACCGAACTAAAAAATAGAAAATAATTTTCAATTAAAAAGAGTTTTTATAACAGTAGTAGAAGGTCAAATAATCATTTATAGGTAATCACCTCAAAATAAAATTATAATAAAATGTAAGTTATTAACAGAATAATTTAAATCAGATTAAAAAGCGTAGGATGCATTTGACTACATTTCATATCTTTCCTCTCAGATAATTGCCAATAGAATGATTGTAACATTCAACATCAAGCACCCCACGTTTATTACTGTGAATTAAATTATTCTGTTAATGACTTAAATTATATTATAATTTTATTTTGAGGTGATTAACTATAAATGATTATTTGACCTTTACTACTGTTATATAAACAACTTTTAATAGAAAATTATTTTCTATTTTTTAGTTCGGTTAGTTATAAAAGCGTGCTTTTTAAGTTTTTTTTAAACTATTATTTATTTTTAATTTTTTAGTTCAAGTAATTTTAAAAGTTTTAGTCGAGAGTGATGAAACCTCGAAACGCCAGCGGTCCATGTATGAATCCAATCCCACGGCCACCAAAAAGAGCCAAGACGCAGGCAGGCTGGACGTGGTCTTTCGCCGAAATTGCCGAAGGTCGGCATACCATTGGCATTATAGACGAGAATAGCGAAGATGGCAGGATCTCGAAAAAACAGTGGAAGCGGATCGAGGCCGCGCTCGCTGCGATGGCCGTTAAGGATAAGAAAGACACCCTGGTCCACCGACATCTTACACAGATGCAGGGTGGTTCCAGGGCAATGTCAAGCTAATTACCTGTGACGACGCCAGGTCGGTAAACCTCTATAGGGCCGCCGCCACGCTAATAGGGGTGGTATATCTGAGCGCGCCTCAAGTTAGTGGAGGCGCGTGATATCCCCCCACGACCAAGGGCTAGAGCGGGGTCCAGTGACGCCAACGGACCCAGCTGACAGCCTGGAGCTGCTCCAGGAGTACAACTCGCTACAGGTCTGGAAGTCAACCCGGATAAAACCGAGCTTGTTCTCTTCACGAGGAGGTACAAAGTACCAAATCTTACATCGCCAAGAATTGGGGGTACGTTCTTAGCGTTTAGCGCTCAAGTCAAGCATTTGGAAGTCATTCTGGATAGGAAGCTATTATGGAGTGACCATATAGTGGAGCGATCCAAGAAGGCAGCAGCAGTGCTGTTCACCTGCAAGAGGGCAATTGGCACCTTCTGGGGATTCTCCTCTAAGGTGACCTACTGGATTTACACAGCCATTGTACGCCCGATTCTTCTTTATGGTGCCTTGGTCTGGTGGCCTGCACTAGCTAAAAGTACCTATCTTAAAATGCTTCAAAAGGTGCAACGGAGTTCGGAGCTCTGCATTACCGGGGCTCTCGGTTCCACTCCCGATTCCGTTACATATATACATGGATACACAGATACATAGATAGATACAGGCCGAGCTAATAAAAGCGTGTTAAAAAGGGATCCAGTATGCATCCAAATAATTAATAAAGGAATGCGTTTTTTGCATTATGTGCAAGGTTTCAAATCTATGGCCATTTGGGGTGGTCATAAGTTCAATTGACCTTATGTCACCCCACCATCGCTTTATTGCATTTTCTTCGAGCCTTGATACGTGTGCAAAGTTTCAATCAAACTTATGGCCATTCAAAGTAGTAATAGGGCCAATTGACCTTATGGCCGTTGACCCTATGTCACCACACCATCAAATTAATACATTGTCATTGAGCCTTGATGCGTGTGCAAAGTTTCAATCAAACTTATGGGCATTCAAAGTGGAAATAAGGCCAATTGACCTGATGGCCGTTGACCTTATGTCACCACACCACCACATTAATGCATGGTCATCGAGCCTTAATACGTTTGCAAAGTTTCAATCAAACTTATGGCCATTCAAAGTGGTAATAAGACCAATTGACTTTATGGCCGTTGACCTTATGTCACCACACCATCACATTAATGCATTGTCATCGGTCCTTGATACGTATGCAAAGTTTCAAATTAATCAGACTTCCAGAAACCGTGAAAATTAAGCTCAAAAATTCAGTTATATACATACATAGATACAGGCCAAGCTAATAAAAACGTGTTAAAAAGGGATCCAGTATGCTGTTTCGTAGATGTGCCATGCATCCAAATAATTAATAAAGGAATGCGTTTTTTGCATTATGTGCAAGGTTTCAAATCTATGGCCATTTGGGGTGGTCATAAGTTCAATTGACCTTATGTCACCCCACCATCACATTATTGCATTTTCTTTGAGCCTTGATACGTGTTCAAAGTTTCAATCAAACTTATGGCCATTCAAAGTAGTAATAGGGCCAATTGACCTTACGGCCGTTGTCCTTAATTCACCACACCATCACATTAATGCATTGTCATCGAGCCTTGATACGTGTGCAAAGTTTCAATCAAACTTGTGGCCATTCAAAGTGGTAATAAGGCCAATTGACCTTATGGCCGTTGACCTTATGTCAGCAAACCATCACATTAATGCATTGTTATCGATCCTTGATACGTGTGGAAAGTCTCAGTCATACCTATGGCCATTCAAATCGTAATAAGGCCAATTGACCTCAGGGCCGTTGACCTTATGTCACCACAACATCACATTAATGCATTGTCATCGAGCCTTGATAGTTGTGCAAAGTTTCAATCAAACTTATGGCTATTCAAAGTGGTAATAAGGCCAATTAACCTTATGGCCGTTGACCTTATGTCACCACGCCATCACATTAATGCTTTGTCCTTGATACGTATGCAAAGTTTCTACAAACCGGTGGAAATTAAGCTCAAAGATTCCGTTACATACAGGCCAAGCTAATAAAAGCATGTTCAAAAGGTAGAGATGATAGACTGGAAAGATGTTATTTATGTCTATTCGTATGCTTTGTCACTCGCGTATTGTATCTAGTACTAGTCACCAGTCTATTAGCCGAAGGGTATATGTTGGCATTAAAAAGGTTCATTTCCCGTAGAGGACAGCCTAGAAAAATATTTTCAGATAATGGCAGGAATTTTGTAGGTGCTTCTCGCAAAATTTTGAAATCGTTTTATAACAACAGCCAATCAGTGATCG
Organism: Eurosta solidaginis; assembly: GCF_040869045.1. Taxonomy (NCBI): domain Eukaryota; kingdom Metazoa; phylum Arthropoda; class Insecta; order Diptera; family Tephritidae; genus Eurosta; species Eurosta solidaginis. Next base: position 213,959,522 of record NC_090324.1, on the reverse strand, counting down.
AGTGTGCATCTGATAATCAAATAGAGTTTAAATTCATACCACCTGCAGCGCCACATTTCGGAGGTTTGTGGAAGGCTGGCGGGAAATCTTGCAAACACTATATCTTGCGCGTCATAGGGAATGCTCATTTAACTTATGAAGAATGTAATACAGTTTAATTCCAAACTCTCGTCTAATGTACCCCTTGTCATCCAATCCTAATGACCATTCTCCTCTCACTCCTGCTTTTTTTGATAGGCCGACCTTTAAAATCCTACGTTGGAAAATCTCAGTACTGGCTCCATTCTAATTCACTACGAACGCATCGAGCAATTAAGGTAGTCTTTCTGGAGAAGGTGGTCTATCGAGTATATATCGCAGGTTCAGCAACGAATGAAATGACAGAAGAAAAGTGAAGACATCCCAGTAGGAACACTGGTGCTAGTAAAGGGTAACAACGCCCCACCACTTAAATGGAGCATCGTCAGTTTATCGACAGGAAATGATGGTGTGGTTAGGGTAGCAAAGAGAAATACGAGCAAGGGCATCATGCGAAGAGCCTTTTCAAAAATATGCCTGCTCCCAGTTGTGGACAACACCGTAAATGAAAATAATAATACCTGCAGTCAGCAGTCATCAAGTTGAGATAATCAGGGATATCTAAAGGCCTAAAGGCTGCCGGGATGTTGCCGCGCCATCTAAATGTAAAAATTATACATACTTGAATTCACCACTCTCACCATATATTGTGGCAACACCATGGCATCTGTCATTACATAAAACCTTAAAGGATACATACATTTTCACTCTGCCATCACGAAAGCAAAACTTCTTATACTTTTTACCTTAAATTGTAAAGACCATTTTTTTTTATATAAATTCAATACTAATATGTAAAAAGCAATATTTTACATTGTTCAATATAAACCGAAGTTCATCAAGAAAACGCGTTTGGATCTAAATATATTGATTGGGTGGTGATTTACAGTGCCACAAACCGGCACGATCGAACAAAGGGAAGAAAGAAGGCGTTCAAATCTGCTGCAGTGGCCAAAATCGAGCACTATCCGGCTCACCACGCGTACACGAATACACCGGCTCGAACACGGACAACTGCCAAGCAGATCTGTTAGACCGCAATGGTACAACTGAGCCGAATGAACCGGCTGTAGGAATTTTGGGAAACCGCTGGTCACCTGTGGTTTGCTACTCCGCAGCTGGGCCTCGAGTCAGCTCACAAAATGGACGGACACCACCTCTTACAAGTTAGCAAGATATTTCTGGCTGAAAGTGGATGGCGGAGGTCTGCCGAAATAATTGGGCTAACTAATGCTCACCTATCAATGGTCATTGGGGTTTTGAAAGAGCACTGTCCCATGGGTAACCATGCGGTACGTCTCAATATACTGGAAACCCCATCCTGCTGCAGCTGTATGGAGGATGATGAGGTGGAATCACCAAATCAATTTATAATGTATAATGTATAATGTATTTATTTATTACGGCTTTCCTAAGCCTAACTTAAATCTATTTTACATGTTTATAATTGTCTTCTGGACTATGCAATCTAGAATAGTTACATCTATGTCCTACCTTGGAGTACTATGGATGGGAGACTTCCAGATCATGCGAACAAAGCGTTTTGCTTGTGTAGTATGAAGGCATTTTACGCATGTTAGTAAAGCGCGAAGGCAACATCTGCACGGCGATGCACTGAGTTAATCGAGTGATGCGCTTCAGTATGTGTTTCGGCAACCTTTTTTGTATGCGTACAAGATATTGGAAGTCTTGGCGCTACATAGCAGTATAGTTTCGCTGCACTTCTATCGATGCTATGGAAGTGCGCCTGTCTAGCACTAAATTGGTAGTTTTCTGCAATAATTGTACAATTTTTGTTTAAATTTATTGGGATGACATGATTTAATATCATTCGGTAGTTCATTATAGGATTTAAGACCTTTATAATACAGATTACATTTGTCTGCTTCAATTTTATAAGCCGGCAGATTAATATATATGCTTGATTACCCAGCTTTTGCCAGAACTAGGCGAAAGTACTTCGGTCGCGGCTCACTTGGATCTCCCGCGGATTTCTCCAAGGTTGATATCGGTATCAGTCGGAGCGTTACCGTCGCTACTCAACATTCTCTATGTCACCGTTATTTTATTATATGTGGTATCACACGGGATTTCATGTTGCCCAAGTGAGCTCCACTTATCAGAGCAGCTACCACATAACCTAGCCTAACCTTGATCGAAATAGGGACATGACACCACCCATTTAAACAAAAATGTCTCCCAATTTCGTCTTACAATAAAACTTGAAAATTGAAATAACATTGATACAAAACTATTTTCCGTTAAAATACAGCTTATATTTTAATCTTCACAGTTTTTAAAAATATTTTTTATAAAACTGGACGTGGTCTTTAACCGATTCCATCCATTTTTGCTAGAAATATTCCTGCTAAAAGAAAATGAAAATCGCTTAGTCAAGGAGGGACAGTGTCACAGCCATTTTCATAAATTTTAATATTTTCTAACTTCTGTTACCATTCCATTTAGAAATCAAAATACCATTGGTTTCAAGCTTTTCTTCGTAAAGGTATAGCTTATTATATTCGTTTACGAATCTTTCAAAATACTTTTTTATAAATGTGAGCGTGGTCCTTAACCGATCTTGTTCATTTTTTCTTCAAAGCACTTATTACAGTAAAAGGAACTTCTCTGCCGAATTTTGTTATGATAGGTTTGACGGGTTTTGATTTATGATTAATAATTTTCGTAAACTTTATTTATCACAAATGGGTGGTGCCACGCCCATTGTCAAAAATCTTTTAAAAATTTTAATAACAAATTCAATATCTTACTTACTTACTTAATTGGCGCTTAAACCGTCTAAACGGTTATGGCCGTCCAACAAGGCGCGCCAGTCGCTCCTTCGCTCCGCCAACCGGCGCTAATTGGCCTCACCAAGGGAGTTGAAATCGTTTTCCAACTGGTCCTTCCAACGGAGTGGGGGCCGCCCTCTACCTCCACTTCCATAGGCGGGTTCCGATAGAAACACTTTCTTGGCCGGAGCATCATCTTTCATTCGCATAGCATGCCCTAGCCAGCGCAGCCGTTGCGTTTTAATTCAATATCAGTCAACGCCAAATTTCAACATTCTCGATGACCTATTACTAATAATCAGGTTTTTTGTGTTCTCGAAAATGTTATATATATACAAATTGGGCGTGGGGAATGAATGCCAAGGAACGCATATACAAAAACTCATAAGATATATCAATAATTACACATGTTATCGAGTGCACAGACAGACAGACGGACATGGCTTAATCCATTCCTTTTTCATCCTATCCATATATATTTAGCTCGAATCGTTTATGCCGTAACGATCAACCTTTATTTTACTAAAGTTAATATGCTCTGTGTGCAAATGTTTGATATAAATACTGGAAAAGAAAAGAATACAAAAGTCAGTAAGAAATTTATAAATGGGCTTACTTTTTCGCGTTAGATAAATCGTCTGCCCGAATATATAAACCGAACGGAATATTAAACAGAAAGAAAAAGGATTTGTGTATAATTTTTTGATACAACTATTGAAAAATGGAAAAAAAACGTAAAAGGAGAAAATAAACTGGAAAACAAAAGCAATTTGTACGGAATTTGAAATAAAAAAGAAAAGAAAGGTAAAAGAAAAAAATACATAAAACTAAAAAAAATTTTAAATATTTTACACAAACAAAAACGCAAGAAAGAAAAAGTCAAGAAAGAGAAAGTCACATGAAATTAAAAATTTATTATAAATCGACTTACACTTTCCGGTTTTGACAATTCGCTGGTTTCTCTAATTGGGCCGAACGAAATCTGAAATAGAAAAATAAGCAAAAAAATTATAAGCATGTGATAGTTTTATTTTTAAAAAGCGAATATAAAAAAAATTTATAAAATTCACATAAAAACAAAAAAAAAATATAGAAATTGACTTTCACAAAGAAAAAGCAACAAACAAAAGTCATATGAAATTAAAATATAAATTATAAAATAGACTTACACTTTTCGGTTTTGAAGATTCACTTGTCTCTCTAATCGGGCCGAACGAAATCTGAAATAGAAAATATAAAAAAATAATTAACAAGTGATATTTTAACTGAAAAAAAAAATTACACTTGGCTTATAATTAATTTACACTTTTCAGTTTGATGAGTCGCCTTTTCTTTTCTAGATAAGAAAGAAAATAAAAGAAAACAAGTAAGGGTGTTTAAGTTCGGGTGTAACCAAACATTATATACTCAGCGTCAGTTTCAATTGTACTCTTCGTTTCACATAAATTACTTTTATAATTCAACTGAGGCATATGTTAAACACAAACAATTCCCAAAAATGTAAGGGAGTCTAGGTTCGGATGTAACCGAATAGGCTTGAGCTGCTGTTAATTTTACATACTTACTTACATATCTGCATTTCAAGGAAACAAACCTAAAACTTGAAACTTTCGATATGTTTAAATATTATGAACTTTGGAAACATAACGGTTGATCGTATCGGCATAAACGAATCGATGTCACCCATCACACTATTGCATGTCATCGAGCCTTGATACGTGTCCAAAGTTTCAATCAAACTTATGGTCATTCAAAGTGGTAATAAGGCCAATTGAACTTAGGGCCGTTGACCTTATGTCACCCACCATCATATTAATGCATTGTCATTGACCCTTGATATGTGTGCAAAGTTTCAATCAAATTTATGGCCATTCAAAGTGGTAACAAGGCCAACGAACTTATGGCCTTTGATATGTGTGCAAAGTTTCAATCAAACTTATGGTCATTCAAAGTGGTAATAAGGCCAATTGAACTTATGGTCGTTGACCTTATGTCACCACACCATCACATTAATGCATTTACATCGACCCTTGATATGTGTGCAAAGTTTCAATCAAACTTATGGCCATCCAAAGTGGTAATAAGGCCAATTGAACTTATGGCCTTTGACCTTATGTCACCACACCATCACATTAATGCATTGTCATCAAGCCTTAATATGTGTGCAAAGTTTCAATCAAACTTATGATCATTCAAAGTGGTAATAAGGCCAATTTAACTTATGGCCGTTGACCTTATGTCACCACATCATCACATTAATGCATTGTCGTCGAGCCTTGATATGCGTGCAAAGTTTCAATCAAACTTATGTCCATTCAAAGTGGTAATAAGGCCAATTGAACTTATGGCCGTTGACCTTATGTCACCACACCATCACTTTAATGCATTGTCATCGACCTTTGATATGTGTGCAAAGTTTCAATCAAACTTATGATCATTCAAAGTGGTAATAAGGCCAATGCAACTTATGTCCGTTGACCTTATGTCACCACACCATCACATTAATGCATTGTCGTCGAGCCTTGATATGCGTGCAAAGTTTCAATCAAACTTATGATCATTCAAAGTGGTAATAAGGCCAATTGAACTTATGCCCGTTGACCTTATGTCACCATGCCATCACATTAATGCATTGTCATCGACCCTTGATATGTGTGCAAAGTTTCAATCAAACTTATGGCCATTCAAAGTGGTAATAAGGCCAATTGAACTTATGGCCTTTGACCTTATGTCACCACACCATCACATTAATTCATTTTCATCGAGCGTTGATATGTGTGCAAAGTTTCAATCAAAATTATGGCCATTCACAGTGGTAATAAGGCCAATTGAACTTATGGCCGTTGACCTTATGTCACGACACCATCACATTAATGCATTGTCATCGAGCTTTGCTATGTGTGCAAAGTTTCAATCAAACTTATGATCATTCAAAGTGGTAATAAGGCCAATTGAATTTATGGCCGTTGATCTTATGTCACCACACCATCGCATTAATGCATTTTCATCGAGCCTTGATATGTGTGCAAAGTTTCAATCAAACTTATGGTCATTCAAAGTGGTAATAAGGCCAATTGAACTTATGGCCTTTGATATGTGTGCAAAGTTTCAATCAAACTTATGGTCATTCAAAGTGGTAATAAGGCAAATTGAACTTATGGCCGTTGACCTTATGTCACCACACCATCAAATTAATGCATTGTCATCGACCCTTGATATGTGTGCAAAGTTTCAATCAAACTTATGGCCATTCAAAGTGTTAATAAGGCCAATTGAACTTAGGGCCTTTGACCTTATGTCACCACACCATCACATCAATGCATTGTCATCGAGCCTTGATATGTGTGCAAAGTTTCAATCAAACTTATGGCCATTCAAAGTGGTAATAAGGCCAATTGAACTTATGGCCTTTGACCTCATGTCACGACACCATCACATTAATGCATTGTCATCGAGCCTTGATATGTGTGCAAAGTTTCAATCAAACTAATGTTTATTCAAAGTGTTAATAAGGCAAATTGACCTTATGGCCGTTGACCTTATGTCACTACACCATCACATCAATGCATTGTCATCGAGCGTTGATATGTGTGCAAAGTTTCAATCAAACTTATGGCCATTCACAGTGGTATTAAGGCCAATTGAACTTATGGCCGTTGACCTTATGTCACGACACCATCACATTAATGCATTGTCATCGAGCCTTGATATCATCACATTAATGCATTGTCATCGAATATGTGTGCAAAGTTTCAATCAAACTTATGTCCATTCAAAGTGGTAATAAGGCCAATTGAACTTATGGCCATTGACCTTATGTCACCACATCATCACATTAATGCATTGTCATCAAACGTTGATATGTGTGCAAAGTTTCAATCAAACGTATGGCCATTCAAAGTGGTAATAAGGCCAATTGAACTTATGGCTGTTGACCTTATGTCACCACACCATAATATTAATGCATTGTCATCGACCCTTGATATGTGTGCAAAGTTTCAATCAAACTTATGGTCATTCAAAGTGGTAATTAGGCCAATTGAACGTATGGCCGTTAACCTTATGTCACGACACCATTACATTAATGCATTGTCATCGACCCTTGATATGTGAGCAAAGTTTCAATCAAACTTATGGCCATTCAAAGTGGTAATAAAGCCAATTGAACTTATGGCCGTTGACCTTATGTCACGACACCATCACATTAATGCATTGTCATCGAGCCTTGATATGTGTGCAAAGTTTCAGTCAAATTTATGGCCATTCAAAGTGGTAATAAATCCAATTGAACTTATGGCCGTTGACCTTATGTCACGACACCATCACATTAATGCATTGTCATCGACCCTTGATATGTGTGCAAAGTTTCAATCAAACTTATGGCCATTCAAAGTGGTAATAAAGCCAATTGAACTTATGGCCGTTGACCTTATGTCAGGACACCATCACATTAATGCATTGTCATCGAGCCTTGATATGTGTGCAAAGTTTCAGTCAAATTTATGGCCATTCAAAGTGGTAATAAAGCCAATTGAACTTATGGCCGTTGACCTTATGTCACTGCACCATCACATCAACGCATTGCCATCGGTCCTTGATACGTATGCAAAGTTTCAATTTAATCAGACTTCTAGAAAATGGTGAAAATTAAGCTCAAAGATTCCGTTACATACAGGCCAAGCTAATAAAAGCGTGTCAAAAAGGGCTCCAGTATGCTCTTTCGTAGATGTGCCATGCATACAATTCTATCATTAATAAAGGAACGCGTTTTTCGCATTATGTGCAAGGTTTCAAATCTATGGCCATTTGGAGTGGTCATAAGTTCAATTGACCTTATGTCCGTTAACCTTATGTCACCCCACCATCACATGATTGCATTGTCATCGGTCCTTGATACGTATGCAAAGTTTCAAATTAATCAGACTTCTAGAAACCGGCGAAAATTAAGCTCAAAAAATAAAATCGTGTTAATAAAGGAATGCGTTTTTCGCATTATATGCAAGGTTTCAAATCTATGGCCATTTGGGTTGGTCATAAGGTCAATTGACCTTATGTCCGTTAACCTTATGTCACCTCCCATCACATTATTGCATTGCCATCGACCCTTGATACGTGTCAATCAAACTTATGACCATTCAAAGTGGTAATAAGGCCAATTGACCTTATGGCCGTTGACCTTATGTCACCACACCATCACATTAATGTATTGTCATAGACCCTTGATACATGTGCAAAGTTTCAATCAAACTTATGGCCATTCAAAGTGGTAATAAGGCCAATTGACCTTATGGCCGTTGACCTTATGTCACCACACCATCACATTAATGCATTGTCATCTAGCCTTGCAGCCCTATTCTGTGCACTTGACAAATTCACCATCTTGCTTATTTGTCAAGTTTGATAATTTATCAAGTAATTGCTATTCTATGTAAAAAATAAAAAGCCTTTTCGCTGACAAATTGTTAATAGGGGGACTCATGATAGCATATAAACTTATAAGGTGTAAAATTATATCCATTTACACACGCGGTTATATGAACGCACCTAGTAATACTCTTGATAAACTTGATTGTTTTTCAGCTGTATTATTTCCAAAAAAATTTTTTTGATTGTTATACAAATTAAAAAATACCAAGATTAAGTGTAAAATCAAAACTAAAACGCCTTTACTTGCTGATGTTGGAGATTTTTGATGAAAATGCCGTCTGTAATGTCTGCAAGGTTGCATTCCTTTGAGTTTACCGCGTTTACACAATGAAATGTGCGCGTAAATTTATACAAATCGTGTAAATGATTTTTCATACAAAATTTGACAGCTCCTGCGTAAACTAGATAAATTTATACGTTTACACACTTTATAAGGCATTTATACGGTTACATGAGTCCCCCTAATAAGTCAAACGCTCTTGATAATTTAATTTATACGGATAAACTTAAATTAGAATTCTGTTATTGTGCGATCGAGAGAAAATGGAAGATTTATTACTTTTGCTATTATTGTGGGAAGATCCTCTGGGGATTTTGGGGGTAATTTCAGACGGTTTTGGGGACTCCCTCGGGGTCATTTGGGGGACATTCCGGGATAGTTTTGGAGTTTCCATTGGGTGCTCCCGGGGTCATTTGAGGGTCGTTCCTGTATCGTTTTGGGGACTCCCTCGGGGTCATTTGGGGATCATTCCGGTACAGTTTTGGGGACTCCCTCGGTGTATTTGGGGGTCGTTCCGGTACAGTTTTGGGGACTCCCTCGGGGTAATTTCGGGGTCGTTCCGGGATGTTTATGGGAACTCTCTCGGGGTCGTTTAGGGGTAATTTTGGCATGGCTTTGGGGACTCCCGCGGGGTAATTTGTGGATCATTACGGGGAGGTTTTGGGGAGTCCCTCCGGGTCATTTGGGATCATTCCGGGACGGTTTTGGGGACTCCCTCTGGGTCATTTGGGGGACATTCCGGGATGGTTTTGGGGTTTCCATTGGGTGCTTCCGTGGTCATTTGGGGGTCGTTCCTGTATTTTTGGGGACTCCCTCGGGGTCATTTGGGGATCATTCCGGTACAGTTTTGGGGACTCCCTCGGGGTATTTGGGGATCATTACGGGGAGGTTTTGGGGAGTCCCGCGGGGTCATTTTGGGATCATTCCGGGATGGTTTTGGGGACTCCCTCGAGGTTATTTGGAGGTTCTGTCCCCCAAATGACCCCCAGAGAGCCTCCAAAAAAAAATCTCGGAACGACCCCTAAATGACCCTGGGAGGACCCGATGGAGACCCCAAAACCATCGCGGAATGGCAACCAAATGACCCGAGGGAGTCCCCAAAACCATCCCAGAATTCTCCCAAATGACTCCGAGGGAGTCCCTAAAAACATCCCGGCAGGACCCTAATTCACCCTGGGAAGACACCGAGGGAGTCGCCAAAACCACACCGGAAAGACCCCGAGGGAGTCCCCAAAATCATCCCGGAAGACACCCAAATTATCCCGAGAGTCCCCAAAAAGATCCCGGAACGACCCCCAAATGCACCCGATGGGGACCCCAAAACAATCCCACAATGTCCCCCAAATGACCCCGAGGGAACCCCCAAACCCGTCCCGGAATTATCCCCAAATGACCCCGAGGGAAACCCCAAATACCCCGAGGGAGTCCACAAAGCCATGCCGAAATGACGCGAAAAAAACCCAATTTCGGGGTTAGAAGCATAAAATGAGACATATCGCTCCAATTGCTCATGCGTAGCACGTTCCACTTTTGATTTCTTTGAAAAAACTATGATTTTAAAATACTTGTTACAAAAAATTAAGAACAATATTTATCTCTTACGTCTTTTCCATTTCGCGATTGTTGCACTAAACCGTTGATTTAAATGAAAATGAAATACAGGTCATTAAAATAATAATTTATAAAATAAAAAAAATAATAAATTTAAAAAATGCTTGCTTGCAGTGGGCTTTGAACCCGCAACCCCAAACGTGGGAGTCGGGTACGTCATTCACTGTGCCACGATTCACATGCGTACAAGTACATCAAATAACTTGCTTATAACTCACATTAAACTGCTCGCCCTCAACTGCCCCACGCTTAGCTAATTTAGTTCACCCCAATATGGTGAAAATCACAGTTCGTAGAGCTTTTTAGAGTTGTCAAGCTATGCACAGAATAGAAATATTTGTCAACTTGATTACTTGTCAACTTATTGGCCATCCAAAGTGGTAATAAGGCCAATTGAACTTATGGCCTTTGACCTTATGTCACCACACCATCACATTAATGCATTGTCATCAAGCCTTAATATGTGTGCAAAGTTTCAATCAAACTTATGATCATTCAAAGTGGTAATAAGGCCAATTTAACTTATGGCCGTTGACCTTATGTCACCACACCATCACTTTAATGCATTGTCATCGACCCTTGATATGTGTGCAAAGTTTCAATCAAACTTATGATCATTCAAAGTGGTAATAAGGCCAATTCAACTTATGTCCGTTGACCTTATGTCACCACACCATCACATTAATGCATTGTCGTCGAGCCTTGATATGCGTGCAAAGTTTCAATCAAACTTATGATCATTCAAAGTGGTAATAAGGCCAATTGAACTTATGCCCGTTGACCTTATGTCACCACGCCATCACATTAATGCATTGTCATCGACCCTTGATATGTGTGCAAAGTTTCAATCAAACTTATGGCCATTCAAAGTGGTAATAAGGCCAATTGAACTTATGGCCTTTGACCTTATGTCACCACACCATCACATTAATTCATTTTCATCGAGCGTTGATATGTGTGCAAAGTTTCAATCAAAATTATGGCCATTCACAGTGGTAATAAGGCCAATTGAACTTATGGCCGTTGACCTTATGTCACGACACCATCACATTAATGCATTGTCATCGAGCTTTGATATGTGTGCAAAGTTTCAATCAAACTTATGATCATTCAAAATGGTAATAAGGCCAATTGAATTTATGGCCGTTGACCTTATGTCACCACACTATCGCATTAATGCATTTTCATCGAGCCTTGATATGTGTGCAAAGTTTCAATCAAACTTATGGTCATTCAAAGTGGTAATAAGGCCAATTAAACTTATGGCCTTTGACTTTATGTCACGACACCATCACATTAATGCATCGTCATCGAGCCTTGATATGTGTGCAAAGTTTCAGTCAAACTTATGGTCATTCAAAGTGGTAATAAGGCCAATTGAACTTAGGGCCGTTGACCTTATGTCACCCACCATCATATTAATGCATTGTCATTGACCCTTGATATGTGTGCAAAGTTTCAATCAAATTTATGGCCATTAAAAGTGGTAACAAGGCCAATGAACTTATGGCCTTTGATATGCGTGCAAAGTTTCAATCAAACTTATGTCCATTCAAAGTGGTAATAAGGCCAATTAAACTTATGGCCGTTGACCTTATGTCACCACACCATCACTTTAATGCATTGTCATCGACCCTTGATATGTGTGCAAAGTTTCAATCAAACTTATGATCATTCAAAGTGGTAATAAGGCCAATGCAACTTATGTCCGTTGAGCTTATGTCACCACACCATCACATTAATGCATTGTCGTCGAGCCTTGATATGCGTGCAAAGTTTCAATCAAACTTATGATCATTCAAAGTGGTAATAAGGCCAATTGAACTTATGCCCGTTGGCCTTATGTCACCATGCCATCACATTAATGCATTGTCATCGACCCTTGATATGTGTGCAAAGTTTCAATCAAACTTATGGCCATTCAAAGTGGTAATAAGGCCAATTGAACTTATGGCCTTTGACCTTATGTCACCACACCATCACATTAATTCATTTTCATCGAGCGTTGATATGTGTGCAAAGTTTCAATCAAAATTATGGCCATTCACAGTGGTAATAAGGCCAATTGAACTTATAGCCGTTGACCTTATGTCACGACACCATCACATTAATGCATTGTCATCGAGCTTTGCTATGTGTGCAAAGTTTCAATCAAACTTATGATCATTCAAAGTGGTAATAAGGCCAATTGAATTTATGGCCGTTGACCTTATGTCACCACACCATCGCATTAATGCATTTTCATCGAGCCTTGATATGTGTGCAAAGTTTCAATCAAACTTATGGTCATTCAAAGTGGTAATAAGGCCAATTGAACTTATGGCCTTTGATATGTGTGCAAAGTTTCAATCAAACTTATGGTCATTCAAAGTGGTAATAAGGCAAATTGAACTTATGGCCGTTGACCTTATGTCACCACACCATCAAATTAATGCATTGTCATCGACCCTTGACATGTGTGCATAGTTTCAATCAAACTTATGGCCATTCAAAGTGTTAATAAGGCCAATTGAACTTAGGGCCTTTGACCTTATGTCACCACACCATCACATCAATGCATTGTCATCGAGCCTTGATATGTGTGCAAAGTTTCAATTAAACTTATGGCCATTCAAAGTGGTAATAAGGCCAATTGAACTTATGGCCTTTGACCTCATGTCACGACACCATCACATTAATGCATTGTCATCGAGCCTTGATATGTGTGCAAAGTTTCAATCAAACTAATGTTCATTCAAAGTGTTAATAAGGCAAATTGACCTTATGGCCGTTGACCTTATGTCACTACACCATCACATCAATGCATTGTCATCGAGCGTTGATATGTGTGCAAAGTTTCAATTAAACTTATGGCCATTCAAAGTGGTAATAAGGCCAATTGAACTTATGGCCATTGACCTTATGTCACCACATCATCACATTAATGCATTGTCATCAAACGTTGATATGTGTGCAAAGTTTCAATCAAACGTATGGCCATTCAAAGTGGTAATAAGGCCAATTGAACTTATGGCTGTTGACCTTATGTCACGACACCATCATATTAATGCATTGTCATCGACCCTTGATACGTGTGCAAAGTTTCAATCAAACTTATGATCATTCAAAGTGGTAATAAGGCCAATTGAACTTATGCCCGTTGACCTTATGTCACAATGCCATCACATTAATGCATTGTCATCGACCCTTGATATGTGTGCAAAGTTTCAATCAAACTTATGGCCATTCAAAGTGGTAATAAGGCCAATTGAACTTATGGCCTTTGACCTTATGTCACCACACCATCACATTAATTCATTTTCATCGAGCGTTGATATGTGTGCAAAGTTTCAATCAAAATTATGGCCATTCACAGTGGTAATAAGGCCAATTGAACTTATAGCCGTTGACCTTATGTCACGACACCATCACATTAATGCATTGTCATCGAGCTTTGCTATGTGTGCAAAGTTTCAATCAAACTTATGATCATTCAAAGTGGTAATAAGGCCAATTGAATTTATGGCCGTTGACCTTATGTCACCACACCATCGCATTAATGCATTTTCATCGACCCTTGACATGTGTGCAAAGTTTCAATCAAACTTATGGCCATTCAAAGTGTTAATAAGGCCAATTGAACTTAGGGCCTTTGACCTTATGTCACCACACCATCACATCAATGCATTGTCATCGAGCCTTGATATGTGTGCAAAGTTTCAATTAAACTTATGGCCATTCAAAGTGGTAATAAGGCCAATTGAACTTATGGCCTTTGACCTCATGTCACGACACCATCACATTAATGCATTGTCATCGAGCCTTGATATGTGTGCAAAGTTTCAATCAAACTAATGTTCATTCAAAGTGTTAATAAGGCAAATTGACCTTATGGCCGTTGACCTTATGTCACTACACCATCACATCAATGCATTGTCATCGAGCGTTGATATGTGTGCAAAGTTTCAATCAAACTTATGGCCATTCACAGTGGTATTAAGGCCAATTGAACTTATGGCCGTTGACCTTATGTCACGACACCATCACATTAATGCATTGTCATCGAGCCTTGATATCATCACATTAATGCATTGTCATCGAATATGTGTGCAAAGTTTCAATCAAACTTATGTCCATTCAAAGTGGTAATAAGGCCAATTGAACTTATGGCCATTGACCTTATGTCACCACATCATCACATTAATGCATTGTCATCAAACGTTGATATGTGTGCAAAGTTTCAATCAAACGTATGGCCATTCAAAGTGGTAATAAGGCCAATTGAACTTATGGCTGTTGACCTTATGTCACGACACCATCATATTAATGCATTGTCATCGACCCTTGATACGTGTGCAAAGTTTCAATCAAACTTATGGTCATTCAAAGTGGTAATTAGGCCAATTGAACGTATGGTCGTTAACCTTATGTCACGACACCATTACATTAATGCATTGTCATCGACCCTTGATATGTGAGCAAAGTTTCAATCAAACTTATGGCCATTCAAAGTGGTAATAAAGCCAATTGAACTTATGGCCGTTGACCTTATGTCACGACACCATCACATTAATGCATTGTCATCGAGCCTTGATATGTGTGCAAAGTTTCAGTCAAATTTATGGCCATTCAAAGTGGTAATAAATCCAATTGAACTTATGGCCGTTGACCTTATGTCACGACACCATCACATTAATGCATTGTCATCGAGCCTTGATATGTGTGCAAAGTTTCAGTCAAACTTATGGCCATTCAAAGTGGTAATAAAGCCAATTGAACTTATGGCCGTTGACCTTATGTCAGGACACCATCACATTAATGCATTGTCATCGAGCCTTGATATGTGTGCAAAGTTTCAGTTAAATTTATGGCCATTCAAAGTGGTAATAAAGCCAATTGAACTTATGGCCGTTGACCTTATGTCACTGCACCATCACATCAACGCATTGCCATCGGTCCTTGATACGTATGCAAAGTTTCAATTTAATCAGACTTCTAGAAAATGGTGAAAATTAAGCTCAAAGATTCCGTTACATACAGGCCAAGCTAATAAAAGCGTGTCAAAAAGGGCTCCAGTATGCTCTTTCGTAGATGTGCCATGCATACAATTCTATCATTAATAAAGGAACGCGTTTTTCGCATTATGTGCAAGGTTTCAAATCTATGGCCATTTGGAGTGGTCATAAGTTCAATTGACCTTATGTCCGTTAACCTTATGTCACCCCACCATCACATGATTGCATTGTCATCGGTCCTTGATACGTATGCAAAGTTTCAAATTAATCAGACTTCTAGAAACCGGCGAAAATTAAGCTCAAAAAATAAAATCGTGTTAATAAAGGAATGCGTTTTTCGCATTATATGCAAGGTTTCAAATCTATGGCCATTTGGGGTGGTCATAAGGTCAATTGACCTATGTCCGTTAACCTTATGTCACCTCCCATCACATTATTGCATTGCCAATCGACCCTTGATACGTGTCAATCAAACTTATGGACCATTCAAAGTGGTAATAAGGCCAATTGACCTTATGGCCGTTGACCTTATGTCACCACACCATCACATTAATGTATTGTCATAGACCCTTGATACATGTGCAAAGTTTCAATCAAACTTATGGCCATTCAAAGTGGTAATAAGCCAATTGACCTTATGGCCGTTGACCTATGTCACCACAACCATCACATTAATGCATTGTCATCTAGCCTTGCAGCCCTATTCTGTGCACTTGACAAATTCCACCATCTTGCTTATTTGTCAAGTTTGATAATTTATCAAGTAATTGCTATTCTATGTAAAAAATAAAAAGCCTTTCGCTGACAAATTGTTAATAGGGGGACTCATGATAGCATATAAACTTATAAGGTGTAAAATATATCATTTACACACGCGGTATATGAACGCACCTAGTAATACTCTTGATAAACTTGATTGTTTTTCAGCTGTATTATTTCCAAAAAAATTTTTTTGATTGTTATACAAATAAAAAAATACCAAGATTAAGTGTAAAATCAAAACTAAAACGCCTTTACTTGCTGATGTTGGAGATTTTTGATTGAAAATGCCGTCTGTAATGTCAGCAAGGTTGCATTCCTTTGAGTTTACCGCGTTTACACAATGAAAATGTGCGCGTAAATTTATACAAATCGTGTAAATGATTTTTTCATACAAAATTTGACAGCTCCTGCGTAACTAGATAAATTTATACGTTTACACACTTTATAAGGCATTTATACGGTTACATGAGTCCCCCTAATAAGTCAAACGCTCTTGATAATTTAATTTATACGGTTAAACTTAAATTAGAATTCTGTTATTGTGCGATCGAGAGAAAATGGAAGATTTATTACTTTTGCTTTTATTGTGAAGATCCTCTGGGGATTTTGGGGGTAATTTCAGACGGTTTTGGGGACTCCCTCGGGGTCATTTGGGGGACATTCCGGATGGTTTTGGGGTTTCCATTGGGTGCTCCCGGGGTCATTTGAGGGTCGTTCCTGTATCGTTTTGGGGACTCCCTCGTGGTCATTTGGGGATCATTCCGTACAGTTTTGGGGACTCCCTCGGTGTATTTGGGGGTCGTTTCCGGTACAGTTTTGGGGACTCCCCTCGGGGTAATTTCGGGGTCGTTCCGGGATGTTTATGGGAACTCTCTCGGGGGTCGTTTAGGGGTAATTTTGGCATGGCTTTGGGACTCCCGCGGGGTAATTTGTGGATCATTACGGGGAGGTTTTGGGGAGTCCCTCCGGGTCATTTGGGATCATTCCGGGGACGGTTTTGGGGACTCCCTCTGGGTCATTTGGGGGACATTCCGGGATGGTTTTGGGGTTTGCATTGGGTGCTTCCGTGGTCATTTGGGGGTCGTTCCTGTATTTTTGGGGACTCCCCTCGGGGTCATTTGGGGATCATTCCGGTACAGTTTTGGGGACTCCCTCGGGGTATTTGGGGGTCGTTCCGGTACAGTTGTGGGGACTCCCTCGAAGAAATTTGGGGAACGTTCCGGGATGTTTATGGGGACTCTCTCGGGGTCGTTTAGGGGTAATTTTTGCATGGCTTTGGGGAGTCCCTTGGGGTCATTTGGGGATCATTCCGGGACGGTTTTGGGGACTCCCACGGGGTCATTTGGGGGACATTCTTGGATGATTTTGGGGTTTCCATTGGGTGCTCCCGGGGTCATTTGGGGGTCGTTCCTGTATCGTTTTTGGGGACTCCATCGGGGTATTTGGGGGTCGTTCCGGTACAGTTTTGGGGTGTCCCTTGGAGTAATTTGGGAGTCGTTCCGGGATGTTTATGGGGACTCTCTCGGGGTCGTTTAGGGATAATTTTGGCATGGCTTTGGGACTCCGCGGCGTCATTTGGGGATCATTACGGGGAGGTTTTGGGGAGTCCCGCGGGGTCATTTTGGGATCATTTCCGGGATGGTTTTGGGGACTCCCTCGAGGTTATTGGGGGTTCTGTCCCCCAAATGACCCCCAGAGAGCCTCCAAAAAAAAATCTCGGAACGACCCCTAAATGACCCCGGGAGGACCCGATGGAGACCCCAAAACCATCGCGGAATGGCAACCAAATGACCCGAGGGAGTCCCAAAACCATCCCAGAATTCTCCCAAATGACTCCGAGGGGAGTCCCCTAAAAACATCCCGGCAGGACCCCTAATTCACCCTGGGAAGACACCGAGGGAGTCGCCAAAACCACCCCGGAAAGACCCCGAGGGAGTCCCCAAAATCATCCCGGAAGACACCCAAATTATCCCGAGAGTCCCCAAAAAGATCCCGGAACGACCCCCAAATGCACCCGATGGGGACCCCAAAACAATCCCCACAATGACCCCCAAATGACCCCGAGGGAACCCCCAAACCCGTCCCGGAATTATCCCCAAATGACCCCGAGGGAAAACCCCAAATACACCGAGGGAGTCCACAAAGCCATGCCCGAAATGACTCGAAAAAAACCCAATTTCGGGGTTAGAAGCATAAAATGAGACATATCGCTCCAATTGCTCATGCGTAGCACGTTCCACTTTTGATTTCTTTGAAAAAACTATGATTTTAAAATACTTGTTACAAAAAATTAAGAACCAATATTTATCTCTTACGTCTTTTCCATTTCGCGATTGTTGCACTAAACCGTTGATTTAAATGAAATGAAATACAGGACATAAAATAATAATTATAAAATAAAAAAAAATAATAAATTTAAAAAAATGCTTGCTTGCAGTGGGCCTTTGAACTCCGCAACCCCAAACGCGGGAGGTCGGGTACGTCATTCACTGTGCCACGATTCACATGCGTACAAGTACATCAAATAACTTGCTTATAACTCACATTAAACTGCTCGCCCTCAACTGCCCCACGCTTAGCTAATTTAGTTCACCCCAATATGGTGAAAATCACAGTTCGTAGAGCTTTTTAGAGTTGTCAAGCTATGCACAGAATAGAAATATTTGTCAACTTGATTACTTGTCAACTTATTGACAATTTGTCAAGTACACAGAATAACCCCGTTGATATGTGGTGCAAAGTTTCAATCAAACTTATGGTCATTCAAAGTGGTAATAAGGCCAATTAACCTATGGACGTTGACCTTATGTCACCAAACCATCACATTAATACATTGTCCTCGGTCCTTGATACGTATGCAAAGTTTCAAATTAACCAGACTTCTAGAAACCGGTGAAAATTAACTCAATATTCCGTTACATACAGGCCAGCTAATAAAAGCGTGTTAAAAACGTATTAAAAAAGTATTTATGAACGTATAAACAGGCTATAAATATAATAAACCTAAAAAATCAAAAATGTACATATAAATTCCATATAAAAAAAATCAATGACAAATATTCTTTTGGACTATATTTCTGGGTCTTTCTGTCGCCAAAATCACCAAACTCTTATCTACTCAATTGGAGTTATATAAAAAAAATGAGTTTTAAAACGCACCCTTATGCTTGCCTAAAAGAGCTCTTTTATGTGGGATTGGGGGGCTTAATGGTGCAGGGTTTATACTCTTTCTACAAAAATACAAAAAATAAAACAAAAGTACAGCCTCATTAATTGTTTTGGTATATTTTTTGACTGATAGACGCCTTACAATTTTATAAATTTTGGTTTAATACGAATATTACGTTTAAGACTAAAACGGATAAAATTTATATTGACTCGAATATATGTCTATGCACATCAATGCTAAAGTCAATTTTGTACAATTTTTAAATTTGGGATAAAAAAAAAAATTATTTTATGCTACCTTAACTCGTTTTTTAATTCTATTTACCATAAAAAAGCTTTTGTTCATATTACATTATGGTGAAATTTTTGGTGACTCCTATAAGGTCACTACAACGGTAGGGCAAATGGCTAGGTGAATAAAAAAATCCAATTTGATGCAGGTCTCCGAGATGCAATAAAATGATTTAAAGGCGATGAAATTGCAATACCAAAAATGTGATGAGATGCAATAACGATTTAATTGGTGAAAATGATGTATGAATGTAATAATTGGAAAATTTTATGTGTAGAGAATTTGTAGAAAATGATATTCCCTGGCGCTTGAAAAAGGCTTCACTGGTCACCTTCGGTTCCCACTACGAGAACAAAATCTGCATGAGCGCCAATTACATTTTTTACTACGGCTCCCAACGCCGGTTTGGCGTTAACGCGCCTTATGTCACACATTTGTTAATATTATATTGCCCACATACCTACAAACAATACAAAATGAATCTATCCAAAAAAAATTTTAAAATCAGAAAAAAATCATAAAGGTAATAATTTAGAATTAATGTAAGAAAACAATAATTGAGTAGGATCTTCACTCAGGAAAATCCGTGCCTGCGAATTTATCGAGGAGGTAGGTGACCGAAGTCGAAATTGAGGTCGCGTGAACCCCAAACGACGCGAAAGTCTATATAATTAAAAAAAATTCTTTATCATTTAAAGACTCACCAGGTAAGTAACTATTCCACATCTTTATGCAGCAAGGAGATCCTATCCTGGTGGTTGGATGTAGCGTAGCCCTTGTGTTTTTTAAGTTTTCGACCGAAACCGCGCTTTTGATTGAAGGCAATTAGCCTTATATCAAAAATATTACAAGATTATTGTATTCGGCACTACACTGATCCTTTCTGGATCTTCGCGCACAGGGAATTTTAAAACTTAATAACAAGAAAATCAAATATACTTTCCTTTTTTGGAAAGCGGCGCGCGCACTTCAATTCGATTTGCTGCTATATTTTACTTTTAATTTTCTTCTCCTCCAGTTTCCCCTTTTATATTATCCAAATCTCTAAAAAGGACCGTTTCCATTTGCCGTTTCCGATGGTATTTCTTTCACCTACCGCAATCATGACCACCCTATATCTATCCCTGTCCTTATCCTCACCATTTCATGCACGCTCATGTGGCAACCTTACAAATAAAGCTTTTTTTATCAATGTAAATCTATGTGAATTCACAATGGTGTTTTTCGGAAATTTTCATTTGACATTTCTCGTGTTTACGTTTTTGTCAAACACTCATAATTTTTGGCAGATCAAATAAAAATCAAAAATAAAATATAAAAATATCGTGCAACTGGTGTGGGATAAATATCATCGCATTTAATATTAACTGTTTACGTGCACCAGTCGTATGTCCAATTTAGATTTGTGCGGATACATGGAATTTAGTACATCGGTACAACATGGGTACCACATGAGCCACATACCTTGCGTTTTAATGTACGCTAACTTGGAACCTTCGACTTTCCATTCCTTTTAGTGCACAGGTAATGACTACCTGAGGTTTTTGTTTTGACGGTGGATGGTGTAGTCAGGGTTGCATTGCTTCAGGGTCTCCGTTTTGAAGTGTTAATGAGGGCCTCCTACTCACCTGGGTATTCTGCCTACAAATTTTTGTATTTGTTTTAAGAATTTATTTCATTCCTATTATATTTTATTTTTATTATTTATGCGCATTTTGTATAGTCTCGAAAGCTGTGGAACTTCCACATCGAGGATCATGACTTATCTCTTCTTCTTCCCCCCATCATAAGGACTACGCTAATGCTGCTGTTTTACTAGCATAATACGCATATACATATGTACATATGAGGCTCTCTATCCGTCCAAGCGGGCCAAGGTGTGAGTGAAGCCCAACGCGGGGACGACCCACGACCTCACAAATAGTTCCTAGCAAATTTAATGCAGTCGTCCAGAAATTTTGCAAGGATTTTTAAGAAGGCCTCAATGGATTTTGGCATATACGAAAGAAGAATTCAACTCGACTTGTGCGCCAGAATGTTGGTTTGCTGAATGGAATCAGGCAATTCAAGAGTATTTGTGTTATAGCGCAGTCTTTTTCTCATGCTCCTCTGTTGGTGTCGCTATGGCTCAATTCGTTACTCATTCCAGTTAATACCATGGTATAAATATTACAAGGTAAAACCGGTTAGAGCCGAAATCACGTTTAAACAAATTTTAAAATTCTCACTGCTCTCACATTTTTATTTTTTTATTTTGGTGTTGTTTTCATAACAAAAAACTAACAACTGTAATATTTATGGTAATAACTATCACTGCTCTCACATTTTTATTTTTTTATTTTGGTGTTGTTTTCATAACAAAAAACTAACAACTGTAATATTTATGGTAATTCTATACGACAGCACGACACTTTTAACACACGTCCAAAAATATCAAGAGGGGTATCAAAAGACGCGATTTGGATCCAGGATCGCGAATCCGAAAGCGGAGATTAAACAATTTTGGGTCTGTAAAGAGATATTTGCAAAAGAAATTTTGAAAAATTTCATGTGGTTGTTGTAAGTTTGATGATTTTGCGGTAACAACAAAAAAAAATTGTGAACGTAATTATTTTCCGCGGATATAGTTTTGGTCTCCAAACCGGTGTTGACACACCCAAGATAATTTTTTATATGCGCGGCCAAAGGCCGCCAATGCAGATAGGTGTTATGGGCAAAAATTCTATGAATCCCACCCTCGGTCTCGGAGCACTCCGGGCCATTTTTCGGTTTTTTGTTAATTTCTTTTGAACCATCTAACATTTTTATTTTCCGCCATCGGATTATTATTGTCGAGGTCAATACGGGTCTTTTGAACCTCTCTCGGTATTTCTGGACCCGTATTACCAGTGTAATGCTTTCGTGTAAAATTACCATATGTGACCCGGTCTATGAAAAGGAGGCTTATGACTAAAAAAAAAAAAATGAAGATCTCAACGGTGAAAAAGAATTTTCAGTTCAAGAATTGTATTGTGGTTTCCCGCTAAAGGAAGCATTTGGTCACGATCCTCTTATGAGGAATTTTCTTCAACAAATCGTTTAGAAATGTATCAGCGTCTGCCCGACGTGAAGAAAAACCCGACTTACCGCCAAGGTGTACGGAAGAGATACATATCATCTAATAATAACAATTTGGTGTGATATATACCTGATGAGATTAAGGTTTAGCTTTCCATCCAATTCGAAGGCTACTTATCGTGTATTCGTTTTTCTACGAACTGGCTTACCTAAATACATGTTTTGTGCTGACCAAAAAATGCATCTGCTAATTCGAACGAACTTTTGGTGCCAAGGTAAAGCCGAGGGACAATCAATACCATTTAAACAAATTTTCTTAAATATTTTCGATGGATAGGCAACACACTAGCTCTACACTACTTCGGCAGACTTTTACCGCTCAGCCGGTAAATTCAGCCTACACTAACTATCATACTCCAACTGGACGATGATGTTTAGCTAAGCTGCCAAGAACTACAGCGTTTTTGCTGGCGTGGGCAAGTTATGGGAAGATCTCCACTTGGTTCGGTGAAGCAGGTGGGGGAAGACTTTGATCTCTCTTGGTGCCCCCTGTTGGTGTCAGTTGTCGCGAAACAGGGTTAGTGGGAGTGACTTGTTACGCAACGACCAGAATCTCCTAAACGGTTAAGCACCAATTTTAAAATGTATCTTCCAACCGCGAGGAAAAGGACCAAAACAAACCAAAGAATATATCCAAGATCATTTTTTTCCGCAGTAGCGAGGACACTTGAGAGTGCTGAAGTTTCAGCATATTTAACGGTTAAAGATGAAACAACCAAGTGAAGAAGGATGAATGAAAAATCAATAGGGGTGGACTCAAACATTCGCTTCTTAATTAGAGGAGGTTAAGAAGTAAGCCTTTTCTTTTGTCGCTTTGCAAAAATAGCACGTGTTGAGGCGTCCATTATATTGATAACTAATTTTTTTGTCATATACATAAAAACCGATTACAAAACTTTTCGAAATATTATTTCACTTATTTCATAAGCATTTAATTTTTTTGGCATTATAAAATTAAAATGTCAAACCAACAATTTTTTGGTGTTTGCTTTGGTTTGGCATTTCCACAAAAGCTTCAAAGAGTGAGTTTAAAATTTTTTTAAAAATCAAAAAACCATTATGGCCGCCAAGAAGAGTAAACGGTTTTACCTGGTAATATTTATACCATGGTTAATGCCATATCAAATACAATACTGTGATTTGCTTATGTTTTATTTCTCAATTTCAAAAAATTCGCAACAATAACTAAACTTTTCAATTTGTTAAACAAAAATAGAAATGCGCAACAAAAATTCAATTCGCAAACCAGCTGACTTCGAAAATTACCCTAGGAGAAAATAATTGGAGGAATTTTTCCGCGGGAATAAAAAAATCAAGGATAACCAAACTCCGAGTGAATATTTAGAATTGGACTGATGGAGTTTAATTCGAAACTTACAACTGATGTTCAGCATATATATTTTGCAAGTTGAACAAGAAAAAGATTACGAGTTAAATGTTTTTAAATCTTGATATACATCGCATAATCTTAAATTTCTTAAAATTCAATTTTAGTATTTGGTTCGAAATGACAAGTGAAAATGATAGACCATTTATACCGAATAGTTTACACAGTGTCTAATATATTACATGGGTTTACACATCCTGACGTCAGAGCTACACGTCGTGTTACTAACAAAAAATATTACTATCCAAAAATGAGTAAGGAAAGCTATATTTGCTCCAGATAATGTATGGATAGTCAAAGATAGATCAAGTAAATCGATAGTACTTTTGGGGTTAGTATTGATAATAAGGAAAACATTTCAGCTACGTCATCAAAAATGGTGTATGGAAAAAATATACCCGATGAATTACTTTTACCTTCTGAAGAAAGTGTTTCCTCCACAGATGTTTCGAGTACGATAGAATTTGTAAAGGTTAAATGCAAATTTAAGACATAATAAAAATTCTGAAACTGGCATTTATATATCAAAGAATTTAAATTATTGTAACTATATTTGTATATGAGGTATTAATAAAAAGAATTTGCGGCAACCGTTTGAAGGACCATAAAAAGTTGAGGTGAGGTATAAAATTAAAATTTAAATAGATAATGAAAGGGAATAAAATTTAATACACAGACTCATATAAGCTATAACTGAAACAAAACAAAAATTTAATACTAAAAACAGCACAAATGACGTTACAAAACAAGCATCGCTTTATATTTAATTTATTTATTATTGTAACGAATTTAATGCAATTCCTCTTATTTGCAAACTTATACTAACGTTCGAATTACTAATCTGTTTAATAAATAACTCCACTATTCAATAATGCAAAAGGGCCTTTATTCAAGTACTTCACAATAACACTACTACTTCTCGACAGATAGCGTGCTTAAATCAAACTGAATCAATGATTGCTCAGATTGCGCTCTTTTATACTCTTCGATTTCCTCGTTCCTTATTTCTAGGCCTTTCCAAAATTTACTTAGTTACTAGCTATAAAATTATAACTACAAATGCACGTGTATAGCTTCTCATATGCGCGTTTATATGTTAGTGCTACTTGCATAAGTAATTGCCTACTTTTGGGCGTATTGAACTATTACCAAAATGAATTGAAATTAAACGCTAAAGTTGAGCGTCAGAATATGATTGTCTTTATTACTTAAATACTTTCTCTTTTATAGTAGACGCTCTTACAATACTATTACAAATATTATATACATACTTATATACTAGAAATAAATGCATTCTATTTCATATGTGCCAAATCAGCAAATATTTCTTATGACGGCCCATTGACAAAGAAACACTGGCGATAGGGAATTATGACCGGCACGTGTGCTTGTTAGTGTGACTCATTGAGCAAGGGTTTACAAACAAATGCAAATGCATATGCTTGTTGTTGTCGGCATTCATATAAAGTTGGACTCCCGCTGTGTTGGAGTGAACGTAATTTATGTGGGTCCACATTGTAATATGTGTGCAATATGGTTGTGTATGGTCGGTATTTAAGAATGCATAAGAAAGCGTTCGCATAGGAGGTCATGATGCACATGCTGCAATGCATTGGCATAAAAAGGGGTAATGCATAATGCTACACCATCCTCCTTAGAAAAGTAATTGAAAACAATTCTATATGACTCTTAAAAAGACCACTTGAGGTTTGTTTGAGTTCATACAATTTTAATTGCCTTTTTTTTTTGCAATTTATTGCGATTGAAGAGTTTGTTTACTTCGTCATTATCCGTTTGCTTTTGCTTTATATGTGTGATTTTGTGCTTTTGTTGCATTTATGTATATTTTTTCTTTTAAAATGGATTTTGTGTTTTCTTTCGTTCATGTGCACCCTTCCATATGCTTTTAAGGGAGGAACGTATATAATTTGAATTGTTGTGCTGACTTTCGTATTTACATATTATTTCTTATTTTATTTATTAATCTTCTATGGTTGTGTGCTTATGATTATGGGTAATGTTTTGCATCAAGTGTTATTGACATTTGTTTTTACATATCAGAAATTTAAATGTGTTTGGCACAGCCGGTCTTTAAGAGCGTCGACCCAATTAAAAATCGGCTTGAGTTTACAAATTATTATGAAGTAACCTTAACTTGATGCCAACATGGCTTTATATTTATATATATATTTTTTTCTATGTTTGTTTAAATTTTTTTGACGAGTAAATTGGAATGTTCTCCTGCGAAGACAGTAACCTTGTAGCGGTGCAAGGGCTTTCGCCGATCGGATATGATACTAATTGGTCAGATGGGAGCGGCGCAACCGCGCTCACCTGACAGATGTGGTCGAATGTGATCGGTAAACAGGAACTGTCACCTCCTAATCCAGGGTGTCATGCGTCACCATGCATTGGACTGGTTTGCAGCCAGGAGGTCCACAACACCGGCTGTAGTATAAAGGCGCCTCCCCAACACCGGGCCACCTTGGAGAGTAACCATGGCCTTACCGCGTCAAGGGGCTCTGCCGAGGCGGACCAACCCAGTTCCCCAAACTAAAGCAGAGACAACAACGCTTGACATGTCAAGCAAGTTGTCGTAAGATAAAAATGATGAACAACAACAACAATAACAATAAAAGCACAACAAAAAAACGGGATCCCAGAAGAGCAGCGGGCAGAGAAGCAGCAGGCCACGCACGTATTCCAGGCAATTCCTGGAAAGCCTCACGAGAGAGGAGGCAATGCTCTTCTTAGAGCATCAGAGGGATGAATCTCCCTCCACTAGCACTGGAGTATACAGAGAACCGGCTCTTAAAACCGCGAACCCTAAGGGCAACACCAAAACCCAAGGAGAGCGGCGCGGGCCCGAAGACCACTCCAACCATGAAGCAGAGAAACCCGCGATCCTCAGTGGACCCCTATCCACTGGTGAGCAGCGCGGGCAAGTCAAACAAGGTGAGCAGTCCAGGAACGCTGGATGATAAGAGACGCTTTGGAATTAGTGGGGCTGGGGTAAAAAATATCTCCGATATCTAGAGGAAGGCCTGTCGCCCAGGGAGGCAAGAGCCAGGGCAAATGAGCGCAGGCATGTACCAGACCACGGGCAGAGAAAAGCCAATGCTCAAAGTGGAAGCAGAGAAGGAAGAAGAGCACAGCCAGCGGCAGCTGAGTAGCATGCGCCCGCTTCCGCTGAAAAGCGCAGGATCGGGCAGATTACGCCGGAGGAAACTACAAGCTCAAAAAGGCAACGGGCCCACGCTCCCAGGAACACTGCACCCACGGGCGGGGAGATTCAAGCCAGGGCGACTGGGGTACCCGCTGGGATGGCGGAGGCCCTAAGTCAAGAGGACCTGACGAATCTCCAAGAGCTCATAATGGATGGATTGTTCAGGGGATGTGGGCATGCCCTCCTCGTGGACTGCGAGGACGAAAAAACGGTTAAGTGGCTCGTTGAAATAATACCGACGCTTGAGGGGTGGACAGGGCCGCAATTATGCACGAGATGCGGGGATGAAATACCGCCAACGCATAATGTGTCTATGTTCCTCCGCAGAAGTGTGGAATGCCTCAAAGAGTTTTCGTTACGGCTCCTCGCCAACCAAAATGAGGGCCTCAGGACGCAGAGATGGCGCGTCATTAATTTTAGCTCAGAGGAAACAGGCCTACGTCTCGACGTAGGCATAGACGAGGAATCGTATCAAATAATACGCAGGAACGGACTTAAGCTGCATTATAGGTACGGCCTGGTCCTAGCGAGACCCTGGAGGCAGAGGCAACCAGGGAATAGTGAGAAGCCGGAAGACAAGGCGGAGGCAGAGGGCACCGACAGAGGCGAGCTGTCGGACGAGAACATGACGGACGCGAGCACCGATACCATCAGAGCTCGCGAGACCACAAACCCTCCCACCGCAGCAGGCAAGGACAAAATCGTGCAGCCTGGGGATGAAAAAGAAATCCCTACCACACAAGAGCTCATCGAGGGCCTCGACCTCCAGGAGCTGGAGCTGAATAGGTGGGACGAAAGTGAGAGCGGATTGTCGGATGACGATGATCCGATGAGGCCGGCCGGGTCAAATTGACCGGCACAAGTATAAAAATAGCCCAGATCAACCTCCATCACGCCATTGCAGCCTCGGCTGTACTGGTGAGGAGGTTCGCCTCGGATTATCTGGGCATCGCCCTCATACAAGAACATTGGGCCTTAATGTAAGTAATAACAAAGTTATTTGGGATCTCTCACAGCAGAGACCAAGAGCATGTGTAATGCTTAAGTCAAACATGAACTATTTTTGCATTACAGAATTCTTAAGCCGGGATCTGGTGGCGGTGCAGATCGAAGCAAAGGTGAATGGAGACAACACCAGCATTGTGATTGCCGCAGCCTACTTCCTGGGGGACGAAAGCACAGTCCCTCCAGTTAACGTGCAGAAGCTAGTGGAGCACTGCAGAAGAGCGAAACTTCCGTTGATCATAGGAAGCGATGCTAACTCCCACAACACGGAGTGGGGCACCAATGATACCAACCAAAGGGGTGAGTGTTTACTAGAATATATAGTCAGCAACGATTTGAATATATATAACGTCGGGAGCAAACCGACGTTTGTCACGAGAGTCAGGGCAGAGGTCCTAGATATAACACTTGGCAGAACCTAACTGCCCTAAAAGACATCCCAGGAAAACAGACTGGGGCAGCTACAAAAGTATCATAGAGGCTAACGCGGATAGTCTCAGAAATAAGAGCACAAGCACTAACTGTACTGAGTTAGAGGGCAGAGTGGATAGGGCAAATCAGAAGAACCGGCAACTGGGATGAATACACTCAAAATCTAACAAAGAACAATAAAGATATAAGGAAAGCTAAGAGGGAAAGCTTTAGAAATTTCTGTGAGGGAATTTTTATTCATTTAATATGGAATGATTAATTTTTGAATAAATTCCAGAGTTGCAGAGCACAACAAGGACATGGCGAAGTTAAGTGAATTAAGGATCCATCATCTGAAAAAGGAGTTTTAAGCCCGTGGATTGAATACAACCGGTAATAAACTGGAACTTCAGCCAAGATTACTAGAGGCAATGGAAGCAGAAGGAATTAACGTGGAAGAATATGCCTTTTATCTTGATGGCAATGAGACAACGACAAAAATTGAGGAGAAAAACGGAAAACCGCAGACAATTGCGAACACAGACTTGAACACAATATTAGCTGCAATATCTGCACAAACGTCGACAGTAACATCCAAGATGGAAACTCAACTGAAATCGCAGGAAACACGTTTAACATCGAAGATGGAAGCACAGGAGGTACGCATTTCAGAAATTTCGCAAATGTCATTTCACCTGGAAGCACAGCAGAACTGTATAACAGCGAAGATTGAAGCGCAGGAAACACAAAATTTCATCACAGCTGGAAGAACAAAAGACATATATGGCAACTCAACTGAAAAAACAAGAGACGCATAACACTACAACTAGAAGCACAACAGACGCGTATATCATCAAAACTCGAAGCGCGAGTGGACGAAAAAATAACGCAGTTTGAAGAAAAATTCGAGGCAGAGGTGGATGCTTTGATTGGTCGTATACAGGAGTTGCAACTAAATCGCCCAGTTGTTTCAACAAGCAATACGAAGGTAAAAACTCCAATCTTTTGACGGCTTTCTTCCTTTCCAGATGTTTAATATTCAGTTTGAGAAGACCGCAGCAGTGGACAACTGGAGTGCTGAAGATAAATTTGCTGCACTATTAGTGGCATTGCAAAGATCTGGTGCTGACATCCTACAAACTATTACCGAGGGGGAGCGGAACAACTACGAAACATTTATGAGTGCTCTGGCATACGGGACGTAGAAACGAAGCGAGCCACATACGCACAGCTAAAGCCAACATATGCAGAAACGGTATCACATGCATTGACTCAGGAAACTGCCTCACTATTGAGTAAAGCAGCATACAAAGCTCATCGTGTGGAAGTAGAAAGACCCGATTGGGTAGACACAATTTTGGAAGCACTGAAGGGATCACAACAGAAGAATGCCGGAGTTATTAAATGTTTCAACTGCGGCAAACCAGGTCATATTGCACGACATTGCAGCACCGTTCCCAATAGCGCCAACAATGTGGGTGGCCGTAAACACAGAGCTGAAGGAGATGAGCAAATCTCCAAGTCCACTCAATCGTTAAACTAAAGCGAGTCAGTCGCAAGAGCGACAGCAAGCTCCCTCAATTGAATGCCCCATAATCTCTATCTCACAAATTGGAAGAAGGTCAAACAATCTTACTGTCGGAGGACATGTGGATGGAAAGGAACGTTTACTGACTGTAGATGCGGGTGCATCTCATTCCATCATTCGAATAGATTTAGTCAACATGAAAACAAGACCATTGCACGGGACAAGATTGCGTACAGTCGCAATTGGGAACGTCACAGTAATACACAACTTTATAGTGGCAGAGATTGTTGATGAAATCATAATTGGAGTGGACTTCTTAATCGAAAAAGGCATCAAGATTGACATGCAAAGCAAGACGATGAGATATAAGAACATGGATTT
This sequence comes from Eurosta solidaginis, assembly GCF_040869045.1. NCBI lineage: Eukaryota > Metazoa > Arthropoda > Insecta > Diptera > Tephritidae > Eurosta > Eurosta solidaginis. Next base: position 213,929,063 of record NC_090324.1, on the reverse strand, counting down.
GCCACTTAATTTCGGCTACGAGAGGGGCTACAGCAGTAAACGAGTGCTGGTGGAAGAGAGTCAGCAAATACCACCAAAATCAGAAGCAGTCATATGGGCAAAGTTTGATGGATATTGTGGGACAAACAAATTGTTGGTTGTCGAAGCAGCAAACAACTCAATACCGAACAAATACTCAATAGCGAACAAATCAATACCGAACATACTTGTAGGAAAAACCCTGGCTATGACAAAACAAGATGGGCGTTTTCCAGTAAGAGTACTCAATGAGTTCAAGTCACCACTCAAACTGATCAAAGGCGCTATTTTGGGAAGATGCCAAGAGACTAATTAGTTACTAACTGTGAACAGTTCCAGGAACACAATTCAACTAGCAAGACTGATCTTTCAAATGACATGACGGCATGGACGGAGGGGCTACATCAAGATTATTAGAGAAAGGCGAAGCAAATGCTCCTAAATCACGCAAACAAATTTGACCAGAATGGTTCCAAATCAGGCCGCACCAATGCTGTGGAGCACCAAATTGACAATGGGGAAGCCAGGCCGAAACGCCAAGCTCCACGTAGTGTTCCACTGGCGAAGTGGGAAGTTGTGAGTCAAATTATACAAGATATGAGCGATAGCGGCGTCATCGAACCATTAGCTAGTCCCTGGAGCTCACCTGTAATTCTTGTAAAGAAGAAGGATGGAAAAATGAGGTTTTGCGTGGACTACCGGAAGTTGAATGACGTTACGAAAAAGGATAGCTATTCATTGTTAAGAATTGACGACACTCTGAACTCGCTCTGTGCTATGAAATGGTTTTCCACACTGGACATGAAAAGCGGCTACTGGCAAGTGGAGCTGAGGGAGGAAGGCAAAGGGAAAACAGTCTTCAGCGTCGGAGATGGTCCTACTCAATTTACCGTAATGCCCTTTGGACTATGTAATGCACCAGCTAATTTCGAGGGACTCCTGGATCAGGTATTGACATGACTACATTGGAAAACATGCTTGGTGTACCTGGACGACATCATCGTATTGGGCAAGAACTTTGAGGAACATCTTAAAAACTTATAGGAAGTTTTCCAGAGAATAGCTGGCGCAGGTATGAAGTTAGGTCCAAAAAGTGTGCGCTGTTTAAAAAGGAAGGAAATTATTTGTATCATATGGTAACAACAGAGGGCATCTGCAATGAGAACGAAAAGATAGAGGCTGTAAAGGATTGGTCCAGACCACGGAACGTACATGTTTTGAGAAGTTTCCTTGGGCTGTGCACATATTACCGCCGATTTATACCAAATTTTTCCAGCGTAGCCCATAGCCTTCATGAGCTTACAAGAAAAAATTAAGCTTATGAATGGAAGAAGGAGCAAGAAGTGGCTTTCCAAACATTGAAGGAGCGGTTGCGCACTGCCCCAATGTTAGCATATCCGATTCCAGGAGCAACATTTATTCCAAATACAGATGCGAGTGGATATGCTATAGGAAGCGTTTTATCACAACTGGTCGATGGAGAGGAGAAGGTAGTTGCATATAACAGCCGTTCGATTGGAAAACCAGAGAGGCACTACTTCGTTACGCGGAGAGAGCTGTTGGCATTGGTAGAGTGCATTAAACATTTTCACATATACGGGTCAGCGATTCCGTGCCAGGACAGACCACGCAGCGTTGAAATGGCTTCTACAGTTCCGTAACCCGGAAGGGCAATTAACACGGTGGATCGAGCTACTACAAACCTATGACTTTTCTATTGAGCACCGAAAAGGTAGTACCCATGGAAATGTTGATGCAATGTCACGAAGACCATGTAGTTTGGAATGCGAGCACTGTTCAAAAGCCGAGGCTAAATAAGACGTTATAGATGTCCGGCTAATGACTATAACATGTACAGATGAATGGGACAAGGAACAGCAAAGGAAGTGTCAGTTAGAAGATACAGATCTGTCACATGTTATGCAAGGGCTCGAACGAAACCAAAGACCAAACAGAGAAGAGATGTCAGCATAGAGACCCATTGCGAAGTCATATTGGGCACAGTGGAACAGTTTATAATTGATATCTGGTTGCCTTCATCGAGTATGGGAGAGTGAGGGCGGTAAATGCAAGAAGAAATGATAGTTGTTCCCAGAAAGAGTATTCCTGACGTGCTCAGTTAGCTGCATAATGGTCCAATTGGAAGTAATCTTGGAGTCACGAATAGGCTCGAGAAAATTAAGCAGAGATTTAATTGGGTTGGTTGCAGTCAGCGAGCGGATTGCCAACAGCGAGGTTTGCAACAGAGCGAGAGGGCCCAAAACACGAAGTCATGGCCAGATGAAGCAGTATATTTCAGGTGCACCATTTGAAAGGAACGCCACGGATGCCGCAGGTCCATTTCCTACTAGCAACCGCTGAATCAAATACGTACTGTTGGTAATGGATTATTTCAGTAAATGGCCAGAGGTATACCCAAACCCAAACCAAGAAGCAGAAACAGTAGCAGAAGTGATTAAAAATGATTGGGTTGCAAGGTATGGGGTACAAATGGAGTTACATTCTGACCAAGGCAGCAATTTGAATCAGCTGTGTTCCAAGAAATGTGCAAGAAGTTAGGCATTGGGAAAACACGGACAACTGCATTGCATCCTCAGTCCGATGGTATGGTGGAACGTTTCAATATAATATTGGAGGAGCATTTAAGGAAAATAGTAAACAAGTACCATAAGGAGTGGGATATACACATATCATTATTCTTGATGGCCTATCGATGAGACAACGGGCCACACTCCCGCAAAGGTAATCTTTGGCAATGACCTTCGACCGCTATTTCATTTGAAGTATGGGATAGATGCCTATGCGGAGAGAAATGTCAAGCAATACACTGGTGTCTTGGAAGAGAGATACACGATTATGTGTGACAAGATGAAAGCGAGGTCTGATAAAGCAATTAATTCACAATATGACTGTGTATGGTCGGTATTTAAGAATGCATAAGAAAGCATTCGCATAGGAAGTCATGATGCCCATGCTGAAATGCATTGGCATAAAAAGGGGTAATGAATAATGCTACAATATCTCAGATATATGCATGTGTATGTGCGTTGCTCTACGCTGCTTGTATGGACATATGTGTAGAGATAATGATTAATTTGATTATGTCGATATAAGTCACTGCTTAGTATTGGCTTAGAGATGATAGTATCCCTTAGCGTTGCTAATATTCGTCACACTGCCCTCTACCTTTGTACGGGCCTTCCCAACTGCACCGAAATTTGGATGGAACACCTTTCCGCTGGTGAGGGTTGTATAACAGTACCAAATCTCCCTCCAGGAAACCTTCCAAATTATTGTTCTCTTCATACCTGCGTTCCATCTTACTACTCATTATCCTAGATCGTTCCCTCGTACTCTGTTGTTTGGCCAATGAACTACTTTGAAGAGCTTGCTCTTGACGGATTGGCTTCACATAATCAGTATCGTTCCGACGTTTCCCAACAGTAGTGCACCCTGGCTTGAAACCACCCTTGCACTGTTTCTATGAATTTCTTTCCTTGGTTTTAGTGCGTCCATTGGGGTTTGTTAATGGCAGTGTATCTCTCGCAGGTATCTTTGATTTTGCTTTGTTTGGCCCATTCGTTCCATCAACTTTTACCTTTGACTTTCGTGGTCTTTGTCAACTCTTCTCCACCAGTACTACTTACTGCTGAACCCTTTTTTCGAACTGAAGTTAAGTGGCACATCCTGGCTCTCATAGCGCATAATTCTTCTCCGCATATCGATCCTGATGTCATTGTCAACTAAGAAGTACACTCCCAACATGACTTCAGCAACGATCTCCCCACAACGAATTTGTCTAGAACCATGACAATCGCAATTAAAATTTTACAGATCTCTTCTCCCCAGACTTGGTTATACTCACCAGTGACCGTACGCAACCTTTCTCCAGGTAATGGCTTTATTCTTCTATAGACGAAATTAGATCGGATTAAGGAGTGAGATGCGCCCATATCTACAGTCAGTCAATGCTCCTTGCCGTCCACCTTTCCTTTAACGGCAAGACGGCTCGATTTTCTTCCAATTTGCGAGATAGATATCGCATGACATTCAAAAGCTGGAGCTAGCTCTCGAACTTTACATCTGGCACGCTCTTACTCATTTCCTCAGCTTTACGTTTACGACCAGCCAAGTTGGAACTACCAGGACCAAGATCGCAATGACGTGCAATGTGACCGGGCTTCCCGTATTTGAAGCATTTGATAACTCTTTCACTCCAATTTTGCGATCTTTTCAGCGCTTCCAATATTGCGTCTACCCACTGCGGCGATTCTATTTCCACACGACATGCTTTGAAAACAGGCCTACACAGAAGCGCAGCTGTTTCCTGAATCAGAGCATGTGATACCGTTTATGTGAATGTAGGTTTTGGGTTTGCGTATGTCGCTCGTTTCGTTTCCACGCCACGTATGCCATTTATAAAGCTCTGGATTTTTAAGCTTTCGGTGTATTCCACGGGTGCGTCCGCATTCGCTAAATGTGCCATCCGACGCAAACTCTTGCAATGTTTCGCCAATCCTCTGGAAGCGGTTCAGTAACTCTATTTGGTATATCTGTTTTGTATGCTCAGTTCCGTATCGTCTCTCTAGAGCGCCAATCACTGCTTCATACCAGTTCCGTTCGCCCTCTGCAATGGTTTGTAAAATCTCAGCTGTAGGCCCTTTCAATGACACGAACAGAGCTGCAAATTTATCTTCAGCATTCCATTTGTTCACCGATGCGGTCTTCTCAAACTGTAGCTTAAAGACTTCAAAAGGAACATAACCGTCAAAGGATGTTGGCCTTTGGATTACTCGCTGAAACTGCTGAGTGATTTATTTGCAACTCCTGTATACGACCTCTCAAAGCTTTTATCTCGGCATCCACTTTGTCCTCGAGCTGTACAATTTTTGTATTCTGTGCTTCTAACTGTGAAGATATTTGTGCCACCTGCAATGATAAGCGCTCCTCTTGTGCTTCCATCTTGGATGAAATCTGTGTCGATATTTCTGAAATACGCGTTTTTATGCTCCCATCTTGGATGTTAAATGTGTCTCCTGCGATTCCAGTTGCGATGCCACTGTCGATGTTTGAGCAGTTATTGCAGCCAATATCATGTTCAAGTCTGCGCTGGTAACTGCCTGCGATGCTTCGTTTTTCTCTTCAATTTTTATTGCTGTCTCGTCCCCATCAGGATGAAAGGCATCATCGTCCACATTAATTCCTTCCGATTCAATAGCGTTCGTTGTTGTACCTGAAGTTCGATTTTATTGTCCCTTTTATTCAATCCACGGCTCTCCAACTCTTTCTTTAGGTGCTGGATCCTCAATTCACTCAACTTTGCCATGCCCAATTTGTATTCGCAATCGTCGGAATTTATTCAACAATTCCTCTTCTGACACCAATTGTAATGAATTTAGTGGAATTCCTCTTATTTGCAACCTTCGAATCACTAAACTGTTGAATAAATAACTCCACTATCCAATAATCCAAAAGGGCCTTTATTCATGTACTTCACAATAGCACTACTACTTCTGTACAGATAGCATTCTTAAATCAAACTGAATCCATTTTTGCTCAGATTGCACTCTGTTATACTCTTCGATTTCCTCGTTCCATACTTCTAGGCGTTTTCAGAATTTATTTAGTTACCAGCTATAAAATTATAACTACATATGCACTTGTATTGCTTCTCATATGCGCGTGTATATGTGTTTGATTCTTGCACAAATAATTGTCTACTTTTGGGCGTATCTCAGATATATGCATGTGTTTTTGCATTGTTCTCCGCTGCTTGTATGGCCATATGTGTAGACATAATGATTAATTTGGTTATGTGCATACAAGTCACTGTGCAGAATTTATTCAACAATTCCTTTTCTGCCACCAGTTGTTACGAATTTAGTGCAATTTCTGTTATTTATAACCTTCTACTAACGTTCGAATATCTAAACTGTTGAATAAATAACTCCACAATTCAATAATGCAAAATGGTCTTTATTAAAGTACTTCACAATAACACTTCTACTTCTCGACAGATAGCGTGCTTAAATCAAACTGATTACAGATTCTCAGCTTTACCTCCTTTTAAACTCTGTAATGTCACGTTGGCATACCTTCAGGCGTTATCAGCTATAAATTTCTCAGCTATAACTATAGATGCACGATGATTATAACTTCTCGCATAGTCCATGCGCGTGTATATGTGAGTGATACTTCCATAGATGATTGCCTACTTTTGGGAGTATCTCAGATATAGAAATATACATTGTTTGTGCGTTTCTCCCTGCTGCGTGTACGTACATATATGTAGACATAATGATTGATTCGTTTATGCAGATACAAGTTACTGATTGTTTTATTGTTGTTGTGGCTTTATTTACTTAGTATCAGATTAAGGATGTGAGTATCAGTTAGTATCACTAATATTCGTCACAATACCAACTTTAGTACTCAACAGGTTGACTTTAAACAAAATAAATAAATAAATAAATTACATATGTATCCAAATAGGTTCTTATAATATGCTGACTGGCATTTATGTATTCTTAGTTTATGTACATCTAGTTTGTAAGTGTTGGCAAGAACTATCGTCGTCCGACCAGGTGGAGTGTGACCCGCGCTATGAAAGCGCCTCCATCCATTCAGCCCGAGCTGGGGGAGAGGGGCGGCTTTTCATTCTGTCGTCGTGCCCCCAACACCTAGGTGGGCGACCGAAGGAGATAGTCCGAAGAGTGACCCATGCCCTGACAGCGCCCCTTCCACTTAGCTCGCTATCCGAAGTGGCAATTTTGTCTTTAAAAGGATAACCATTCCCACTGGCACACCTGCGGGAATTGAATTGAAAATGCAAATTCACTCCTTTTATACGGTTTGCGCCGAAAAATGCTGGAGAAGTACACCGCTATTTCATATTTCATATTTATTTATTCAGTCTATGATTTACAATAATTTTACATACTAGATTAACAATAATTTCTTATATATAAGTAGAAAGTGTTAAAAAATTTACATAATATAGAGAATAACACATTTTTAAAACAAAAACGTGATACGGAAAAATCAATACAATGATCATTGTTTGATGAGTTGATGGCAATTAGAGCGCGTATGATCGGCCCATTTGGAGCATAATTAGACTTAAATTGATCAATAGAAAACATGTTATGTTGCCGCAAATTCCGTGATGGAATGTAAAAGTTCGACGACTCCAAAAGCATGTGACAATCGATATTGCCATTAATAATGTCGTAGATAAATATTACCGATGAGATAACCCTTCTACTCTCTAACGTATGCAGATTTATTAGCCTTCACCTTGAGATATATGAGGGGAGGGGCAAATCAAATTTCATATCAGATAAACAGTATTTCATAATAGGGACTCCATATTATGGAACCATATTCAAGTTTGGATAGTACAAAGGCATTGTACAATAGCTTTTTAGTATATCGGTCCTTAAACTCAGATCCATTTCTCTTAATAAAGACCAATAGGGAATATGCCTTGGGGATTATAAAATTTAGATGCTCAGTAAATGTAAACAATGAGTCGAATACAATACCCAGATCTCGGATTTTGTTCACCCTAACTAAAGGCATATCAATGACGTAATACGTTGAAATCAACTTATTATATAATTTTGAGTAGGGTACGCAGTAACACTTGTTGGCATTAAGTGCAAGCATATTTTTACAGCACTAATGGCTGGTGCTTATTTAACTCTGAGTGAGAGTGAGAGCATCGGACTCATTCTTAATTTTGAAAAAGATTTTTAAGTCATCAGCGTAGAGGAGATAACTGCATTGCTTGAAACAAACACTCACGTCATTTATAAAAATAATAAAAAGAAGAGGTCCTAGGATATTTCCCTGAAGCACACCTGAGGTTGCTACGTATGGTGATGATCTTACTACGTATGGTGATGATCTTACATTATCAATGACAACAAAATTTACTCTGTTAGATAAAAAGAATATATCCACTGCAAAAATGCGGAATGGAAACCCAATTTTTGTAATTTTGCCAATACAGCTTTGTGAGATACTCTATCAAAAGCTGTAGATATGTCTGTATAGATGCAGTCAACTTGACAGCCATCTGTGAAAGCCGAGATACAATAATTTGAAAAAATAGCAAGATTGGTAACTGTCGACGAACGTCCTGGAATGAAACCATGCTGATATGGGCAGATATAATGCTTAACCAACGATAATAATTTACTCATCACCGTTTTCTCAAAAAGTTTAGAAATAACCGGAATCTTCGATATTGGACGATAGTTGGTAACATCATTTTTACTACCACTCTTATGAATAGGTTGGATAAAAGTAGTTTTTCCATTCATCTAACAAAATTCCCGACCTTAACGATACGTTGAATACAACGGCTCAGCAATGGAACAAACACATTGCTTTAGAAAGAACGATGAGAATTGTTGAAAATCACATTCCTTTGAATTTTTGATAGTCTGAATACTTAGCGTAATGTCGTCAATATTAAGAAATAACGAAGAGAAGTTAAAGGAAGAGATTATCCCATTAAACATGGCGCCATCGTCAGTCGACGAATTATAAGTGGCAAAGTTTGCTTTAAAAAATTCCGCTAATAAATTAGCAGATTCACTAGGCGATGATGAAATCTTATCTTGTTAGGTCACAGACAATGGAATTACTGAAACGGACTGCTTGGAACGAATAAAGTTCCAAAACGATTTAGGATTCGATTTAGTATTATTCTCAAAGTTAATAATGTATCGATTATATAGGAATTTATCAATGCAATTAAATTCTTTTATATTCTTCAAGTATTCTTGTTTGAACTGAAGGGATCCCGAATTTTGGTGGTGATTGTCTTGTTACTGGAAAAATACACCACTGGCCTGCCATCAACTGTTGGGTGCATATGGCCCATTTACCACAATATGTTGATTTGTTGGCGCCTGCTATCAGCTGGTGGTGGTTGGCTTTGCTATATAGGCATAGTTTCAGGAGCAAGTAGGAAAGAAGTACAGGGAGGTTCAGGCGTAAGTGAGAAAAAGGGGTACAGGGTGGTTGACGGAAAGCTGCTGTGGGGAAATATGTATCTCCAGGCATGACATATGTATTATGCCATTGTACATGTGAGCGACGCACTTTATAAAATTTTTTTCCTCAACAATATACAGAGTCATTCCACTTATGTATAACAAAGATAATGTTTACATTTCAGGTTGAATTCATAAATTTTTACAACGCAAAAATAATTACAGCTTCATTCTTCTTAAAACTAACAATGTTTTAATAATATAATTTAATACGTAACTTGGGATCAATCTTCCTCTTCGTTTTTCCCATTTTCCTGGGGATGTGATTTCATCACAACCATCGGTAAAGTATGGCCCGAAAAAAATGTGTACCCCTTTGACTTTCGGCACGGTTGGCTGGCCCCTTGTACTGCTCCTCCGTGTGCAACTGCTCTGACGTTGCTTTATTTTGCATCCAGCGCAGCCGCTGCGTTTAATTCGCTGAACTATGTTGATGTCTGCGTATAGCTCGTACAGCTAATCGTTAAATATTCTTCGTTACTCTCCATCGCCAACGCGTAGAGGTCCATAAATATTTCGAAGAAATATGAGGTGGTTTTGTTCAAAGGCTGAGATATGCTCAGTTAATCCAGAGTTGGGTGGAGGTCCCACTTCCACCCCCACATAAATAAATACAGAGTAAATTAGTGTTATGATTTCGAACGCACACACACGCGCAGCTCTCAGGCTAGAATATCCACAACCTTGAATCCAGTAGAGAGCAGAGGGATGTTCCCTAGGTAGTGTCGCTGAGAATATTACGTACCAAGGACGGCGGTTCTCCGCAGAGAGAAATAGAGTATTAGCTAACAGTGCTCAGATGGTGAAGATGGCGGTGAATGACGGTGGCTCTCGCCAAGGGATGATAACGGCGGTAGTGAAGATCACGCTCGAAGAGAGAGTATTGAATGACGGTAGTTCTCACCAGATGGCTATGACGACGGTGGTGGCTAAATTCCGGGATGGGATGTCCAAGGATCGGGATGGCGATGGTGGTTGTAACTAAGGCGAAGTGTGTTTATTAGTAAGAGGTCTACTGGCAAGTAGCAATATATTGGCTCGGGTATTCGGCTAGGGTAGTGGGGGAGATTGTCCCGCCGCAGGCATTGGGATGTGTTCCCCTCTTACCAGAGCCGTATATCCGTGCATTACCCTTCCTCTTAATATTAGGGGAGTGAGCCCCATCTTACTCAGAAGATATGTAATCTAAACTGTTATAGCTGCCCAATAAGCCCGGGGGAGTGGGGGAGTACCATCGGCAGAACCGACCTTATAACTTTACCCCCCGTCTACCCAAAGGGAGGCCCTAGAATATATGTATTTATATTGGCTCGGGCAGTCTGCCACGGTAGTGGGGGAATATGCCCCGCCACTGCATTGAGACGGGTTTCCTTCCTGCTCGTGCATTACATTTCCTGTGAGTAATAAGGGGTGTAATTACCTATTACTCTCAGGAAATGGGCTTAACCGGCAGGGCGTCCGATAGGTAGGGGGGCGTATCATCGGTGGAACCGACCTTGTAACGCACCCTCCTAACCCAAAGGGCACCCTTTGTCGACTGCCAATGGCGGCCGGCACGCACTTCACTTACCTAAGGCGAAGTGTACCTGGTGTATTCTGACAAATCATTTTATTGAATTATGCTCACATTGTCGCGCACAGCGCGCCGCGAATGAAAATTATCCAGCATTGCACGTTCACCATCGCTGGCTTGCCTTATGCTTGCGCGATGGTTGTTGGGTCAGTATGTATGTATATGTATGTCGGTACATATGATATTAGGGGTGGGCAGTAAATGGAAAATATAATATTAGGGGATGGGCGCTAAATGGGAAATAGGTATTGTGGCATAGCATTTGCTACGTTACAGGTCTTTTCTCTCGAACACTACCTGAGCCGCTTCATCTGCTGTTGTCATGGTCCATGCTTCTGCCCCATATAGCAGGACGGGTACGATAGGTGACTTGTAGAGTATGATTTTCGTTCGCCGAGAGAGGACTTTACTTTTAAATTGCCTACCTAGTCCAAAGTAGCATTTATTGGCAAGATTGATTCTTCTTTTGATTTCAGTGCTGATGTTGTTGCTAGTGTTGATGCTGGTTCCCAAATAAACAAAGTCTTTTAGTGTGTCGAAATTATGACTGCCAACAGTAGCATGGTTGAAAAAGGCGCGTATGCGCTGACTCTTTGCTCGATGACAGCAGGTACTTCGGTTTGTCCGCATTCACCATCAAACCCGCTCCTTTTTCCAGTTTGGAGTAAGCAGAAATAACAGCGCGGATGTTTAGGCCGATGATATCAATGTCATCAGCATACGTCAGTAATTACACACTTTTATAGAATATTGTTCCAGTGCGGTTAAGTTTTGCAGCTAGTATAATTTTCTCCAGAATCAAATTAAAGAAATCTCACGATGGGGGGTCAACATGTCGGAAACCTCGTTTAGCTGCGAACTGCTCGGATAGGTCCTTCCCGATTCTGGCTGAGCTGATGGTGTTGCTCAACTTCGTTTTGCACTCCAATGAAATATGCCATCAAGCCTCGGAATATACATAATGTGCACGAAAAAAACCCACGCCACTCGTTTAACGGCACTATATACTATACCACCGCCAGCAGCAGCGAACACCATTAGAGGCAGCATTAAATCAGCAGCATAGCAGCGCTGCGGCGATAGCAGCGTAGCGACGGTAGCAGTGTAGCGACAGTAGCAGCCATAAGTATGTATGTGTAAACTAATTTTTTCCCAATGGATTTTTCTACACATACATATGTTTTTTCTTTCCGTTTTCAAATAATACAAATTTTTCATAACCACGGTGCGCCGTGCTATGTATATGCAATATACGTATATATATCAGTATATGAATATTGAAGTAAAGCGGTGCGTCCGTATATTTTATAAAACTACAATTTTGAATCAAAATGGTGCGTCCACTTCATGCACTTTGCATAAACCACAAAAGTTTTGCCAATTAAATACAATATCCAGTCTGCCATTTAATAAATATCTTTGCCACTAATATTTTTCAGGTTAAATTAACTTTTCAATAAATGAAATCTTTGTTTTCGGAAAAATTAAAATCAATAGTTTATCAATTAAATCATTATATCTTACCTTTTTTTAAAGTACACTAAAATACAACAAAAATAGGCAAATACAAAATTCGTGGGAAATTGCTGTGATAACTCCTAATCCCATTTGCATGAAATAGCCCACATTTTTGCATGCTACTTTTCAAATGGTGATACACGATGGAAGCGTTTGATAACAGTAAGTAAACTGTTTTTATTTTTAAATTATTAATTATGCCGATTATTGATATCTCGTGTTCCTAAAATATTTCAAAATTTTTTCAAGTTCATAATTCCTCTGATTTATTCGATTTAAGCAGTGCCTTCTAAGTTATAATTCCTATAGTGTCTTTTTAAATATTTGAACATTCTTTTGCATTTACAAGTCTTTCAAAGTAAGGAACGAATACAGTGCCTTTTGAACATGTGAATCCTGTTTGCAATTTACTAATAACTCATCGATTTCGAATTAGAAAAAAAAAATTTATTGAATACCACAATTACCGAGTAAATGAATAGTTCCCACTTGGTTTTTGTATAAACAGTGCCTACCAGTTAACCTTTAAATTTTTCGATTTTTTTTATAAAACAACTTTTATACCTCTTTGCATTTTTAATAAATATATAATAATATTATTTCGACAACCAGCAATGTCAAATGTCCGACGTCAGTTGTCAAATGTTTCGATACGGAGTTTAAAGATTTACGTGCTGAATTCACTAAAGTTACTGAACGTGTTTTAAAAAATAAATCTATATCGGAGAAAAAGTTAATAGAATATAAAGTTTCATTAATTAAAAGCTTTAACGTCATTTTAAATCCCGTATTACGCCAAGTGCTGTAACTGAACGTGTGTCAAAGTGAAGAGAACATTAAATATTTTTCAAAAACTAATTGCAATAAAAAAGTATCAGAAGATTTTTTCGAGTTAATAGAAGAAAGCGAACCAAGCTCTGATTTCGATACTGACGAAGAGTTCTCTGACGCACAGACACCTACAGCATACGAAGCTACTATTATTAAACAAAGTATTGTGTCTTATCTTGATGTGTTTGCTGGATTCGAAAATTCAGTTCACATAAATAACAACAACAGAAACAATTAGCGAAGAACAACCAACAATGGCAACTGCAGAAGAAAAGAAAACTTTCATTACTATGTGTGCCTCAATAATTAGGGAAAACTATGGCGGCGATCCGCTTTCACTTGCTTTATAAAGCCTACAAAATCATTTTAATGAAAGATCTAACGGAAGCAAATTGGACAAATAACTTCATTTCATTTATAAAATCAAAGCTTAAAGCAAAAGCGCGTGAAGCAATTCCAAGTGAAGTGACATCAATGCTTCAAATAAAAAATGCGTTAAAATGTAGAATAAAACCTGAAAGCTCAAAAGTTGTGGCAGGAAAAATTGCATCATTAAAAGTTTTCAATAATAACCACTCGGGATTTGCCAAACGCTTAGAAGAACTATTCGATGCTTCAGAACGATCTTTAGTTATAGAAGGAATGGCTCAAGGAAAAGCGCATGAGATGGTAGTCGAACAAACAGTCAATGTTAGTCGGCTTAAAACTCGCTAAGACCTGGTCAAATCAACTACGTTTACTGACTCAAAAGACGTAGTTACTAAAATGATCGTCGAGCATAATAATCAAGTTAGTGAAAGGCGAGTGTTAGCCTTTCGATCGTTTTATAGCAGGCAGAATACTTCTACACTGAAAGAAATGTTGCTAGTAAAATCAACAAATTTGTTCTGTTGTTCTTGACTTAACGCAGATTCAGTGAAATTGATCAAATTATGGTTAATTCGACCGAGTTCTTTGTCAAGCGAACAAATTAATATAGTCATTTCAACAGAAGAGAAATTGTCTATCTTTAGTTAACAAAATTCTGTAAAATTGACAGATTCCTAATCAAACTAACTGATTTTTCTGTTAACACAACTGATCTTACAGGTCATTTCAACAGCGAACAACAGTTAAAGCATGAGCAAATTTTTTACGCTCACTGCGCTCTCTACTTTGTACTTATGACGATGGTGCCACTTGTTAAAAAAAAAAACCCTAAATAAGAAAACCACAAAATCGAAAAACACACAAATTGGGAAAACAACAAAAAACTAGTTTTTCAGTTATCAATACAAAACAGAATTTGAATTTAATGTGCATAACACTGTAAAAAATTATGCGATACCGGGACATCTATTTCTCGGGTACAATTTTGCAATTTCTCCTCCAACTGAAAGGCAAAATTACGCCATGTTGTTGCAAAATTTTTGTTTGGAAGAACAGGATTTTTCCAAAATTAGTAATATTTTGCTCAAGTTTTTACGAGTTTTCACTCACGCGAACGAATCTAATAAGATAATAAAAAAACATTCGTTTTTAGTGTTTAAAATATGAGTTATTTTGGAATCGTTTCAAAATAAAGTGTTACGAGAATTAAACTTGCCGAATTACATGTTTAGTTACTCCAATGGTGAATTACCTTCCAGCGATTTCATGCTTTACTTTTCTAAAGCTTACAAGTTGTCTATTTAAAATGTTATGTCAGATATTTATACTACAAGTTTGGTTCGAAAAAATCACGTGCGGCAACTCTACATGCGAGAAAGAAATTGAGAATAAGCATTAATGTGACGCGCGGCGAAGTTCAAAACTATAAATTAAATAAATTGTAAAAAATTTAATTTGATGAAAGTGCATTTAATAAAACAAAGTAATAAAGTGTAAAATGTTTACTAAACGTGTATAATGTTTAATTGTAAAGTTGAAATAAAGCTCTTGAAATCGACGCCAATGTGGTTTAACAAACGGTAAATGCTCTTATTTTCGCTAGAGCATGTACTAACGCGTGTGTGAATATGTATATAGTGTTACGAATATTAGTAAAACTAAGGGGTGCTGCCAACTCTAAGCCGATGTGTTTAAGATCGCTCGTTGAATTTTGTTTGCAAAAATGGTGAAACACTTTGAATAATTATTAAAAGTGACAAATATGTGAGATAGAGACTCTGTAAGAAGATCAGTTCACTTTTAATTTAACAAAATCTAATATCAATAACGATTCAAAACCTAGTGAAATACCATATAAATATTTAATAATTTTATACCGATGAGAAAGTGACTCAAGTCTAGCGAATAGAAACGCATACATATGCATATATAATTACAAATTAACACAAAACGAAAACGGCATAGTGAAAACGATAGCAAAGGCAATATGTCTGAAAGCGAAAATAAGTGTGACAAGTGCAAACTTGCAATTCGCGGGGAGACGGGAATTAGATGTGTGGGTATGTGTGCGAAAGTATACCACTCGGCAGCAAAATGTTCCGGCTTGGATAGCTATAAAGCTACTGTAATAGGAACACATCCAATGGTGAATTTTATTTGCGAAGAGTGTATTACATACATACATAATATTGATCTGGTATTGCGAGACATGCAAGAGAGTGTTAATAGGAACAGTGGCTATTTAAAAGAATACAAAAACGAATTTGAAGAAGCTTTAAAAACCAACCAAAAAGAGATGCGGGCGTTAATGAAAACAATGGAGGAAAAATACAATGAACGTTTGGCGACCTTAAAAATGCATCAAGAAATGTATATTAAAAATGCAGCTGAAATTAAGAAAGTGCGGGAGATAGCAGAGAAAATAAAAAATCAAGCTGAAGTAGTGGGGAGGGAGAATGAGAAATTTTGTAGTGAAATAAAAACAATAGTAAAGGAGAAAAACGATGGGATACCACAACAAACATATGCAAATATTCTAAGAACGGGTGAAAATAAAAACACAGCTAGGGCCGTTCCAGAGCTTAAGAAACGGGCTCCTATTATTGTTAAACCGAAGGCAAAACAAACTAGTGAAAGAACAAGGCAAGATCTAAATAATAAAATTAACCCTAACGAGCTAAAGATAACAGACATTAAAGCGGGCCATAATGGTTTTATGGTGATCGATAGTATTAATGAAGATGAAAGAAATAAGATTAAACAAATTATGGATAAAAAAATAAGTGATGAATATGAAATAAAGATACCACGTGACTATAAACCAAAATTATTTATAACAGGCATGCAGTTTGAAAAGAATAGAGATGACCTGATCGAGTGTCTAAGAAAGCAAAACAAATGCCTAGAACAGGGTGAAATAAAAATTATTAAGCAATATAATGTTAAAACTAGCAACAAAAACTATTACAACGCAATATTGGAGGTGGACGAGGAAATGTTTACTAATGCTTTAAAATTGGATAAGCTCAACGTAGGATGGGAAAGGTGCAAAGTTTACGATGGCGTTGATGTGACAACGTGTTTCAAATGCAGAGGGTACAATCACAAGGCGACTGAATGCAAAAACGAGGAAGTTTGTACCAAATGCTTGGGTAAGCATAAGACCATTGAATGTAATGAACAACCAGCAAACAAGTGTATAAACTGCATAAAGGCAAATGAGAAGTTAAATCTAGGACTAGATGTCAATCACTCGTGCAATAGCAGACAGTGTCCAGTCTACCTAAAGCACTTGAATGCAAAAAAACAAAGGCTAGGATACTAGCAGCGAACACCCGACGCACTGATAAGCCCGCCACAATTCAATGAGATACCGCTGAAGAAAATTCGATACAAAGAAAGACTGCAGACTAGACACAATGAACTTAAGTGCATATACTTCAATATTAACAGCATAGTATCAAACAAATGTGAACTGGAAGTGTTGGCTGAAGTACATACACCAAGTATCATATTATGTTCGGAAACGTGTACAACGAAAGATGTTGAAGACAGCGAATTAGAAATAGGATCGTATAATATGGTTAGATGCGACTCGCACAGCAGGCATACAGGAGGAGTACTAGTGTATGTTCATAGGACAGTGGAGATAAATGTAATTTATAATGCTAGTGTCAATATGAACTTATGGTGCATTATAATAAAATTGAAAAAGGTCGATAAAAAGTGGCAAATAGGGGTTCTGTATCATTCACCAAGCACAAGTGATGCAGCGTTTATCGAGTACCTAAATGAAATATTAACCGATAAATTTGAAAGAAGTAAATGTAATATACTAATCGGGGATTTTAATATAAACATGAACTACATATCAACATATAGTACAAAATTGAATGAGATATTTTCTGTGATGGGTATGACCCAAAAAGTAGAATTTAATACTCGAATTACAGATGCAAGTGCATCTAAAATTGATTTATTATATTCAAATTCAGATGAAATACAGTGCAATAATTTGCCTGTATACAAAATTTCAGATCACGAAACAATAATGTTCAATATTGAAACGTCTAAATCATACCAGATGAGAATGACCAAGAAAATCACAGCTTGGGATAAATATAATAGTGAAATTTTAATAAGCATCCTGAGATCATGTAACTTCAACATAAATGAAAACCTACTAATTGATGAGAAAGTCGAATTAGTGAACAACATAATAATGCAAGCTATGGAAAGTTTAACGTATGAAAAAGAAGTTCATATCAAGCTTATGAATAAATGGTACGACAGAGAACTGGCGCAAATGAATAAATGCAAATATAATAATTATAAGCTTGCGATACAAACAGGTGATTGGAACGAATATAAAAATATAAATCGTATCTACAAAAAGCTAGTAAAAATAAAGAAAGTTAAATATATGGAAAATAAAGTCGAAATGAATGAAAATAACGCCAGAGAAATGTGGAAACATCTTAAACAAGCGGTTTGCTTAACGAGAGAT